>NC_086321.1:160455099-160778053 GCF_036172605.1 Pelobates fuscus
ACCCTTGCCAAACTTTCTTGATCCCTCCCACTATGTTAGTTTGTACCACCTCTACTGGAAGCCAGCCCATGCCTCTACAACTATTTATATGATAGAAATGAAAAAATGTTTCTGTACCAATCAAATGGGTTTGCCCTATTGTACAGTTACATGCACCGACAATAATTTCCTTATTCTATTATGCATTTTGTATCACATTGTACACGGTACACAGTAAAAATTTCCAAATTCTCCATTCCTCCAAACCAATAAAATAAGATTATCTGACACATTGTGATACTAACTTTGCATTCATTACGTTATCCCAAACACTGATTTTAATTAAAAGCAATATATATAATACGTATTTAATATTTCAGAAATATTATCTGTTGTCATTCCGTTTGTATCAATTCAAACAAATGTTTGACATTTCATTGGGGAATCTCTAAAAAAAACTTAATGCTGTGAAATATGAAAGCGAAAAATATAAATTGTATTCGAGTACGTGTGTTATTTCCAAATTGTCTGTTTTAGCCAAACAAGACTTTTTTTTCAAAACACCCCAATTTGCAGTTTAGTGAATAAATCCATTTGTCTCTACATTGCCTCATCTAAATAAAGTGTATTTTCTTCTTCCTGGCATTTGACTTTAGAGTCGATTTAACTATTTAGTAGACATAATAAAAATATTCATTTTGCTAGGACCCTCCCCCACCCCAATTCAATTGTGAAAAATAATTTGCCCTTGGATAAAAATGATGAAATCTCACCTATCCATAAAAATCTATTTAGCATTTGCCTTTTGTACAATAAGTGGATAAAAAAAAAACAGACACGTGTTGGCAATATGGAAGCATATACCAGCTTCATTTTATCTTTGATAAAACCGTATTTTAAATCACAAAGAATAAATAACGTTTATATTTTTTTGCTATCACTTGCAAGCAGACCTTTTTAATAAAGAAGAAATGACTATTGCACTTACATATAGATCTCAGTTCTTTAATCTTCAGTTATGTTTATTATATTCTTTCTATAAATTCCAGGAAGGGGTGAGGTATGGCAGAGAAGGGATTACAAGAAAGAATGTGACCTTTATTTTTCCAAGTATCATCTCTCTTTGTATGATCAGAGTTTCTTTTTCCATTGCCTATACTGGTCTGCTATAGGGATTGTAGTATTGCAAAATAAGGGAAACATTACCCACTCAGCTCCAATCAATAGTGTAAATAGCTTTAGAGTGTGTTTGTATGAAGAGGTGATTACACTACTATGTTACATGACATTCTGACAAAACGCAACAATGTTCAGTACTTAGATATCAATTTTTCAGTTCATACCAAATAATTTATCATTCTATATTTTTTTTTTTTTTATTCTTTTAAACCATTTAATTCTAAGGAGACTTCTAGCTAGTTCTAGGGTGTTATGCTCCGTTCTAAAGAATAAGAATTCTAAAATAACATTGTAAATCGCTGAGGAATACGCTGGCACTATATAAATGACAATAATAATAATAATAACAATTATAGCCACAAAAATGAATCCATCAGTTCGAATTTTTATTCTATAGCATAATAATCCAATATCTGGAAAAGTCAATGTGTCGCTATGTTGTGTTAGTACTAGAATAATATAGATGGTGTAACACTGTACGACATGCCTGAATGCTCTCAATGTATAACTAATTCAGTACTTGCTGCTAAGTGAGACCAATGCAGAAAAGGCAATTGGATTAACCCTTAAGAGCAACATTGTGCCAGAAAGTTGATTGCGTCCTCTAACAAGCAAGAATTTCAAAGGTGTTGTGTTAGTCTAAGAAATAAAACAAACATAGTTTGCAGTACCATTCTTAAACAGCACATCCATTTTTAAGTATTGCAAAGAAAATATATTATACAGGCATCTATACTAGAGAAATGTATGTATTCATCTCATGGTTTTCTCATAAGTGCTAAAACACATAAAATCAATACTATAGTCCAGTAACTCCTTATAGGTAGTATGAATAATTAATATTGTTTTCTTACTCAAATTAGTACTAGAATACAACTATCCAAAGTCTTTAGATGAGCAGAGTACTTAGAAATTAATTTAAACATTCTAGCTTAGAAATATTAACCCTTGACCCAATGGCTGTGCATGGCTACATTTAACCACAAGTATGTTGATTGTCCTAGAATTATAAAAACTTTAATTTAACAAGAATAGCTTGAGGTGTAAGACTATGAAGTCTTTTCCGAGATTTTATATACATAATATATAAACAAGTGCCCTCTTTCAAATTATAATCTTGGCCTGTAATACTGGTTTTTAATTTTGATTAAATGGACCTTCTAGGCTTCAAATGTCCATCTTTCAAAAACTTTTTGAAGGAAATGCATAAAATATATAGAAAGAAATATTTGATTAATTTAAACATTTTGCAGGTTAATAGTTTTTCTTTTGCAAGTTCCCCTCCTTTGTTAAGTGTACTACGCAAGTATGAAAGCAGCGTTAAGCATGAAGCCTTGTGACATCACTTGTATACACATAGGGTACCATGACATCATGCAAATGCATAAAATGTTACAGACATGCGCTGCATGTCAATGGCACTGGCGTGGTAAAACAGTATTCTTGACTACCCACATATACAAATGTGAAATATTTTTTATTTTAAATGGCTTATGATTTATCATATTTTTGAGTGATACACATTTTTTTAGATTAAAGTACATGATGCTTAATGTTAAGTCTATAAAAGAAGAACAAGTATACACATTAAAATCTACATTGAGAATGAACAAAAGCTTAACAGATTTAGTTTTGGATGCCCTCTTCCCCCCTAATTCATTTTTAGCTCTTTTGTGCCATTAATGGGGGATCCAACATGGTTTGCACACCAGAGTATTCTCACCCTGAGTGGTGGTCCAGAACTAAAGTGCTAGACAGGTGCCCCCTGCAAGAGAGATATGTTAGAGATACGACTGCCGGATTGTCTGGTTTTTATGTATCTCATGCAGATAACGGTTAAACAGTTTGATTCATTCTCATTCTTGGTTCCGTAGTTTATATTTTGTTTTTGGCTTATCAAAGTGTAACCCAGGTTATTCTGAATAAATTATCATGACATCCTTTTTTTTTTTTTTATTAATTACATAGGTACGTTGATAAAGAGACTACTGTACTACATGATATTATTAATTTGGTTTTACAATATCAGAAAATGTGTTTCGAAATGAAATAGAAAATGCAATGCCAAAGGGGTTCATTGAAATTAATAATAGTATATAACACCCCAACAGCAAGACTTAGGAAACTTCCCTCTGTGCTAATTGTACAATTTAGTGAAATAAACTGCAACAGTTATTTTATGAGGGTTACAAATTATGCCTAGTGATGCACTGTGCAGTAACAACCCAGTGTCAAAGAATACCTGAAATTTTATTTTTTTCTGTAAGAATGCTGACTTCTAAAGTCACTCTTTTGTTATTTCTTACACTCTGCGATGTGTCTATTTGTAATGCCAACATTAGGATTAAGAAATAGCTCTTAAATTCCCAACAACTTAAAAGGACAATATAGGCATCATCAGATGTTAAATTGCTTTAGAAGTTTTATCTCCTGCACTGTAAATAAAACTTTAATCACACGTACACAGAGGAGCCTATTAGAAGGCTATTAACAGAGAAAAAAAATTAAACCGAATTTGCAATAAAGGAACTTTAAACATTAGCTCTGTCGTTTCAGGAAATGTTTATGAAGGCTGTGCAAGTCATACGTACGGAGGTGTGGCTAGGGCTGCATAAATAAAGTAATTTAAGTGCGTCTGTAGGGGCATGATCTATACACAAAAACTGCTCTATTAAGCTAAAGTTGTTTTGGTGCCTGTAGTGTCTTTTTAAAGAGAAACCTAAGATTGGAGTTGACTCCTTTCCCTTTTCAACACATTAAACATTAACAATGCAATTCAAAAGCTGCAACAAAAAAAAAGTTACAGAATTTTCTGCATTTGGAACTTCTGCAATAAGCTCCAGCAAGGCCAAAATGTGACCAATAATCATTCAACTGCTCTCATAACATTCCATAGGAGCATTGTACATATCCTGTATACCGAGGCTTGTGACAATGGTAGCTTAGGTGATAGTTCAGATTGAAAGATGTACAGTCGGTGGGAGAACCACTTTGCAATTAGATTTCTAATGCTTACCTAACATTAAGCTATTTTAAAGCAAAGTTATAAAAGCTGTAGAACACTTTGTATAATTTTGTGCTACTTCAGTCACATTTTTTGATGTAAGAAGTAATCACCATTTTGTACATGTTCTGCAGCTGTATGAGCTCTCTCGTAGAAATCTACGAAGGCGTCCCATGTATCTTTTCATGATTGTGCAGTTGTACGTGAAGCAGTTACATACAGCTGTTCTACTGCAGCAGGTGAGGAAACACTACCAATAGGGGAGGATGGTCAGAGGGGGCATGCAGACGGAGGAATAATTCACCCAAGCAGAGATGGGCAGCAGTGACTAGCTGAGAATGTCAGCTGATCACTGTTGGCCCATCCCATCACAGCTTTCCATTGTTGGTACAAATTTGTATGGCTAAGGTGTAGCGGGATCTCCACATTAGTTATATCTCCAGTAGGTCCCTCATTCAAAAATGGGTGTTTACTCAATAAAGAGATGGAAACGGGTGACTCCAGGCACTATAACCAATTCAATCAGACAATATAGTGCAAGAGTGTCTCGGCATGAAGTTGGAATGAGAGCAATTTAGTGGTAATGTCATGAAACACATCTTCTAGAGAAAGAGTGGAAGATACATGAAATGGCCATCCAGAAAGGATGGTAGAGACTAGTAGAGAGGAACAGCTACTAGCTAACTCAGTCTTTCAGCCTAACTGGTAGGCTATGTACTTATCAAGGGCAGTGTGAATATCATTGTTTTGATTGTGGACAGGCTGCTTTACAGTTAGTATGTTGAAACCAGCAGAAGTAGCTGACCTCGGTGTGTTAATTGCGCTATCTTTTGCATGATTAATACATCCATTTAAGCAGATGCTGCTGTGTTGTAAACGAGATGACTTGAAGCTTGGCAAGATAAAGCATTTATTGGCCTACGTAGTACAATGTTTATCTCAGAATATTTAGCATGATTGTGTGTGGGAGAACTTGTAGGAGCATGTTTTACACTAATTATGGAATATACTATTATAAAGTAATTTTAAAAGACATAAGTAGACTGTAGCGTATAATAAATGAAATTGTAAATTTAGGCAACAATAGCTGATTTAGAAAAAATCATCAGCTATAGTTATGGGCACAGTTTGGCTATTTTAGTCTACATTTTGCAGTTCGATTCACTACAATTCTGTGATCTGTGAATAAACCCCCATTGTTTTTACAAGGCTGTGGTATATCCATGTTTTGCAGAAGTGGATGGGAGGTTACAAGCAGCACAGTCATGGTTCAAATGAGGCACATCTGGCATTTCCTTGTCCATTTCATGCTGAACAGGTCAATCTTCCTCTATATTATTGCTGTAATCATTTGCCTCAAAATGGAATGTTTGTATATCCCATCATGAAGATTTTGTACAATAAGGCTTAGCATGACCATGTACTCTTTTATTGTGCATGTGTAATATGTGTCAACCACACAGATCGATTTCGTATTTTTGGTAGATAGACATCTCCATTCTAATTTCTTTTAAAAGTAATATTTTTTTTTTTTCCTGAGATGCATTTTGGAATATTTCTAACAGCCTATGCAATATGTAACATAATTTGTGTATACCAAAAATGCCTTTCTCAGTTCTTCGGAAAAAAACTACATGCACTGTGCACTCCACGAAGAAGTATTTCCTTAATAAATCCTTTTCTCCATATTAGGGTGATTTTCATGTAGACGTGCAATGTGGAGTATAAAGCCATTTTTGGTTGTTACTGGCAGTGCTCACAGAAGCAATCAATCTTATATAGCATGCCATTTTAATATCCACTCTCTTGCAACCAAACTCTTTTGACTAAATGACCACAAACATCCCGCTTCTTGTCTCTGATCTAATCACTCTACTTCACCTTTTCCCTTTTTCCTGCCTGGTTTGCTATTCTCCATCTTATCTACTCTGACTAGTCTGCTCATTTTTTTTTATTTTTTTTTTGACTTGCCCCCTCTCTCCATGTTTAACCCACTAGTATCCCGAGAAAGAAATATTTCCAGTTGAATGAAAATAGACTTTTTACGGCCAGGATATCAGCAGGCTTTCTTCTTGTCTAGTCACAGATGGCCAGCTTTGCTGAAGAGATATGAGGCTATCTAGTGTTTTTTTTACGAGTTAGAACGTGATATATTCTCACAGATTGATATGAGGTTGCATAGACATTTGCCCCAGAGGTAAAATTTTAGGAGACTTGGCCACCTCACTCCTGGGAATCCTGCGATTGTAACAATGCCATTCCTTCCGTTGATCTATTCTGCCATCCATCGTAAGTCATTGCATACTTAAATCTTTAACACGTCCCTCCCTGATTATGTAAATTTAGCATCTTTGGTTTGAAAAAGTTACCTTTATAATGAAGCGTTTACTGGGCTGAGTAGTAAAGAGGAGGCAAGTACACACACGGTAACTTGGAATCCTGGGACATTTTAAATGTGCAATTAAAATGGCAGGCTGCGTCACAGCATCCGTGCATATTATCCAAGCTGAAATAAAAAAGAGGGTGTTGTTTAAAATAATAATAAAAGCATAACTAATAGTTAACCTTAGGTTAGTTATTAGGACATGCCTCTCCCTCAAAACTGACAGTTCCTCTTTAAAGATATATGACTGTTACTAAAAATATGTAATGAAAATATAGAAGTAAGACTAACAGTTATCTTGATACAGTACACAGTGCAAGCAGAAAATAAGAATTCCTAAGGTCGATATCTAAAAATACCTTTGCATATCATTTTCATGTCAGATATTCAGCTATAGAGAAGGGGATTCCTCGTATTTCTGTTAAATTCCATTATAACTAGTTATATAAAGTTACCTGTTTAGTTTATGGTAATTTGTATTCAAGCTAGAATTATATATGCAAAATTATGCATCTAATCTGTGCAAATAAACACTGCTAATATATGCAGCAATATACAATTATTAGTTAATTACATCTCACCACAACTTGAAATGGTTCACAGTTCCTCCGTGCACACCTTATTGAATATAGTGTGAATACATAAGTAGGTGAGATTTTATCATCACTTGGCAGGTGTTGTATTACAATATCATTACACACATTGCATTTTCGAGTGAGATCTGTGTAAAAACCACTGTAGGGAAGGTCCCTAATTGCCCTCAGCTCAAACTAGGGAATGGCATTTGTTAAATTGCTGGCTGAAGGTCATGGGAGTTATGGTTTTAAAAATGTACCTGTAATTCTAGAGAATGCAATCAGTGGTTTTGTAGTCTAGTAGAAATTCGAGGAGGACATTGAAGAAGGCATAAACGGGGTTTATCAGTGAAAATTCACATTGAATTTTACAGTTAAAGGACCACTATAGTGCCAGGAAAACATACTCGTTTTCCTGGCACTATTGTGCCCTGAGGGTGCCTCCACCCTCAGGGTCCCCCTCCCGCCGGGCTCTGGTGTGAGGAAGGGGTTAAACTTACCTCTTTCTCCAGCGCTGGACGGGGAGCTCTCCTCCTCCTCTCCGCCTCCGATCCTCCCTTTCGGCTGAATGCGCATGCGCGGCAAGAGCTGCACACGCATTCAGCCGGTCTCATAGGAAAGCATTTACAAGGCTTTCCTATGGACGCTTGCGTACTCTCACTGTGATTTTCACAGTGAGAATCACGCAAGCGCCTCTAGCGGCTGTCAATGAGACAGCCACTAGAGGATTTGGAGGCTGGATTAAACCTATTATAAACATAGCAGTTTCTCTGAAACTGCTATGTTTATAATAAAAAGGGTTAATCCTAAAGGGACCTGGCACCCAGACCACTTCATTAAGCTGAAGTGGTCTGGGTGCCTAGAGTGGTCCTTTAAGGTCTAAATAGCTAAACAAGAACATTTCTCTATGCCAGTCTTGCTGTCAGTTCGTCTACTTTGGCCTTAAAATTGAAATTCATTTTAAATTCACTTTGAATGATTGCTTTAATGAATAACCACGTCTATGTCTTCCTTAATGTCTTTCTAGAATTTCTACATCAATTATGTCCTTCTAGAATTTCTGCATACATTCAACCACTTGCTAAGCCTGCAACCCATACAGGGGGAAGGAGGCATTGAATTGATTTGTCAGGCAGAAATCATCAGTATTATGGCAGAAGCTGCGCGCCTAAAAAATGAATTGCAATATTTAAGTTAAAATAAATCATTTGGAAACTTTTTTTCCAACTCAGCTATAATCACAACTAGCCTATTGTTGACTTAAATTGTGCAATTCAATTTTCAGACCACTAGAATTTGGGAGGTTGTTGAATAAATCCCTACGTTTTAATATTATTATTAATATTACACCTACTGGTTCATATCACTTTACGTTAATTACAGATTGAGTCTAAAAATACATAGTGACTCACTCACAAACTTAGTGTCAAGCAGCAGACTGCTGTGAATGTCCTAGGGACTAATGTTGGCGTTAAATCTGCACGAGAAACAATTAAGGGAAGTGAGATGGTCATGGATTATGTAAACTGGAATTTTAATAGCAGGAAATGATTGATTTAGGTATTATGGTTTTCTGAAAAGGTAGCCCAACAGATGTCGAGTTGTAATACTCTGCCCAATATGCATACTGCCTCCAGCTTATGGTATTTATTCATTGTGACTGATTACTGTGTACAATGAAAATCTTCAGCTGTGATTGAGACTTTTTTTTTATACTTATCTCAATGACCACATACTGACTACTAACACAAAACACATAATTAAAAAAGAAAATCGAAATGCTGAACTTTTAAAGGGCCATTTCCTGTAGAATCATCTTATTGTACAAAAACATTATGATAGAAAAATCCTTCCATGCATATTGAGCATACCTGAGAATTAACGAGGGTTAACAAGCAGGCAGCGGTCCGGAACCTTATTTCAGGGCCTTGAAGGCAATGCTCATTTCTTTTGTTAAGAGGAAAGGTCTTTTAGTTTTGATTTACAGCTATTATTACTTTAAGGCAGGGGTGGCCAAAGGTATATCCCTATATGTTATGGAAAAGCACCTTCCATGATGCACTTTTGGATATAAGGTTGCAATGCATCATGGGAGTCGCCACTGCCTCAAGCTAACAATGGCTCGCTATCTAAAAAGATGTGTAACCACTTCTACACATCTACACACGATAAAGCAGTAAAGCAATGTCTAATATAAAACCACTCTTTAGGGCTTGTGTAATTAGTTATACTTGTGATGGATGAGAGGGAAGAATATTTAACCTTTTTTAACTAATATGTTCTGGATATTTCCAGAAGGCATGTAAAAACAGGGTACATTTTGCTCTTTAATTATATTTTAATTCCTGTGGGAAATGTATTACTATCCAATCAATGTTGTTTGTGGCGCCAATTGACCATAGGCCCCAGTTAATACATATGATATATATATATATATATTAATATTCTTATATTGCCACTGGCTTTTTCTGTGCATCGTCAACCAAAAATGCCTTTAGATAGGGCTGTCATATCCACCATGTTTTCTGGGGCACACATAATTTCACCATTTGAGCATGCTGCCCTGTGTTATGGATAATGTATATGCTTCAGGATTCCTGACTGATTCATCACCTGATTTACTACCTGCAGCATTTGACTTCTACATACTGCAGGGCAGCACTTTTTGTATAAATGACATGTGTCCCGGAAAACATGGTGTATATGGCAACCCTACCTACAGAACCGTTCCAATATATTTTAAAATAATTACGATTCATAAAGTGATTTAGAACTTTGTTTGCCTCCCAATTCCTTTTATTATAAGCCAAATGGGAGGATGAGCACAACAGAGTATATAAAAAAAAAAAAACGCCAACAATTATTATTTCAATATATCTTATTTATTGAGAATTTTCAGTAGTACATAAGTACAAACTTTTACAGTGTTTTATGGAATAGTAATGAATACATATTATATATAATGGTTAGAGGCTGCTTACTGATAATGATATGTGAGATATTGAGTTGTTCATATTTATTATAATAATAATAGCTTTTTAAAATATATTATTTGAATGCATTTCCTGAGATTTAGATTGCCAGCCTTGAGCAGACATTCCAAATGTCCCTGTAGGAGAGACAGTCCCCATTCTGAGCCCTCTGTCCCTCTTTTCTGTCCTAATGTCCCTTTTTTTCTAGGATCTCCAGATTGGTGTGTATAATCGTACAACAGAGCTTCACAGCAATAAAGCTCACAGTTATGTGTCTTCAAACTACAAATGTGTTTAGAAATCAGTTTGTGGAAATAAGATACATTGTTGCTGCTTTAAACCCTTAGTGACCGCAGACATACAGGATACGCCAGACAAATAAAGGTTGTTAACGACCGCCGAAGTACCCTGTATGTCCGTGGCAAATATAAGCGTTGGAAGAGATCGTGATCCCTTCAGTTGCTCTAAGGATTTTGCAACAATGTCTAGATGTCGAGGCATCCTACAATACCCCCCCTGACTACCGGGCCGCAGTGGCGCCGAGCAGTGAGTCAGAGCATCGGAAGCCATCAGGCCATTCTGGTGCTCTGCCTGTCTGCTGACTGCCTCGAGGGGTCCCTTACTGTTTTGAAACACTAATATTTGTGTTCAGCAAAGTCTCCCAAGTAGAACAGTATCCCCCATGTACAGTTTTTATAGTGTTTTGAAAGGTACAGGGTCAAATATAAGGCCTGGTTTCCTGTTTTTTCACATTGAAATTTGCCAGATTGGGTATGGTAGCCCAGGACTGAGAACTACTCAAGTGCCTACTAAAAAAGACTGGACATACCCCATATTGAATACCATGTTTTGTCTACTTAAAAAAAAATATGTACATGTGAGGTCTGATTCAGAGATTTATGACAGATAACAGTGTTACATTGTCACTATTGATAAATTTGAAAAATATTTATTTTTAAACAGCAATGTCCTACTTGTATTTATAGCCCTATAAGTTTCCAAAAAAAGCTAAGAACATGTTAACATTGGGTATTTCTAAAACTCAGGACAAAATTTAAAAACTATTTAGGATGGGTGTTTTACCCAGATTTTAAGGGTCAAAGTTAGAAAAAAAGTGTGTTTTTTTAAAATTGTTTAATCATATTTTATATTTTAAAAAAAAAAGTAAATTATATGAGATGATGAAAATAATGGTATATTAGAAAGATAATTTAATGGCGAGAAAAGCGGTATATAATATGTGTGGGTACAGTAAATGAGTAAGAGGAAAATAACAGCTAACCACAAACACTGCAGAAATGTAAAAAGAGCCCTGGTCCTTAACGGCAATAAAATTGAAAAGCGTTCTGGTCACTAAGGGGTTAAATTAAATTTTAGTTGCATAAATTTCCCCTGGCCACACACCCACTTACACCCTTAAATTATTGTGTTCCTCTTTGTCCATTTGAAATATTTGGAGGCATGATTGAGAAATGTCTAGGGATCACACATGTAACCACATGTAAGTGAATTTATGGCATCCATTAGCCAATACCAGATAACATGGTGCTCGGTCACAGTGCAGTTTTGTAAACATTGTTAATGTTTTCTAAACAGTGTAAGCTATTACTGTTGCCTATTTATTTAAAAACAATGAATGTGGCGCAGAAAAACCCTTGCATCCACAATCCGCACACATTACAAGTGTGAATAAAACAAATCAATGGCAGTTAGTAGAACAGTATAGTTAGATATATGATGCAGGTCCGATGTATAATTAATGCACATTTACAAAATGATAAAGGAACCCAAAATGCCGGGCTTGAAATATCCATTCAACACTCAAGTGAACAAAGATAAAGTAGAGGAAATGACCTTGCTCTAACATGTAGCAGTGCATTAACCCCTTCACTACTAATGCTCACAATTTTTGGATATGTTCTTAATATACCAACATTGTGTATACGATTCAGAAAAAAAACAGGGGATTGTGGGCAACCCCAGAATATGAATTTTTCAGCAGTAGTGTTACCATAGAGACCAGCACTTAAACAAAATACAGATTAAGAAACATCACACACAAGGCTACTTAAAATCACCAATTGCAGCAAACCAATATGAGGATTCAGCTCCACCAGATGGTCATATCGTGTTACAGTACCCCAATATCGATGAGTTCTGCACTCATTTAACCTGGGGGACAAATTAAATAGTGTTAGTGCTAAAATAGCTAAAGTGTATTTAATTAGTCTGTTGGAAGAGCATTGTGAATATATTTCATGAAAAAATTATGCATTTCTCAGCAGTGGTGCTGTCGTAGAGACCAAAATTTATACAAAATACAGACTAATTAAATACACTTTAGTTAATTTAGCACTAGAACTATTTAATTTGTCTCCCATGTTAAAATTTGTGTTTTTTAAAATAGCAATTTTTGCAAAGTGATGGTTGGTGAGAGGATAATATAGTTTTTGCCACTATGTAGCTTACAGTGGCAAGGTAATCCTTCTTCAAAACAAGGGATCAGACAGACAAATGACATCTAGTGTAAAATTAATTAACCCCTTAAGGACACATGACATGTGTGACATGTCATGATTCCCTTTTATTCCAGAAGTTTGGTCCTTAAGGGGTTAAAAGCAAGTTCAATTGAAAACCCAAAGTAAATATGTTACAAGTTGGTAAGTTCTGTTTTAGGAGCTTGTATACAGCCTGGTTAACAGCAGTTATTGCCAGCAGTGAGGCTGTTTTCAGGTGGTAGCGAATGCTATAGATAAATTGCTTTGTTTACCCTGTCTCACCTTAAAATTGCTGACATAACTGTTGTGTTTTACTTCATAGTAAAATGGCACCATTGGTACACAAAAAGGAATCCTAAGATTTGCATTTACCATTCTCCGTAGTTTTCATTGTAATTGCCATTAGTTTTTTATGACAATGCTTAGCTGTGCTTTTATTATGTAATATATAGCAAGATATTCCAAAGGTAAAAAATAGATTTTGAGATAAAAAAATTAAATACAATCGAAAGCAAGACTATCCCCAAAAGTTTTTTAAAAGTACGTTAATGTCAAAAAGGTTGGTTGATGATGAATGATTTAATCAAGGAGGATCAGGACAAGGCAGACATTCTAAATAATTATTTCTCTTCAGTATATAGGGAAGAAGAATCTATGGCTGTAGATTTGCAAATCCCTGTTACAAAATCCTTATAGCAAACAGGTGATTGGTTAACACAGGATAAAGTGCTTTAGAAATTAAACAAGGTTACTGTAAAAAAAAGCCCCAGGGTCAGATGGCATTCACCCACATGTGCTTAGGGAGCTTAGTGGAGAAATCTCCATACTACTGTTTCTAAATCTTCAGGATTCTTTTCTTTCAGGAATTGTACCAAAGGATTGGATAAATGCAGATGTGGTTGCTATATTTTAAAAGGGTTCAAAAGCTCAACCTGGAAACTACAGACCTGTGGGCCTAATATCTGTGGTTGGGAAATTATTTGAAGGGTTGTTAAGGGATAATGTTCAAGAATTAATTCTGAGTACAAATATAATTAGCAGGAACCAACATGGTTTTTTGAAAGATGGGTCATGCCAAACTAACTTAATTGCATTATATGAAGAAGTTAGTAGAAATATAGATCAGGATGTTTGTCAGTGTTTTAGATGACACAAAACTAGGTAAGAAAATACAGTCAGAACATGATACAGTGGGATTTGGATAAATTTGGTGACTGAGCAGGCAAGTGGCAGATAAGATTCACTAGATCAATAGATTCAATAGGCAACAAACCAGGCAACAGTATGCAATGCTGGTCTGCCTTTGCAAAAGCTAGTAAGGTGCTTTTGTGTATAAAAAGGGGTATTGATTCACGAGATCCAAATATAATTTTGCCTGTTTACAAATCCATGGCAAGGCCTCACTTTTAAGGAACGATATTTCAAAACTAGAAAGACTGCAAAAGCGAGCCACAAAACTAATAAAGGAGATGAAAAACATTATCGTAGTTATGAGAAAAGGCTAGAAAAATTGGAATTGTTTTCTTTAGAAGAAAATCGCCTCAGACAAGATATGATAGCACTATACAAATATATCAGGGTCAGTACTACCCGCTATGTACTAACCTGTTTATTAGCAGGAATATACAAAAGACAAGAGGGCACCCATTGAGGCTGGAAAAAAGGCATTTTTTCTTACAGCAGCAGAAACGTTTCTTTACAGTAAAAACTATAAAGATGTGGACTGCTCTGCCTAAAGAGGTTGCCTTACTAGATTCTATATATCAATTTGAAAAATGGCTTGGATTTTTTTTTGCATAAACAGAATATTCAATGATATAATTGATATATATATATATATGGATTATTGTTGATCCAAGGAGAAATCCAAGGAGGAATCCCCCCCCCCCCATTTTGTGGCATATGAAACATGGGGGGGGGGTGGTTCCACTCACCTCAAAATACTTAAATGGGGTGCTGCTGGGGGCCATATTATACAATAAACAATACACAAGATCCAGCGCACTCTCCTATCTACTTAACAGCAACTTCTAAAGGTTTTTTTTTTTAAAAACACCTAATCTAGGCAAAAAATAATGGAGATTTAGTTACCCCATCTTTGGCAGGTCCTACTCTCACAGTCTAATGTCTACTCATGTGAATAACTCACTTACTTGGGGGAAAACAAATTCCATCTGAGGCAGTACAAGGGTAAATAGGGACCTGAGATGAGGCACCTGTAACAGGGAGGGGGGCAAAACCATTTTGTGGCATAATTGGAAATGGCTACATTTGGGTTTGTTGCATTCTTTTGGACCAACAGCATAACAGAATGTTCCTAGTTGAACTTGATGGTCTTTAGCCTTTTTAAACATATACAACTATGTAACTGCATATTTGCTTATTAATAGGTTCTTATTTAATAGGTCACCTTTTCCTACTATTCCAATACATTCATTGCAATATGTTTACAAAAACTGCTCCCTGGCTAAGTTATGTATATATATATTTTAAAACCATTATTTAATTCATCATCAAAATGCAATAAAACTGTATCAATAAAATATCGTGACAACACAATATCCTGACAATAAAACATTATTCAAAAAAGATATATGCACAGTAAAATATTATTAAAAATGGTCTGGTTGCGTTTCCATGTTGGCAGTGTACGACAGACTATTAAAACATAAAATTTTTTAAAAAATGATGTGTATGTGTGTGTACAGTATACCCATTCTCTGGTAAAAAAAAAAAAAAAAATACGATTCTATTATGATATTTGGCAAACAGTACTCCAATTTGAATAATAAATTACTATACTTTTTTTCCTACATATTTCTGTAGCTTGTTATTAAGTATATAATTAAAACACCTTCATCTGTGAAAACACTTCTACATCATTAAGTTGGAAATTAAAACTCATTTGAGATTCTCTGAGTGAGAACCATAGACAAACTTATGGTTTCCCTAAGTCTAAAAGGTAGAGCCTTGTGTATTGTGCCTAGAGGGGCATATGCCGTACCACACTGATAAAACGTATCAGGTTGCTGTATCTCTTGTGCATGTTATTATCTTGTGCAGGGAGGATCTGCTGGCATTCTGTATTTAATAAGATAAAGATAGAGTAGGCATACATTAAATAATACAAACTGTGTCCAGTGATGACCAAACTCCTCAGGCATTCTTTGCTTTCTTTGTGTCTGGTATTCCAAATTGTGACTACTGCCCACATGGATGGTACAAGTCTGATGTGCATCATTTTGTGATATAATAAACAGCAGAGCTGCCATGTTTCTTGGACAGTCGGCCATGCTCAAACAAGCTTTCACATGCAAATGGAAGCACATGTCAAGTGCTCCATTATAACATATCGTAGTATATTGCATTCATACGCTACTGGAAGAAAATCACTTAATTATACAAAAGCAGTCAATTGAGGATTCACGTTCCTCCTTGATTAATGAGTTGATTTCCTTCCATCAACTTGAACACTATATTTCACAGGGCATCTCTATTCCTGTACTACCCAACATCAGTAAGTGATGACGTGTTCAGAAAAACGACAACTGAGTCCAATTGTATTTGATACTTCCTGAGTTGGAAAAAAAACATTTTCTTATATTAGTAAATGTTCACTTTAAATATTAATTAGAAGCACTCCTACGTAATTACACAAATATATTATTATAAAACCCTTTATAGAGAGAGAGATTGAACCCCTCTAAGCTAAAGCTGTGACTTCTTTCACTTCTTCGGTTTCATTTGGTACACCAGTTGAAAGGCTTCAAATTTTTAAAGCTTTTATTCCTATTGTATATGAGTGTTGGGTTCCATTCATCCATCCGACCATCCATCCCTACATATCATCATTCCAGGAAATATGTATATTAGCACTCACTCATAACTCTTTAACAGGCATGTATTAAATATAACGTAAGCTTTAAATAGCTACGCATCTTATAAAAGTTTACTGTTTTCAGACTTTTAGTTTTCATTTTCTGTATAATATAAAGTGTTTATCATCTACTTAGTTAGCTAGCTTTATTTAAAAGAAACAAAAAACAAAAGCCCATTGCAGTGATACTGAAACTACAAAGCACACAATCTCCTGTTTATAAAGCAATGTTATTTATCTGTAGTAGAAGGAGGCATCACTAAATGATGAAGCTCACCTCACCCTGCTGTCAGTGAAAAGCTTACCCCCGTAATAAATAGGTGGCTGAATTTGGCAAGTGGATTTTCCTGGCGTACTGAACAGACATTTTTAAAAGTCTAAGCTGTGCATTAAATTGTCAGCAAGCAAGGCGTATGCTGACTGCATGCTAGTAGCTCTGGTTTCATATTCGGAACTGAACATATTGCTGAGACATTTCTCTGTGTGTGTTCATTTTTCACTTTTATGCAGGAATATATACAAGACTAATCTTTTTTGCGCGAGACTTAGAAAGCATAGATGCAAATGAGGGCATACATAAATATATATCTGTGATGTTCAAGCAATAAATATACTCTGTCCCGTGTGTTAAGTAGTCATGGTCCTTCATAAAGAAATTCATGGCTGATTTAAAAAAAAATACCAGCAACCTGTTTGTATGTCTACTAATGTATAGTTCACTAGCGACTGGTGAAAACTAAAGTTGGTGGGGTGCTGCCCCCTGACTTTTTGGGTTCTGCCCACATAACCCCATGAGTTCCCATGTCCTATTCAAACCCAGCTGCATCTCCACTCATTAAAAAGGAGAATTGAAACTGCAGACATAACGCTGACAGATATGTTTTTTCCAACACACACTTATCAATAGTCCTAACAACACTGATAGATACATTTTTTTGCAACAAAAACTGGGAGGTACAGGGGGGGGGGGGGGGGCACCCAATTTGCCTCTTTGAACCAGCCTCCACTTATATACCTGTAGCCCATGGCACAACCCTGTCCAAAATGTATACTATGCATGTTCTTTATTTTAGAAGGTGGCTGTGTCCTGTAATTGCTAACAGTGGGTATTTATAATGCAGAAATCACGTAACCCTGGTAAAGATGTATAACTTCAGCCAGGGTAGGGTTATGGTAATACATATGTAATATTTTTTCGGGTAATATATTGTAT
Organism: Pelobates fuscus; assembly: GCF_036172605.1. NCBI lineage: Eukaryota > Metazoa > Chordata > Amphibia > Anura > Pelobatidae > Pelobates > Pelobates fuscus. Next base: position 160,472,780 of record NC_086321.1, read on the forward strand.
TATTATTATTATTACTGGTATTTATAAAGCACCAACATATTACGCAGCGTTGTACAATTGGGAAAAAAACAAAATACAATAGGAACGGACCGATACAACAGGTAGAGGGGCCCTGCCCGTGAGCTTACAATCTAAATTATACAGAGCGATAACAATAATATGGTATAACAGAAAAACGTGATTACATAAAAAAAATGGTTTTACTGTTCCTTATTGTTAATGCATAGTATTTGGATACAGGCATATTTCAAATGTAAAATGTTAGTCTTACATGTTTCAAACTAATACTAATAGAAAAGATATAACTCATCCTTAAATCCACATTACCCATAAGAAGCATGATGTTGCTTTGCACGTTCTGCTGTTGAAATGTATAACACAATTTGGTGTGAATCCCGTAGCCTTCTATCTCCACAGAACTGGTATTTCCTGTCCTTAGTTTATATATTAGAATAAACATTGTGGTGAATCTACAACTTGATTAGCATAACAATGTAAGGATGTTTTTATAAGAATTAGTCAAAGTTTCCTAAAGCATAAAAAAGGGAAATATAGCAAAAATAATATTAAAGATTGTTCAGTAGAGGATAACATTATGTATACACAAAATAAATATATAGCAAAAAAAGAAAAGAAAATGAAATTCAGTAAATTTAGTAGTAAAAAAAGAATTCAGTATAAAACAAAACAAAAGATCTTTATACACACACACACACACACACACACATACACGCACACATGCACACAAACAAAAACTTTGGCAGAACTGAAAAATGTTGGATATGACATTACTGATTTAACCAAGTAGTTTTAATTTGCATTTGCTCTTTAAAGTCTTACTAATTTCTTCCTGGATAGTGCACGTTTATGCAATTTTGCGTGTGAATTAAGTCTTCTTCCCCTACTCACCAAAACACCACACATGTAATTACAACTATCTCAAGGTACCTTTGTTTGTGAGAACTTGGGTGTGTGTCTAAGAGTTTAAAATAGACAATTTAGAAAGAATCTTCAATTCTATATATTTTATTGTTCCATTGTCACCTTATTCCCTCAACAACAGGTTTTGATTTGCATGTGTGTACTCATGACTCACATTCCCATATCATTACATTTTCTCTGTTAATGAATGGCCTGCTTTTCCAACAGTGAATTATGAGCAACGATTTATTTTCTCTTCTATTTGATTAGATAACCATAATGCATTAAAGATCTCTGTATAGATGGCTGTACATCACATCACAGCTAAGAGCATAGTGGAAAATATATGGGTTGTATTAAAATCATTGCTTCCCTTTCGAAGCGTCTTCAGTTAACAGAAATACCTGTGCACTGACCTCATATAGTGTCTTCAATAAAACATTGGAGGAACATGCTAATTTCATATATAAAGATATACCCCAGCAAAAATTTATGATGCCATTGATGACACATTTTTTCTGCGTCTGACTTTACCCTGTATATATTAAAAATGCTTTTTTAAAAATTCATTTTGATATCTTAGAATATTTTTTTTCTACATTTCTGACACTCTTTTGTTCTTTCAATACACAAATGTGGAACATTTTTTATTTTCTATCATTCTTTGTATATATAGACAACAGAAAAAAATTCAAGGTATTTCTGAGACACAAATCAATTCACATTGCAAAAACTATAATCACTTTTGTATAGGGCGAGGACACACAGACAAACAAAAATCTCCCTACATTACATTAGCCCAGTACAAAATTGTTATAATATCTCTTTTTAAAACTTAAGTATTTCCTTGTGTTAAGCCATGGCTGATGATCACACACCAAGGTCAATAAATAAACTGCCAATTGTTGAGAATTCAAAGTGGAATTGAATTTTTAAGCCAAATATAGTCAACACGAGAACAGTTTTGTATTTTTTACCCCCCCCCCCCAATTCTTCCATTCTATTGAACAACGCTGATGTGTGAATTTCGTGTTTATATTAATTTTAAATTAATACATGATCTCAGTGATAAATACAAAAATGCATGGTGTAATCAGCATGGAAACCAACTGAATAAATAAAGACAATTTCAATGGTTTCTGTAGTGACATATCCACGTTCCTAACATTACCTTGCTTTCACTTTTTTTTTACATAATGCCAAAAGAAGTGTAACTCACAAGCAAAGAAGCCAAAACATAAACTGAAAAAACAAAACACACCATACAATAGACATGAGAACATCTTCTTAAAGCATCGTTAGTGAGCACATACTCTGTTAACACTTATGATCCTTCCGGCAATATTATCCAAGAGGAAATAAAGTGAACTTCCTGATGTTTGGTTAACTGCTAGGCATATAAATACTATAATAGGAAGATTACTAACAAATTGTCACATTATCCAGAATTATTTATTGATTTGTCTCCTAGAGAGGATTGCAAAGTGAATACATCTTAATGATTCAAATCCTACTAGCAGCATTTTTATATTTGCTCCTAATGAAGAGGCCACACTTTGGTAATCAAACTAAATTTACAATAAAATAATTTAGTTAGTAACAAAAAAATAAAGAAATACATGCAGCACCCTACACTTATTTTAGGTGTAACTTTTTGAAAACAATTACAAATGTATGCAATCAGAATACCTATATTCTGTTTCTTTACGGTGTCTTCGTTGAGGAAGCATTTGTCTCCCAGATGAGATCAAATCTGTTCCATGACCACATTTTACAAAAATAGCCAAGGAATCTTTATCCGTGACCTTTTCAGAGGTTTTTACCCATGGATTTTAGCCAAAGAGCTAATGAGTCTGAGACACTTGTTAGGCAATTGCAGCTAATCAGTGAACCACAGGTACAAGTCTTAAGCTTACCCAAAGGCTGCAAGTGGCATATGCTTTTTCTTCCTAGCTACAGACTGTGTTACTGTATTTGCATTTTAAATAAGATACAAGAAATTGAGCATCTGTGTCACAGTCATGCATAAAAGAATCTGACAATTTGAAATGAGTTGAATGGAGTGCTAGAGAACTGTGCTAAATTGGTAGGTTTGCATCAAAAAGTTCATTGTTAGACTTTAAAAAAAATATATATAAACACATCTGGGACCTAATCTTAAAAAGGCCTGCTGTAGTGCTTAAATAGATCTTAAAAAAAAAAAAAAATGGTTTCTGCACCCCAATAAAAGTGCTTAGAGTGGCAATATATGAAATATAGTTAAATATGATCAGTTTACCTATTCTGACTGTAACTGGCAGGGATCACAGAAAATTTGTATATCTTAATACAACTATGATTGTGCTCTGTGTTGAAGGCAAAGATGACACAATATGCAAATGTAACTTCTTCACATAGTCAGCAATGCAAAATCATGCTAATTCGACCTTTGTTGTGTTTTTATTTTTTAAATCTGAAACTTTTTTAATGGTATTGCTTAATATGTCTGTTGTCGGGCATAAATTAAAACTAGAGTCAGGTTTTACCTATAGAGATGACTATTTTTTGCTATAGAATTGGCAATTACAGCAGATATTTTAAACCCCACCTCCTCCCCCCGCCCCCCCGTTTGACTTTTTGCTAATAATATTTAGACTAATAATTTTACACACAAGGGTGTGACAATGGTGGTGAGTTGAAAGCCAACTTACACACTTTAGGAAAATATAGTAAGTTGTAGAAAATCTCCAACTAATCAGATTCTATGGCCTAAAGTTTGCAATTTGTTTATGAAAGAATCCTTAAATTTGTATCTGCTGGTTCAGACCTCTTAATTGTTGTAAGGGGACTTTACCATTGTTCTAACAAGTCCTCTTCAAAAGGACATGACTTTGAGTTTGTTAGTGATTATTCTTTTTTTTTTCTTTGAATTTACTAGAACTACTAGATTTGTACATGTTGAAATTTGTACATACTTTTTCATTTTTTTTTCATTTTTCAAAGGCTCAGGTGTACCTAGTTTTTTTTTTTTAAATAAAACATTGAAAGTCACCTATAATATGTGTTAAAGGACCACTATAGGCACCCAGACCACTTCAGCTCAATGAAGTGGTCTGGGTGCCAGGTCCCTCTAGTTTTAACCAAAGAAAAGAAAATGTTACTTGCGCTTTCTCCTTTAATCCCTATGTATATTTAGACAAATGGAGGTCATTTAGTTGCTCCAATGGCCATTGGAGGGATGCCCGCCTGCCAACGTCAAGGCAGACCCCCCTAAGCGGGTCCTAACACTGACCCTTCAGCCTGCTTCCTTGAGCTTCTGGCAAAGATATCTCTAATGAGACAGAAAGGGGTATTTTTTATATACACCCCTTTACTTATTAACCCTTAATAGGGAACACATGGGATGGGTAGCAGCATTGTAACCAGGCTGTGTGATACAAAGTAAATACAAATACAAAAAGAGAAGTCCTGCGCTTAAGCAGCTAGGACTGCAACACACATCAGCCCCAATATATAGTAAAAACCAAAGAAAAGAAAATGTTACTTGCGCTTTCTCCTTTAATCCCTATGTATATTTAGACAAATGGAGGTCATTTAGTTGCTCCAATGGCCATTGGAGGGATGCCCGCCTGCCAACGTCAAGGCAGACCCCCCTAAGCGGGTCCTAACACTGACCCTTCAGCCTGCTTCCTTGAGCTTCTGGCAAAGATATCTCTAATGAGACAGAAAGGGGTATTTTTTATATACACCCCTTTACTTATTAACCCTTAATAGGGAACACATGGGATGGGTAGCAGCATTGTAACCAGGCTGTGTGATACAAAGTAAATACAAATACAAAAAGAGAAGTCCTGCGCTTAAGCAGCTAGGACTGCAACACACATCAGCCCCAATATATAGTAAAAACCAAAGAAAAGAAAATGTTACTTGCGCTTTCTCCTTTAATCCCTATGTATATTTAGACAAATGGAGGTCATTTAGTTGCTCCAATGGCCATTGGAGGGATGCCCGCCTGCCAACGTCAAGGCAGACCCCCCTAAGCGGGTCCTAACACTGACCCTTCAGCCTGCTTCCTTGAGCTTCTGGCAAAGATATCTCTAATGAGACAGAAAGGGGTATTTTTTATATACACCCCTTTACTTATTAACCCTTAATAGGGAACACATGGGATGGGTAGCAGCATTGTAACCAGGCTGTGTGATACAAAGTAAATACAAATACAAAAAGAGAAGTCCTGCGCTTAAGCAGCTAGGACTGCAACACACATCAGCCCCAATATATAGTAAAAACCAAAGAAAAGAAAATGTTACTTGCGCTTTCTCCTTTAATCCCTATGTATATTTAGACAAATGGAGGTCATTTAGTTGCTCCAATGGCCATTGGAGGGATGCCCGCCTGCCAACGTCAAGGCAGACCCCCCTAAGCGGGTCCTAACACTGACCCTTCAGCCTGCTTCCTTGAGCTTCTGGCAAAGATATCTCTAATGAGACAGAAAGGGGTATTTTTTATATACACCCCTTTACTTATTAACCCTTAATAGGGAACACATGGGATGGGTAGCAGCATTGTAACCAGGCTGTGTGATACAAAGTAAATACAAATACAAAAAGAGAAGTCCTGCGCTTAAGCAGCTAGGACTGCAACACACATCAGCCCCAATATATAGTAAAAACCAAAGAAAAGAAAATGTTACTTGCGCTTTCTCCTTTAATCCCTATGTATATTTAGACAAATGGAGGTCATTTAGTTGCTCCAATGGCCATTGGAGGGATGCCCGCCTGCCAACGTCAAGGCAGACCCCCCTAAGCGGGTCCTAACACTGACCCTTCAGCCTGCTTCCTTGAGCTTCTGGCAAAGATATCTCTAATGAGACAGAAAGGGGTATTTTTTATATACACCCCTTTACTTATTAACCCTTAATAGGGAACACATGGGATGGGTAGCAGCATTGTAACCAGGCTGTGTGATACAAAGTAAATACAAATACAAAAAGAGAAGTCCTGCGCTTAAGCAGCTAGGACTGCAACACACATCAGCCCCAATATATAGTAAAAACCAAAGAAAAGAAAATGTTACTTGCGCTTTCTCCTTTAATCCCTATGTATATTTAGACAAATGGAGGTCATTTAGTTGCTCCAATGGCCATTGGAGGGATGCCCGCCTGCCAACGTCAAGGCAGACCCCCCTAAGCGGGTCCTAACACTGACCCTTCAGCCTGCTTCCTTGAGCTTCTGGCAAAGATATCTCTAATGAGACAGAAAGGGGTATTTTTTATATACACCCCTTTACTTATTAACCCTTAATAGGGAACACATGGGATGGGTAGCAGCATTGTAACCAGGCTGTGTGATACAAAGTAAATACAAATACAAAAAGAGAAGTCCTGCGCTTAAGCAGCTAGGACTGCAACACACATCAGCCCCAATATATAGTAAAAACCAAAGAAAAGAAAATGTTACTTGCGCTTTCTCCTTTAATCCCTATGTATATTTAGACAAATGGAGGTCATTTAGTTGCTCCAATGGCCATTGGAGGGATGCCCGCCTGCCAACGTCAAGGCAGACCCCCCTAAGCGGGTCCTAACACTGACCCTTCAGCCTGCTTCCTTGAGCTTCTGGCAAAGATATCTCTAATGAGACAGAAAGGGGTATTTTTTTATATACACCCCTTTACTTATTAACCCTTAATAGGGAACACATGGGATGGGTAGCAGCATTGTAACCAGGCTGTGTGATACAAAGTAAATACAAATACAAAAAGAGAAGTCCTGCGCTTAAGCAGCTAGGACTGCAACACACATCAGCCCCAATATATAGTAAAAACCAAAGAAAAGAAAATGTTACTTGCGCTTTCTCCTTTAATCCCTATGTATATTTAGACAAATGGAGGTCATTTAGTTGCTCCAATGGCCATTGGAGGGATGCCCGCCTGCCAACGTCAAGGCAGACCCCCCTAAGCGGGTCCTAACACTGACCCTTCAGCCTGCTTCCTTGAGCTTCTGGCAAAGATATCTCTAATGAGACAGAAAGGGGTATTTTTTATATACACCCCTTTACTTATTAACCCTTAATAGGGAACACATGGGATGGGTAGCAGCATTGTAACCAGGCTGTGTGATACAAAGTAAATACAAATACAAAAAGAGAAGTCCTGCGCTTAAGCAGCTAGGACTGCAACACACATCAGCCCCAATATATAGTAAAAACCAAAGAAAAGAAAATGTTACTTGCGCTTTCTCCTTTAATCCCTATGTATATTTAGACAAATGGAGGTCATTTAGTTGCTCCAATGGCCATTGGAGGGATGCCCGCCTGCCAACGTCAAGGCAGACCCCCCTAAGCGGGTCCTAACACTGACCCTTCAGCCTGCTTCCTTGAGCTTCTGGCAAAGATATCTCTAATGAGACAGAAAGGGGTATTTTTTATATACACCCCTTTACTTATTAACCCTTAATAGGGAACACATGGGATGGGTAGCAGCATTGTAACCAGGCTGTGTGATACAAAGTAAATACAAATACAAAAAGAGAAGTCCTGCGCTTAAGCAGCTAGGACTGCAACACACATCAGCCCCAATATATAGTAAAAACCAAAGAAAAGAAAATGTTACTTGCGCTTTCTCCTTTAATCCCTATGTATATTTAGACAAATGGAGGTCATTTAGTTGCTCCAATGGCCATTGGAGGGATGCCCGCCTGCCAACGTCAAGGCAGACCCCCCTAAGCGGGTCCTAACACTGACCCTTCAGCCTGCTTCCTTGAGCTTCTGGCAAAGATATCTCTAATGAGACAGAAAGGGGTATTTTTTATATACACCCCTTTACTTATTAACCCTTAATAGGGAACACATGGGATGGGTAGCAGCATTGTAACCAGGCTGTGTGATACAAAGTAAATACAAATACAAAAAGAGAAGTCCTGCGCTTAAGCAGCTAGGACTGCAACACACATCAGCCCCAATATATAGTAAAAACCAAAGAAAAGAAAATGTTACTTGCGCTTTCTCCTTTAATCCCTATGTATATTTAGACAAATGGAGGTCATTTAGTTGCTCCAATGGCCATTGGAGGGATGCCCGCCTGCCAACGTCAAGGCAGACCCCCCTAAGCGGGTCCTAACACTGACCCTTCAGCCTGCTTCCTTGAGCTTCTGGCAAAGATATCTCTAATGAGACAGAAAGGGGTATTTTTTATATACACCCCTTTACTTATTAACCCTTAATAGGGAACACATGGGATGGGTAGCAGCATTGTAACCAGGCTGTGTGATACAAAGTAAATACAAATACAAAAAGAGAAGTCCTGCGCTTAAGCAGCTAGGACTGCAACACACATCAGCCCCAATATATAGTAAAAACCAAAGAAAAGAAAATGTTACTTGCGCTTTCTCCTTTAATCCCTATGTATATTTAGACAAATGGAGGTCATTTAGTTGCTCCAATGGCCATTGGAGGGATGCCCGCCTGCCAACGTCAAGGCAGACCCCCCTAAGCGGGTCCTAACACTGACCCTTCAGCCTGCTTCCTTGAGCTTCTGGCAAAGATATCTCTAATGAGACAGAAAGGGGTATTTTTTATATACACCCCTTTACTTATTAACCCTTAATAGGGAACACATGGGATGGGTAGCAGCATTGTAACCAGGCTGTGTGATACAAAGTAAATACAAATACAAAAAGAGAAGTCCTGCGCTTAAGCAGCTAGGACTGCAACACACATCAGCCCCAATATATAGTAAAAACCAAAGAAAAGAAAATGTTACTTGCGCTTTCTCCTTTAATCCCTATGTATATTTAGACAAATGGAGGTCATTTAGTTGCTCCAATGGCCATTGGAGGGATGCCCGCCTGCCAACGTCAAGGCAGACCCCCCTAAGCGGGTCCTAACACTGACCCTTCAGCCTGCTTCCTTGAGCTTCTGGCAAAGATATCTCTAATGAGACAGAAAGGGGTATTTTTTATATACACCCCTTTACTTATTAACCCTTAATAGGGAACACATGGGATGGGTAGCAGCATTGTAACCAGGCTGTGTGATACAAAGTAAATACAAATACAAAAAGAGAAGTCCTGCGCTTAAGCAGCTAGGACTGCAACACACATCAGCCCCAATATATAGTAAAAACCAAAGAAAAGAAAAAGAAAAGTGTTCCCTATTAAGGGTTAATAAGTAAAGGGGTGTATATAAAAAATACCCCTTTCTGTCTCATTAGAGATATCTTTGCCAGAAGCTCAAGGAAGCAGGCTGAAGGGTCAGTGTTAGGACCCGCTTAGGGGGGTCTGCCTTGACGTTGGCAGGCGGGCATCCCTCCAATGGCCATTGGAGCAACTAAATGACCTCCATTTGTCTAAATATACATAGGGATTAAAGGAGAAAGCGCAAGTAACATTTTCTTTTCTTTGGTTTTTACTATATATTGGGGCTGATGTGTGTTGCAGTCCTAGCTGCTTAAGCGCAGGACTTCTCTTTTTGTATTTGTATTTACTTTGTATCACACAGCCTGGATACAATGCTGCTACCCATCCCATGTGTTCCCTATTAAGGGTTAATAAGTAAAGGGGTGTATATAAAAAATACCCCTTTCTGTCTCATTAGAGATATCTTTGCCAGAAGCTCAAGGAAGCAGGCTGAAGGGTCAGTGTTAGGACCCGCTTAGGGGGGTCTGCCTTGACGTTGGCAGGCGGGCATCCCTCCAATGGCCATTGGAGCAACTAAATGACCTCCATTTGTCTAAATATACATAGGGATTAAAGGAGAAAGCGCAAGTAACATTTTCTTTTCTTTGGTTTTTACTATATATTGGGGCTGATGTGTGTTGCAGTCCTAGCTGCTTAAGCGCAGGACTTCTCTTTTTGTATTTGTATTTACTTTGTATCACACAGCCTGGTTACAATGCTGCTACCCATCCCATGTGTTCCCTATTAAGGGTTAATAAGTAAAGGGGTGTATATAAAAAATACCCCTTTCTGTCTCATTAGAGATATCTTTGCCAGAAGCTCAAGGAAGCAGGCTGAAGGGTCAGTGTTAGGACCCGCTTAGGGGGGTCTGCCTTGACGTTGGCAGGCGGGCATCCCTCCAATGGCCATTGGAGCAACTAAATGACCTCCATTTGTCTAAATATACATAGGGATTAAAGGAGAAAGCGCAAGTAACATTTTCTTTTCTTTGGTTTTTACTATATATTGGGGCTGATGTGTGTTGCAGTCCTAGCTGCTTAAGCGCAGGACTTCTCTTTTTGTATTTGTATTTACTTTGTATCACACAGCCTGGTTACAATGCTGCTACCCATCCCATGTGTTCCCTATTAAGGGTTAATAAGTAAAGGGGTGTATATAAAAAATACCCCTTTCTGTCTCATTAGAGATATCTTTGCCAGAAGCTCAAGGAAGCAGGCTGAAGGGTCAGTGTTAGGACCCGCTTAGGGGGGTCTGCCTTGACGTTGGCAGGCGGGCATCCCTCCAATGGCCATTGGAGCAACTAAATGACCTCCATTTGTCTAAATATACATAGGGATTAAAGGAGAAAGCGCAAGTAACATTTTCTTTTCTTTGGTTTTTACTATATATTGGGGCTGATGTGTGTTGCAGTCCTAGCTGCTTAAGCGCAGGACTTCTCTTTTTGTATTTGTATTTACTTTGTATCACACAGCCTGGTTACAATGCTGCTACCCATCCCATGTGTTCCCTATTAAGGGTTAATAAGTAAAGGGGTGTATATAAAAAATACCCCTTTCTGTCTCATTAGAGATATCTTTGCCAGAAGCTCAAGGAAGCAGGCTGAAGGGTCAGTGTTAGGACCCGCTTAGGGGGGTCTGCCTTGACGTTGGCAGGCGGGCATCCCTCCAATGGCCATTGGAGCAACTAAATGACCTCCATTTGTCTAAATATACATAGGGATTAAAGGAGAAAGCGCAAGTAACATTTTCTTTTCTTTGGTTTTTACTATATATTGGGGCTGATGTGTGTTGCAGTCCTAGCTGCTTAAGCGCAGGACTTCTCTTTTTGTATTTGTATTTACTTTGTATCACACAGCCTGGTTACAATGCTGCTACCCATCCCATGTGTTCCCTATTAAGGGTTAATAAGTAAAGGGGTGTATATAAAAAATACCCCTTTCTGTCTCATTAGAGATATCTTTGCCAGAAGCTCAAGGAAGCAGGCTGAAGGGTCAGTGTTAGGACCCGCTTAGGGGGGTCTGCCTTGACGTTGGCAGGCGGGCATCCCTCCAATGGCCATTGGAGCAACTAAATGACCTCCATTTGTCTAAATATACATAGGGATTAAAGGAGAAAGCGCAAGTAACATTTTCTTTTCTTTGGTTTTTACTATATATTGGGGCTGATGTGTGTTGCAGTCCTAGCTGCTTAAGCGCAGGACTTCTCTTTTTGTATTTGTATTTACTTTGTATCACACAGCCTGGTTACAATGCTGCTACCCATCCCATGTGTTCCCTATTAAGGGTTAATAAGTAAAGGGGTGTATATAAAAAATACCCCTTTCTGTCTCATTAGAGATATCTTTGCCAGAAGCTCAAGGAAGCAGGCTGAAGGGTCAGTGTTAGGACCCGCTTAGGGGGGTCTGCCTTGACGTTGGCAGGCGGGCATCCCTCCAATGGCCATTGGAGCAACTAAATGACCTCCATTTGTCTAAATATACATAGGGATTAAAGGAGAAAGCGCAAGTAACATTTTCTTTTCTTTGGTTTTTACTATATATTGGGGCTGATGTGTGTTGCAGTCCTAGCTGCTTAAGCGCAGGACTTCTCTTTTTGTATTTGTATTTACTTTGTATCACACAGCCTGGTTACAATGCTGCTACCCATCCCATGTGTTCCCTATTAAGGGTTAATAAGTAAAGGGGTGTATATAAAAAATACCCCTTTCTGTCTCATTAGAGATATCTTTGCCAGAAGCTCAAGGAAGCAGGCTGAAGGGTCAGTGTTAGGACCCGCTTAGGGGGGTCTGCCTTGACGTTGGCAGGCGGGCATCCCTCCAATGGCCATTGGAGCAACTAAATGACCTCCATTTGTCTAAATATACATAGGGATTAAAGGAGAAAGCGCAAGTAACATTTTCTTTTCTTTGGTTTTTACTATATATTGGGGCTGATGTGTGTTGCAGTCCTAGCTGCTTAAGCGCAGGACTTCTCTTTTTGTATTTGTATTTACCCTCTAGTTTTAACCCTGCAGCTGGAAACATAGCAGTTTCAGAGAAACTGCTCTGTTTCACTGAGGGTTCATCCAGCCTCTAGTGGCTGTCTCACAGTGAGAAGACGCTGGACGTCTATAGGAAAGCATTGAGTAATGCTTTCCTATGGGCTGTTTGAATGCGCGCAAGGCTCTTGCCGCGCATGCGCATTCGTATCTGACGTCGGCAGGGGGAGGAGAGGTCACCAGCGCCGAGGGAGCCCGGCGCTGGAGAAAGGTAAATGGCTGGAGGGGATTTAGCCCCTTCAGCCGAGCGGGAGGGGTCCCTGAGGGTGGGGGGGACCTAATGACCCTATAGTGCCAGGAAAACTAGTTTGTTTTCTTGGCACTATAGTGGTCCTTTAACCTTTTTTCATGCAACAAAGATAATCAAATTCCAATATAATACATTTCAGACAAGGCAAACACAGGGCAAGCACTGCAAATAAAGAGGAGAAACAGAAATACTGTTCAATTTCTCCTCTTCTTTGTATACTTTCTCTCTGACAACTGCCAGGTGCAAAGGGCAGAGCTTATAACAATGACTGACAGGGAGTTAAGATGGAGTTGCCCAGTTGCAGGATAACGAAGGAGTGTATCTATACATTTATTTTTTTCTCACACTTCACAAATATATATTTGTTTAATTTATAGACATACGGTGAACATATTAAAATCCTGGAAAGTTTCCCTGTAAACTGGGGTTTGGAAGTGCTAGTTTCTATAATGACGGATACATTTTGATAAAGCATTGATCATTTCTGTCATTACACACAATTTGTGGTTAAATTAAAACTACTTTTCAGATTATGTGTTTGAAAAGCCAAATAATAATAAAAAAAAAAATATCCAGTTAGGATGAACTGACGTTTTTTATTTTTTATTTTTTTAAAAAACATTTTGTGAAATATTACCACAACCACAACTGTTTAGTGGATAGACTCATTAATTCCTTTTTTTTTTTTTTTTTTTACCTGCAAGAAGCAAAGTACCTATCAAAGAAAATACATTATTTCCACTTTATCTGAATGCATTAAATATTGATTTACATGTATTAGTTAATGCTCTGAGTGGGATTTGGGAAAACTTTCATAATACTGCTTTGTCAATCTGTGCCCAGGTAGGGGGAAGAGATCTAATAAACTATCTGATACTGTGAAAATGATCTTCAAACTTGAATATAAATCTAATCGCACTATTTCGCCTCTCTATTTCCACTTCAGAAGCACCTACGTTATTTCTTATATTTTGTTTGCCAACTATGCTAGAAGGCTACATCTTTTCAACAGTTGTTTTTATTTTAATATATGTATCCAAGCATATGTTATATTTCACATTAGAATTATTATTGACCAATTTATGATTACCTTATTATATTGTACTCCACAAAGGAATCTGCTGTTGCTTATAATAAAAATACATATTTTATATGAAAGTTTTACCCAAAAATGATATTGACGATATTACCTTGTACATTTAAAGTGTTACTCCAACTAAAAAACAAAGCTTTAAGAAAACACTGTTTTTGTCCAGTGTAGCTCATCCTATCCTAGTTGATCCCGCCTCCCCCACAGAAACAGAAATAAATAAATAAATAAATAAATAAAAAGGCTAAAACTCACCTGTGTTCCAAAGCCAAGTCCAAGTTCTCCCTTGTTCTCACTAGAGATGATTGATGGCAAGGATGGCAGGCTGAGGGAAGGACATGGTTGCCTGTTGCCAGTGGCTGATGATGACTAATGCCAAATATACAAAGATGTGACATTAGCCAGCCACAAATGTTTATTCTGGGCTAGCTAATGTCCCAATGACACTGCCATTGGTGGAGTTACATACCACCCAATTTCGACTGTACAGGAGTCGGGATGCCTATGGGAGGGAGTAAAGGGGACGGGGCCAGTGACACAGTCACATCACTGGATCTACCCAAAAGGGGTCGACCCAGACTGAATAGGGGTGGATCTGCCTATTTTAAAGGCAGGTCAACCTAGTGTGAATACACACTGTTTTAGTGCTCTCTGCAAAGTCCTAGTGCCCTGATCATAGTGTGAGCATGCCTAATGATGTCCTTGTGCTATGATTGATGGGGACAATTTCTGGTCGGGGTGACAGGACAGGAAACAAAAAAATGGGGTTATACTGATGAATTTGGGACTATTGGGGGGCATGGAGTAACACATCTGTCAGCAGAGGGGTAAAACTCACTATGTGCTGTGTTTCATAGTGGAATGCTACACATACAGACTCCAAGCAACATGATCACTTCAAATCAGAGTAGTCATGGAGCTTGGAGTAACCCTTTAGACATAATTTGCCCCCAGTCAGAAAATACTTCCTCTTTGTATAGGCATGTGAGTAGCCATTAAATTGTCTTGTGGGTCAGGATATGTCAGGCAAGATTGCTAGTAAACTGATAAAACAGTAAGCAGATAATTATTGTGAGATTAGCCTCTCCCTTGTCTAGTCACAGGCATTCTTGTTTCTTCTTGTTTTGTCAGATGACCTCATACATAATCTTTTTATTTTTTACTTAAACCTTCATACACAGAAATACAATTCCAATTGTACACTTGAGGAGAGATATAATGACAGGTTTCTGTAGCCTTCTAGTAAAAAAAAATATAATCCTGATCCCCCCACCCCCCAATTTACAGCTATAAGTAAATGGTATTTTATTGCGAGGATGCTAAAAAAGCATCACAGAGCACAGCAACTTCAGCCAGCAGCTCCCACCCTGCAGTCAGACTGCAGACCAGGTAAGAGGGGAGAGAAGTGGAAGAACAGGATGTGAGACTGGGAGACATGGAGAGATACATATCATGGGGGTTAACATGAGGAGAGAGACAGATCATGATGGTTAACATGAGGAGAGAGACACAGATCATGATGGTTAACATGAGGAGAGAGACACAGATCATGATGGTTAACATGAGGAGAGAGACACAGATCATGGTGGGTAATAGGTGAGCAGAGACACAGATCATGAGGGATAAGAGGTGGAGATAAACAAAGACCATGGGGGTTAACAGATGGACAGAGACACAGATCATGAGCGTTAACAGAAGAAGAAACACAGGTGAAGATTAACGGGAGGACAACACAGATGGGGATTTGGACAGGTGGAAAGACCCAGATGGGAGTTTGGACAGTATGATAGAGACAGATGGGGGTTTAGACAGGCGGAGAGACACAGAACGGGGTTGATAAAAGGTGGAGAGAGACAGATGGGGGTTGTATATGGGGAGGAGAGATGAAGAGAGGATGAGAAGGGTATTAAACTTTGGAGACATAAAATAAGAGGACATCCTTTAAAATACATTACTGAATTAAAGGAAAACTCAGTTGATCCTCCCACTATTTAGTAGATATACCTCCACACACAAACAAAAAAAACATGATTTTTTTTTTCTGCACAACTGCGGACTTGCTGTCTGTAGCCATTGCAAGCCACCCCCTCTTTTCCAGGAACTTATTCTAAGTCTATTTTGGGGAATACTCCAGACAGAGTATCTTCATTGAGAAGCCTCTGTACTGGAGCCACCCATGCAGTGGAACGTGAGCGAGCTTTTCCAATGCTTCTCAATGATCTGTAGTACTGCTCATTGAGAAGCGTGGAAGGCAGCCGTGCTCTACCGAGCTAACGGAAGCGGAAGAAAACTGAGTGATTTGATGTCCACTTGATGTCCACTTGTAAAGTTGACGATTTTCTTGTGCAATCTGTACTTATATGATCTTTGTTTTTTTTAAAATTACAAACAACAGACACATAAAGCACTTTGGAAAGTTGAATTGCTTTATGTATCTGGAGTGAGCCTATATCATGCCTTATAAAATTCACCCCTACATGCTAAAAATACACAAATGCATTCACAAAGCAACATCAAAAACAAATTGCAAAATTCAAGCCATAAATAGCCATAATGAGATTCTAGCGAACTGGAGAATTTTTTCAAATCCACTTCTTTGGCCTTAACTTTGTACAGAGGTTTATTCATTAAACTGTGAAATGTAGTGAATTGAAATATTAACTGCAAATTATAGACAAAAACAATTAATTTGATAAAATTCTGCAATTCAGCCTTGGCACAGCTTGGCTATTTGAAGCTACAATTTACAATTCAGGTTGTAATTCATTACAGTTTGGTGTTTGGTGAATAAAGCTTGTGTATTTGTATATATTGTCTACGATGCAGACAGCCTAGTGCAGGGTCCATTGAGTGACCACTCAGAAGACATGTCCAATCTTCCCAAACTGCAGAGCAATCCCTCTATACATTAGAATCAAACTGTAAGCACTTTTTGTGTGTTTGTGAGCATTTTCCCTTTTCCAATTATGTTTTTATGTCACTGCTTGTGATTTACATACTGTGATGTCGTATCCGATGATGCAACACATATATAATTAATTATACAAACTAGCATGGCTGGTATTTTTTTTCTCTTTCTAAAATGACTGCCCTGTGACACTGGTTTCTCACGTATCAATGCACTTTAGCAACTATTTGTGTTTTTTGTTGTGTCTTTGCAAGTCCTTGATTAGTTGATAATTACACTGTTATATCAAGTTATATTACGTTAAAAGATTCATTTTTGACTGTGTTCTTCATTATTCTCCGAATTGTAGTGATATGAAATCCAAATAGCAAAATGAAATCCAAATAGCAAAAATAGATGATCTGGGATATTGCTCCAACTCTAGAGTCAAAAAATTTTAGTCTGAATTTTGCATTAGAATTTTAAATTGCTCCAATAATGAGTCTAGTGAATAATCATAAGAGTTTCTGGGGTAAGCCATTTACGATGTTATTTTAGTCAACCAGTCAGCAGTGCTAATATTGTAGGGGTTTGTATTTATCTTCTGATGATCAGTGATGCCACAAACAAAGTTTTAAGGGACGCTTAAAAGGACACAATAAGCACTAAAACCACTGTATCAATTTGACACTGCGGGGAGTTTGCTGCACATGCATTAAATCCTCACAGCCTTTTTATGAGAAGCGTAAAATTAAACCAAGATTATCCATCAAGAGGAGGTGTCCATCCCAGGCTTTTTCGTCGTTTTTTTTAATTTAAAAAAGGGGCAGCAAGTCCAAACAATGTAAAATAACACACCAAGGTTAGAAATAAATATGTTTAATTGCAGCCTTAGAGTTATTTCAAGCAATCAAGTTACAAGTTATATATTTTCCTGTCCTGTTTACGCTGTCTATGGAGGATCCCGCGGTATCTTCCATAGACAATAAGGCTGTACAATCGTGTATGCAGAAGAGGACCAGCTGGAAAAGGATAGCGGCACCCACGAGGAACATGTTTAGGTAAGTTAAACTCGCCTCTCCCTGCCCACTGGAACCAAAGCGGCAGTATCACCATCAGGGGTCTTTGCAAATTAAGTTCATCTTTAAATGCTTCATATCCCATAAACCTCTGCGATGTTAGAGTTGCTGAACATACAAGGAGTGCCTGGATTGGCTGAAATCTTTGTAATTGCTTCCTAGTCTTGGCAAAGCTCACTGCAGCAGCTGCAAATCTTGGCATATGTTGGCATTTTATGGTATTCTCCCAATTCGTCTATTTTAGCATAAATGTTGCTAGATTCAGATTTCAATTCACTGCAATTCAGAGACTAGAGAATAAAAAAATGAATCCTTTAAGTCTAGCATTTTAGTGTACTTTTAAATATTTTTTTTATAGTTTCATATTTTATTTAACACATTTAAAGAAGGGTCGGCTCCAGACCACAGTGTCCCTTTAAGGAGATGGATTACTAAAATGCTGTTTTTTTTTTTAGCCTATAATATAATCTCAACTAATCCATTGATTACGTTTTATATATTAATAGGCAAATCTGTGCTGAGATACAGCTTAGTATTGGGAATATAGACATTTCTGTTTCACAAAAAAGTAAAAGGTACAATATTGTTTTACTAATACATAACATCTGTGATTAATTATAAGAAACATTTCAGACTTTGGTATCTAAGGAATGCCAGAAAAATAAAGAACTAGATCTCTCCGGACCTCTAGTTAAAAAATATGCATGAAAAAAAAAAACCAAGCAATAAAAATCTGAAACTATCACTTTGGAAAGGTTCACTAAGCTACACACACTGAGTCTCCAAGGTACATTGATGTCCTGACCACAACCTATTCTAAAATGATCAGTAAGCCTTTGTGTAAGAAAAAAATGCTGTTATACTGGGCAGGCTTTTTTCCCTTTTACTGATGAACACTGCTGTGTATGTCTGCTAGCAAGAAGCTGAGTGGAAATGTCAAGGGTCAGGCAGAAGGCGGAGTAGCAGGTCATAGGCAGCTTCAACCCCTAGCTTGAGAAACCTGAAACCTGTTCGGAAGCTTAACTGTTTACACGCCAGCCTAGCTCCCCGGCTGAGAAAAGCTATAGATCAGTAGCACAAGCTGGATAATATGCAAAGTTAAATGTGCTCACGGATTTCCTCTTTTGCATAATATTACCAGTTGGTTTTACAAGCCGAAGCCATTTTCCTTTTAGCAACAAATATAATACCACATTACGGGTCTTTCAAGCTGTTATTAATATTCAAAAGTAATAAAATCAATGTGATAAAACTAAATGTGTGTGACCTCCTTGCAGTCCTGATATGAATAACTAAACAGATCATCTCCCAAGAATAGATACTAAATTATACTAGAAGCATCCCTCACTGCATAAGGCTTGGTAGGAAACTGATCACTTAGAAAATAAATAAAACACTATATCATTGGCACGAAAGGGAGCTAGATTTAAAAAAAAAAAAAGAAGAGTAATTATAACTTTTCTTCTTTTTTAAAATGTATTTTTTTTCTTTCGATTTTTTTCTTTCTTTCGATTTTTCCTTCTGCCCCGTCATTTAATCTATTGGAGAGGGTAGAGTTCTATTTTAGATCGACATGCTGGTGGGCCAGGCCAAAAAAAAAAAAAAAACATGATGTAATCCACTGGAAAGGATAGAGTTCTGTTTTGGAATCACATGCCCGGTGGGCTGAACCTATTAAAACCATGATGTAATCTCAAGGAATGGGGTGCTATATTTAGACCCACATGCTGGTGGATAGAACCTTCTAAAAAAAAATACTCAGGATATATGGAGCTCTTTTTTAGGATCACATGGTAACGAGTTTCTAAAAAATATCTGACATGAGAGGCAAGCATTATAAAGTACTGAGTTCTTTTTATAGACACATGCTAGTGGGTTGGAAAAAAAATAAAATGATGGAGCTATGTTATTAGTCAAATTAGAGGATGTCATATCTTTCTCCATATTCTCCATATCTTGATGGGGTTAATAATAACACATGTTATAGTAATTAACTGTAGCTGACCATTTCTCATTATTGAAACGAGTGATGGGCTTCGTAAGGTAACTACGTGCTTTTGTCTTGTTACAAAAATAATACATTTCAGTTATTAATTAGACATTAACACATAGATGATAATTTTGTTTATGATTATTTTAGTTTCTAATACTGCGGAAACACAAGAAACAACATTAACTGTAAAAAAACACAGGACAAAATAAATGTATGATTTAGTTTGCAAGATTTTCCAGTCTAGACGTAACTGTAGTGATATTACAATATTAGACTTTAAAATATGTTTACATCACGCATAGTTACAGCTTGAAATACTTCTTGTCATTGTCAAAATGACGATTTCATTTTATGGCTTTAATATTTTATTTTTCCATCTCAGTATGTTCCTTCAGTGCCTATTTACCTTCAGTATATATCTAGATTTATTTAGCCCAAGATCAGTGAACAGATGTTCAGGATATCGATAATGAATTTTATAAGGAATCAGATATGTATTTTAAAGGAATTATTTAACCATTTCAGTTGAAGGGCCATGGCTGCATTTATCCATTTGCATGCCAGGAATAATTGTATTGCACCTTTCCCTTTGCGCACACAAGGGGTTAATTGCTGAGTTGAGCAGCAGAAGTCATGGATATTTACAACAGTGCAGTGTCTCGCTTTGACACTAGTAGAAAGTTTATAACTGTAGAAAAAGTCATCAGTTTAATTGTATGATCATGCTGTGTCTATTGTTATTACCGCTGCATATGCTGTTCTGCAGCCACTGAGTTGTATAGCTGTGTGAGACATATCAGATTATAGGGTCTTTGTAGCGAGGCACAGAAATCTGTTTTTGCAGCTGTATCAGATATAAAAAAAAAATCTCCTACATTTAACACACATCATTACCCTAGGGAGTTTGGGCCCATTAGGAGTACAATGTAATGTGTGTTAACTCAACTCCTCCTGTTGACACTGTGTGGATTAGAGCCACGATGTTCTTGAGGTGACGTAACCACCTGGGCAGATTAATGTTAAGAAATACTATACAAATATTTCTATGTGACTGAGGATTTTTTTTTTTTTTTTTTAATCCCCAATGGTGTATAATTGTTTAATGCTTTTACTTGCAGAATACTCATTTGGCTAATAAGAGGTTAAATGTATCATATAGAATTACTTCGTATTCTGTCTGTTTCAACCTGGTTTGGCGATTTTATTATTTAGACAAATATGCACACCGAAAAAAAATAAAATGAATCCTGCAGAGCTGCATTGCATTTGTCTGTTTGAACTTGGTGTAGCGATTTTATTATTTTTATTTAAAAAAAAAATAAAAAAAAATAAAGTATGTGTTCTACACAAAGGGAACACTCATTAGACTGCCAAACTGCGTGAAGTTTTTTTTAATTTTTTTGTATATTAACCATACAGAAAGGCATATGTTTACTTTTATAAATGTGTATAGAGATTCTATACATATACACACAGATGTGCCCACAAGGCAACCAAAGATATACAATTTAATGATGAGCCAATGTTTTGAGACATGTGGAAATCTGTATGCCACATTTGTACCTTATTATCGACTACACCTGCATGTATTCTGTGATTACCGCATGTGCCCATCTGTAGTAAGAACAACCTGGCTATCTAACTGCAATAGTGTCAGAGCTCTTCTCAATTTCTGATGGCTGAATTGTATCAAAATAAATAGACAAATAAATTGGCAATTTGATACAATGCTCTATCATTTCTCAATTTTATCAAAATATCCTGCCATATTATTTGACAAAATGTCTCTTGATGGCAATTCAACCTACCAGGAATTTTGACGAGTTTGGCACATATCTCCAACTCATAAGGTAATTTGATATTTCTCTGAGATATACTTTTTTTCCCAGTTGCAGATTGAGGATACTCGAATCTCGTATTTTCTTACTTAATTCTTGAAGTTGAGTTATTTTCTGACTAAAGTCTATACTTGGAAACCTGTATCAAGAGATGGACTGATAGCGGCCTGGGGCCACTCGCAAAATTAGGACTTGGGGTCCTCACTAGACTGGTGCTTATGAGGGGTCCTCACTAGGCTGGTGTTTTTCCCCCACTTAATGCTTTATATAATGCATTAAAATGCAAAAAAACCCCTGTATTTATTTCTGGTGCAACTAAATGTTAATTTGTGTATGAAGGTGTTTGCATGTAGCGCAATGGCTGTTTGCTTTTGTGTGTGAACATTAATATATTCACACATGACAGGCATTGTCCATTGACACGTTTTCCGTGATAGATATCCCCGCAAAGACCCCATTCACCACACCTTATTTGAAATATCCACATATCTCCTAGAACTCCATTTGTCACACTTGAGCCCTTTATTTTTAAGTGCCAGTTGGAAAGTTAAACTAAACTCCCTATAGACTTATTACAACTCATTCACAAATCCTTACACCCCTGGTCCTTGACTGCTAGTCTGGATGTGCAGTCCGCACCTGCATGTGTCTTGAGTAGATCTGCAAATGTCCATTATATAAAGACATTAAATGGCTCACCATCTTCCTAGTATGTATTATTAGATAGTTTTGAGTCCTAATAAGTTCTATGAACAGTTGCAGTTTGTGAAATATACAATACAGACAATAATAATAATAATAAACATATTTAATTAGGTGGGAAGGTTGGTCGGAAATTTCTGTAAGAATGCAGCCTTAAAAGGAAACTACAAGCACCAAAACAACTTTAGGTTTGTGGAGTGGTTTTGGTATATACATCATGCCCCTGCTGTCTCACTGCTCAATGCTCTGTCATTTATGAATTAAATAATTTGTGTAGGCTGTGATCTTCCTGCAAAGAGAAATGTAACGTTTAAACTTCCTTTATTGCACAGTATGTTTAATTTAGAAATTCCTACTCTGTTAATAGCAGCTAGAGCATGCAGAAACCACCTATGTGTGATTAAAGTTAAAGTAACAGAGCAGGAAATAAAACGTCTAGATTTAAAACGCTGCAGATTAAAAAAAACCAAAAAATACCAATTTCTTGATGGCTGTGTGAGTCACAGCAAGGGGAGGTGTGGCTAGGGCTTCATGGACAGAAACAAAAATTATTTAGTGATGGAAGAGAATTAAGCAGTGAGCTTGCAGGGGCATGATCTACACAGCCAAACTGCTTTATTTAGGTTGTTTTGGTGCTTATAGTATCCCTTTAATTTTAATGATACAATTTTTACTATCAATTTGATTTGTAAAAATGCCAATAGCGGTGTCTTGGTAGTCAAACAAAATGTGACAAATACTATAAGAATACCATTGTGTTGCAGTCCCATAGCTTTATGAATACATGTATTTGGATTTTCATATTTGAAAGTCACAGAAGAGGCACAGAGTATCTGGAGGTTCAGGCCTCCACTTATTAGTAGCTTGAGTAAGGATAATCTAGAAGGTTAGTGTGTGTTGTGTTTATTAAATTAAATATATTATCAAGTGGCGAGACATTATTAAACGAGAAGATGTAACACTTAATCCTTCAGTGTGGGGTTCTAGGCTGTTCCGTATAAAGAACTGGCCATTTGGCCATGTTGTAAATATATATATATTTATCTGCCCAATACAGCAATATTAGAAATAACTTTCTTTTCGTTTAAGGTCATCTTTAAACATTGACCTTCAGATTACCTTCCATAAAGTATTCACTAAACTTAAATTACTTTAACGGGAAAAAAAAAAAAAACTTTATCGTAATGTTCACTCGGTTGCTTTGAAACAGATTAAATGTAACATCTGTATCTGCATCTCTATTATACATCAGAAAAAAAATGAATTTGTGATACAAATCTCTGCTTCTAGTGTTAGTACGATGATATATTTTATCCTGCTGTGCTGACTGGTAAAATTGATTGAACTCCTTTTAATTTTAGGTAAGAACGTTTGCTAGGTTCTGTATAGCTGCTAGCTGAAGTTGCTACTTCTGGGAATACAAATTACAAGCATGCCCTAAAGAGGATTGAGAGATATTTCAAGGTAAAATAAATAGGACTAAATAGCTTTGGATACTATTGTTTCAAGTCATTAACTGTATTTATTTCACTTGGGTTATCACCTTGGTAAAAATAAAAAGAAAAGAGGAAACTTTCCTATTTTACGGTAAGTATTTTACTTTTAGAGTGCCAATGTATTTTGTTGCACTATTATTAGAATTATGATAAAATATTGGTAAGTAGTCAACCCAATTTTCCCCTGGTCGTATATATTATTTCTTAATATAATATCATGACATTTCAATATAAAATGGAATATCATGTAATGACTGACATAGACGCCTTAATTACATTTTGTTAAATGTGTACTATTATTAAGCAGTGCCTTTATTTGCCCATCCAATTTCAATCTTTTTTTTTTTTTTTTAATAACAACTAGTTATATGTACTTTTATATAGTATGGCTGTAAACTAAACTAAATTAAATCATTTGTCCGCTCTGATTGTATTGATTGCAGAAACCTAATCTTATAAGTGAAGGTCCTTAAATACAGTAAGGTCTGTGAAATCATTACAGTATTTATTTTGAATCAAAGTGCTTTATTGGGGAGAATAATATAACACTCAGCTATCAGGGTTAGAAATTTCCACTTGCCACTTGCAATTGGCGAGTTAAACTTTTTGCCCTGGTAAGTGGAAATTCATCTCTGGTAAGTATGCCTTGTACCCTCCAAGCTTATAGTGGCAAGTCATTTATTAGGCCTGGCTAGTAATGCAGAACTTGACATTTTAAGTCCTATCACTTGCATTGTCTTTTGTTATTATAAAAAATAGTATACAACATATTGCTTACTGGCACTATAATGGTAAAATATGTTTTTTGTTTTTTTTTCAATCTTGCCATAGAAACGCAAAAAAGTGGCATTAGATAGTAATATTTTGGTTTAGGCATAAAGAGCAATTGTAAAGCAAAGATCATTTGTGCAGTTACCGTGGAGACTAATGGAATGTTGTGTCTAATTACTTTTGCACCACAGTTGCTTTTAAATAAATAACCCCCTGTGTTTTCTTCTCTAAATCTTCGATGCACTTTTAACAGTTTTGCAGTTGGGATAGTTAAATATACGAACCACTTTGATTATCCATGAATATCTTTCTTGATTGTGTGAATTCATTATCTCCAACTATAAAACCGCAGTATTTGAAATTTGCCAAAAGTGTAACATTAACCAAGCGATTTTATGCTATAAAACAGCTTCCTGGTTTGAAAACATCTTACTATTTAATTACTCATATGGGACATTAAGAGCATATCTGCTAATCCTTTCAGGAAGGTGTCTCGATGAGTGAAGCTGCTCAGTAAATAACAGGTCTGCGTTGTCTTCTAGAAAATACATAGTCCTGTTTCTGTCTGTTGAACCATACAAACTTTGAAAAATCAATATTATGTGCTGTTTCTGGCACATTGTGGAACATTATACTATTAGTGACAGAGAAAATCCGAGGCAGATATTGTCAAGACACTTTGAACACCACATCCGGTGGGAACTTGTTACTATAAATTTCAATAAATCATTTAAGCTAAGTTTTTTTTCTAACATGTTATTGAAAGTGAAAATGCTGCTGTATTATTTTTGGAGGACTAAATAAGAGTTTGATAAAAGCCTATGTTTTGTGGCTGCAGTTATATTATTACACCAATGTATTTTATTTTGCGTTTTGGGAAAGTAATTGAAATGATTACACTAGTATATGCTTTCAAAATATCAATATTCCTATTCCTAAATATATCTTAAAGTGCACTTTTAAAAATAATAATTTTAGTTTGCCTCAGACTGGCTATTGGGCAAACAGGTCAAATGCATTGTGGGCTGCCATGGTCATGGGCTGAAGCTGACTGGGAAGACAAAGGATCTCCCCAGCTTGCCCATGGCAGAACACATGCTTAAAGAGGTGCTCTAACACACCACGGACTGAAGAAGAGATCAGAGATCTCCATGACATGGGGCTCTAGTATTGATCCCAAAATCTAGCATCTGTAAATGTTTTAGAGCATTGCTATGGCTTACCATGGGAGTAGAAACATCCACAGATGCTGGAAATTACAGAAGTATTATAAGTTCACCCACCAGAGGTGTAGACCTCAAGATCTGCCCATCCAACCCAAAGGATTATTATGCCTCCCATCTCTAGCCAAAAATAAGTAAAAGGGGGTATAAACATTCCTCTTCTTTTTCTTTTAATAATTAATAATCAATATGTTTTCAGTTCCTCACTCCTTCACACTACAACTTGTATTGCCACCAAACACTACCGTCGCTATCTCTCCCTCAAACAAACTACATTGCCTACACTTTTCTCCTTCACATGCACTGCAGCCCATATTCTCATACACACTACAGCCACTATTCCACCACCACACACACTATAGCCCCTATCTACCACACACTCTACAGCCCCTCACCTTACACACAACAGCTTCTAACCCTCATGAACACTACAGCCCCTATCCCAAACACATTGCACCCCAATCCACCTTACACACACGCTAGTCCCTATCCTCATACACACACACAGACACACACACACACTCCCTATGTCTCCATGCACATTACACCACCCTATCCCCCCTCACAATATATCCCCTACCCTTACACGCAAATAAAAAGTTCATATATTTGTTGTTCTATCTCATTACCAATATATTTCTTAAAGTAAACTGTGCTGCAGAATAACTCTTTTAGAATTTAAAACACCCATATATCTGTTGCATAATGGCTTTGGTGTTGGGTATTGTGCTGCCATTTTAGCTTCTTATTACTATGTAACTGTGAGACTTCTGTGACTCTTTACATATGCATGCCTTGTCATTAGCTGTATGCACAAAATCATGGGATTTTAGAAAGCATCCAAAGCAAATGTACCGTTGTCTATATGAAAAAAAACGTTTTTTTTAAACCAATAAAATCTAATTTTTTTGTAGCTAACTGTGACATTACATTATTCCATCTCACCTGGTGGTGTATTTTTAAACTGAATATTTAATGTTTATTGTCACGGCAAGGGTGCATAATTTATTATTACACTATGGAATATTGCTATTTAATATAACTTGTGTAGTGCATCAATAATTTGACCCCTGGGTAGAGGACAAATGGCAGAGAGAAATTGCTCTTTTGATCTATCGGGGCTCCGGCAATGTGTGAAATACATTGCCCTTTTGATCTACCAAAGCCCCTGCAAGGTGAGACATTTTACACTTGAGTCGCCTGAATGTCTAACAGCATCATCTGGTCCCTGCCTCCAGACTGGCAGTGTGTCTGACGCTGCACACTACAGGGCAGCTTCTTTATATGTGTGCTGCACCCAGTCATGTGACCCG
Organism: Pelobates fuscus; assembly: GCF_036172605.1. Lineage (NCBI taxonomy): Eukaryota > Metazoa > Chordata > Amphibia > Anura > Pelobatidae > Pelobates > Pelobates fuscus. Next base: position 160,499,529 of record NC_086321.1, read on the forward strand.
GCACACAGCGATGACCTTAGATACCACAAAAGAGGGAAGAAACTCCTCCCACGTGTTGTGGTTAACACTAATTGGAGGTTAGCCAATAAAACACACCCTGTGTGTATATAAGCTAACCTCTCCCTTGCCTCAGTGCCCTGTTGTGGTCTTTGGTTTACCATTGAGTGTTGCACTTGTTATTCGGATTTCCTGGTTAGTAATATTTGGCTTTGTCTCTTGTTATTCTGTCTCTCTGTTTTCCTTGACCTCGGCTTGTGTTTTGACTATCCCTTTTTGCATAACCCGACCATTTTAAGGATCGGTATTGCAATTCTCTCTACTCTGTCCTGTCTGGATGTTAGGGTTCCCTAGGGAACGTTAGAGATATGGTAATGATATTAGTTTCATGAAGACCCTTGTGTTCCAGTATCATATCCAAGAGAAACATTAATACTTACCCATAGCTTAATAATTAAGCCTCATTTTTATTATATTTGGAATGACACAAGCCCAATATTTTAATAAAGCCTAAACATGAGTTGCACGACTTAAACCGTGTGGCAGGAATTGTGATGTCCGTCCTATTGGATTGCGGGTGGGGCGTGCGATGTGTCTATGGGAAAAAATAACAAATTCATAGATGCAATTATTATTTCTGGGGCAGGTACATAAGAGAAGATAGAGCCAAATGTTTCCATTTGGATTGACGTTGGTCTGGAAAAACGTAGGTGGTCAATTGTTATTTCTATAGGTACGCCTTAACTCCACCCCTGGGTAAGACTTGATAATCCACAGGGTATATATCCAATGATTTGGAGGGGTGTGGGTGTACTTGCTTGAGGCCAAGATCTAATTTTGATTGAGTCACCATCATCCTTCCTTGCCAGAGAACCACTGGGCAGAAGTTTTACTTCTAAAACATAAGTGAATAATTAGGACTTCTGTTATTTTATCCTTTTGGTTTTATCTGTTGTTGGTGTAAATCATTTGTTTATCATATATTTTTGTATGCACTGTCTAGTTTTTGCTCATAATAAACATTAATTTATTACGTTCTGCCTTTGTCTGGTTAAGAAGCATGTTACCTGAAGAGACTAATTAGTATTTTTGCAATTCTTTAAATATTTGCCTAAGTTGTATTTGGTGGGTTTTTATTATTGATTGACCGGGAGGACCAAGGCACCCCATTTATAAATTGCCTTGATAGTTATATTATTATTATTATTATGTGTGGGTGGTGTTAAGGGGGATTTTGTCATTACTTCCGGTCTAGTGCAAACAAATAGTGAACATTAACCCTTTTACCACCACAACTACGTCACACACACTCTTGGAGTAGGGTGCGTTTGTTACATTTATAATAAGCATTTCTTCTATGTGATAAACAAATATTTTTTTTCTTTAAAAAATCTATTCTAGAAAATCACAGAAAGTTATCTGCCTAGACCAATATGTCATTCTGTCACGTTGTAGATTTGTCAAAATAAAAAAAAAAATCGTGTCCTAAGGCAATGGAGATGGGTAAAAATCTCCTGGACGGACTCATTTATTTAACCCATATTATAAATTTAGTAACTTCTCCAACAAAAACCAAAGTTAAAGAGATGAGGAGTATAACTATACTAATTGCTATCCGAGACCTTTCTAGATATTTGATCCAAATGAACTGATGTTGTCTTAACAAGATCACTAGCAGAAAGATTCACGGTTGACTGCTTATTGGTGGAATGGCTGCTATAGACTGGACCCACGCTGCGTGAGGGGCCTGGGCAGACAAGGAGCAGTAGCTGATGGTTTGTCAGAGCCTTTGAAGAAGTGTAAGGAATGAGCCCAGAGGCAAGCAGCCTTTCTAGGGATCCTCACCTCCTGTTTGTCACTTTAATCTTGCAAGCTAGCTGAAAGAATAGAGCCCATTCTTCACCAGACCTTTAGGAAGCTGCACTCTTTTCAGAGCCCTCTCTTTTGATTCTGATGGGTTTTGACAAACAGTGCACATCGACTAATAAAAATGTGATGTTTACAATCCCTATACCCTACACAAAAAATATTTTTGTTATATTTTTAGTACAATATAAGCAAATCCAACATCAGTACTTTGACTGTATATATTTCGGCCTTGTTGAGGGATGCTTAGCATTGGAAAATGCGCAAACATGTCTGTTTATCTTAGATGTTTTTAGTAATCTAATTTAATAGAAATATAATTTTAAGAAACCGTACCACTGTATATATGCTGTTTAGTATGTGTGTGTGTGTCGTGTTTGTAAGCATCGCAATAAGGCTTTCCTTTACTTTTACGACGAACATATTTTTTTATAATTATTACTAATGTTATTTGGTGGAAATGATAAGGATGCACTTACATTTAACAAAATATTTCCATTTTCTTTTGTGCTTTTGTCAATTTTTTTGTTGTTGTCCATATGTGGAATTCAATAAATAAATACAAATTTTTACTAGTAGTAGATGTTTTCATTTGCCCTGCTGATATATGCTATTCAATATCACACTACTCCGGGTGAGCTTGTGAAACCTAACATTAGTATTTAATGACATATCTCCATAGTCATACCGCTTTCTAAGTATTGGTTAGCTGCTTATGTAGACCTGATTAAATATATAATTCATTCGGCAGCCATGGAGAGCAGATTTATGACATCAAGAAGCCTGATGGGAAAGTGTGGTGACTATGTCTCTGCACTAGATATGTTGAGCTGCATCCCAGAATGATCCTTTGGGATGGCTCACGTATTAAACAAAACATCAATCTCTGCACTGATCACTCTGTGGATTTTTCCTGCAGCTTTCACAACATTCATGGACAGCAGTAGTTATTGCTGTAGTGAGTCTCACGGTGCATAATATATTCTATTAACCCCTTAAGACCAAAGATAGTTTTTGCTTTTACAAGAATGTGGTTTGTATACACTGACAATGAATTGACTATCATTTAGTGACACCAGGGCTCTATACATGCTGGCACATGGTCTCTGAAGTTTGCGTTTGTATATCTCTTCATCTCTTTTGACTGCTCTCTTGCAGGATATCTTTTGATCCCAATCCATTAACCAATTAGCACTCTTGGTTACTTTGGAATATTTTTTTCCATTGAGATTGCTGCTTTCCCTGATCTACTCTACCTTCTGCGTTTCTGAAAGTGTGTGATAAGACAGACATCTCCGAACAAAATAGGTGTTTATTCACTAGTGTTCCGAATTTTTTTTCCTCAATTCATCTAATTTGCCCTTATTATTAAAAAAATAAAATAATAATAATAATAATAATTAAAAAAAAAACCATAGAGATTCATTCACTAGGCATTATTGTCCAACTCATCTTTTCTGCCCTTAAATCAATTGTTGTCTTTTTCCTGAATACATTCCCAAGTGGCCTTTTAAGGCAGCAATATGCACGCGTTTGTTTGTTTTTAATGCGCTGGGTTGAATGGCTTAATATTGGTCGTTCATCAGTTGTCTCAAAATTAATGCCACAAATAGGTAAATACGTGAGTTTGCAACATATGTTTATAGACTGCACTGCTAGATGCAAGCTTATATCATAGTGCTACTGTGTATAATGCTAAATTAAAAACAAATTGTAAGGAGTGCTTTTCCTCTGGGTTTTTCTATGCAATGAGCATTCATAGAAAAGCTGGCAGAACAAATCAAGAGGTGCACTTGAGCAGGAAAGCAAGTACACTCTCTCTAGGATACTACATAAAGCTACTTATCATCATGTAAGTGCTGGGTGGCTAATCAGCATTAAATTCTAATTGACACATTCCATTAGCACTTTAAAGGTTCAGTCACTAACCAGTGTGTTATAATGAGTTGTCTGCAGACATGAGTATAAAATAATTGAACCGGGAAAAAAGAAAACAAACCACAACTTGTGATATTTTGTGGGGAATTTTGATTTTATTTGTAGTAAACGTACAACAACAGTTTAGCCAGTGGATCACTTCGTTATAAGCACATATTCTAAAATATGAGAAAAAGAGATGTAGGTGATCATAAGTGGTCTTACGTGTTCCCAGATTGCACCGCTGCAATCTATAATGGATGCGGCGGCGAGGCTCATTTTCCTGTCCGCCCGCACCTTCCACGCCTCCCCCTCTGTCAGTCCCTGCATTGGCTTCCAGTTAGATATAGGGCTCAATTTAAGATTCTGGTGCTTGCTTACAAGTCCCTACATAATGCTGCTCCAACCTACCTATCCTCCCTAATACACAAGTATGGGGTAGAGGCCCCTGCGCTCTGCCAAAGACCTACGTCTATCCTCTGCCCGTACTCCCACATCGGATGCTCGCCTCCAAGACTTCTCCAGGGCTGCACCTTTTCTGTGGAACTCCCTTCCTTTCTCCGTTAGACTTTCACCTAGTCTCCACTCCTTCCAAAAATACAATTCTTAAGGAAAGCGTATCATTTGAAACTGTTAGCTGGTTTTTATTCCCCCCCATCCCCCATTACACCACTCCTGCAACTGTCAAAAATAACTTAAGGTTTTCTAGCAACCTATTTCATTACCCCTACCTTTACCCTTTGTGTCACTATACCCCCCTCCCTCTAGCATGTAAGCTCATTGAGCAGCACCCTCAACCCCCTCTGTTCCTGTGCGTCCATTTGTCTGGTTACAATTACAGGTCTGTTAGTCCACCCATTGTACAGCGCTACGGAATTTGCTGGCGCTATATAAATAATAAAATAATAATAATAATCACTGGAATATAATTCCAAGGCTGGGGATTTCCTAAAAAATATGGTTGTTAGCAACATTCTGAGCTATGTTTGGTCTTTGGGAACTGGTCTAAAACATTTTCTTTTGCATTCAGCCTTAAGCACAGACATATAGCTATCTACTAAGAACGTACAGCAAATATGCTACATAAGCAGGAGTTTCCATATATGCAAAAAAAGTTGCGTGGTTAAAATTATCATAAGGACCTTTAGGGGTTAAATTATACTTAAAGGAACACTTTGGTGTTAGGAATACAAATCTGTATGCCTAACGCTATAGTCCTGGTGCCCCTTACCATTTTGACACCCCTGACAACTGTATAAAAATAAAATGGAAATAAATGAAAATAAAAACAGTTACTCACTTTTTCTCCAGTGCCTCTTTCATGGGTTGTATGGGCCGTGACACGCCTACGATTCCTACATAAAGAATCACGAAATCAATGATTCTCTATAGCCAACCGTGACGGCACTGCTCATTCGCTCGTGTACCACGGTATGTTACGGTATGAGAGTCGGAAAGTTAGATTTTCGTCTCTCATACCCAGAGGACCTCAAGGCGTTGCTCGTAGTAGTGCTTTATAACCTTCTAATTAGAAAAAAAAAATGGTTTTGGAGCATAAGACGGGATGCAGGACTGCAATTACTATAACAACTTCAATAAGATGACGTTGTTAAAGTGCCTACAGTGCCCCTTTCATTTTCCTCTAGAAGTTAATGTTAGAACAAATGTCTACAAATGTTCAATTAAAAATCTGCCTGTCTGCAATATTTGTGTTAAAAAATGAGTATTTATTGAATTGTTTTTCCTTTAAACTTGGCAAACAATTTGGTTTTCTTTGACCATGCCCATTTATTATATGGTACCACAATCAAATAAGTTAATCTTGTTAAACAGAAATTGACTGAAGTACACTTCCCAAGCCTACTTTGGAATTCATTTTTTCACTGGGTTCATTGGAGCAGAAAAGCAGAAGTACTTACTATATCTCACACTGTAAACCTGTTATCTCAGGCTTTCTTTCCCGTTTGCAGTTCCATGCTACATTACATGCCATGCATATTTAAAAGATGCTGTAAAATGAATTTATCACTGCTGGCTCTGAGATAACAAATGTTTCAAAGCTACATATGCTTTAACTCCTTAGTAGCCTAGAGCACAGGCCTGCTTTCTTTGGATGACCTATGATCATATCTGCCCCTTGTGGGTAGATATGAGAGTACTTTTCTAGTTTTTTTTTTCATATTTATTATTAAAGGTGTATACATGTATTTTTTTTATTTTTAATATTACTGTAGTTTTCTTTTTTTTAAGTATATTATTTTTTAATATTTTTTTTTATGGCAGCATGAATTTATATGTAACTTTGAGTAATGCCCGTGCTTACCTCCCGTTGGCATAGATTGAACCAGAGTCACTCTGGTTCAATACTAGACTGAACTTTCATAGGCATCTATGCAGGCTCACAAAATGTATATTTGCAAGGTCATTGACTGGATTTTCGTAGAATATAAATTATTTACTGAACTGGTGATAGCATTGGAAGCAATGCAGTCAATACTGGAGCCCTATTTCTGCCTTTAAAAAAGTGATTTACTTCACTTATCTTAGTTTTAAAACAAATAGGCTTTGCTGCTCCTTTAAAGATTACCCACACTCAGAAATCAGTAACTGATAAACTGTAAATTTAGCTCCTCAGATACATTTTTATTCAGGTCTTGAAAAGTTCTGTCTCCTTAGCCTCCTTTCTATTCTACATTCTAGCAAAAGTATGTTGAATGGGCTTTTAACCTCTTTTATTCTTTCTATTGCAGGCCATGACTTTCCCCAGAACAAGACCTCAGCAGCGGCACAAAATGGAAGCCATTTGCAATGCCTCTCAGTTCACTGCACAGATGACATTGGGGAGTCAAAGGGTAGGACTCCCGTACCTACATGGAGATCCCTTCATTCTGATATCTCCAACAGATTTGGAACTTTTGTTGCTGCCCTCACTTGAAATTTAAGAAAATAAGAACATACGTTTTTTTTTTTTTTTTTAATTTTCTAAAAGGGTGGACTATTTTTTTTTTTTTTAGGTTGGTACAGGCTTAGTGGCGTACGGACTTGGAAGGGTTAATTTAAAGTAAACCTCATATTTTTGAATCTTTTGCCACAGTATGATACCAGTGTTAATTCTTCTTCATCCAGCACTAATTATGCTTTATACCTTCCTTCTAGTTAATACCCCTCTCCCCTTTACTCTGTAATTTTGGCCTACTGTTTATCTGGGTTAGAGAAGGGCTTTTGTATGTCAAAGTGGTATATATATATATATATATTCTTTTTTTTTTTGCTTTTCTCAATGCTACATGAAATATTATTTCTGAGGAGAAGTTGTTATTTTCCATTTTAAAAATTTTGTTTTATCTCACGCTTATCTTCTTGGCTTTTTGGAAAGAAACAAATCTCTTCATAATTCATGGAAACTGTATGTTTCAGCAATGCATTTATGCTTACAAATATGGGAGGTGACCATTTTGATTTCTGAAAGGATGCTTTTTGGGACTGGATATCACGCTGTAAAATGGATGTTTTGCTGTTATTTTGCACACGTTAAAATATCAAGTATATTGCCGTACTATTTATTCTGTACTTATTTCAAGCATTCATAACATGAAGAGCGTAATACTTTGGTACAAACAACAATATAATATTTTTTTGTAAATGTATCTAAAGAATAAATCTCCATTTCTGAGGTGTAAAAGGTTTTCATGGTGCCTTAGTTTTCAGCTTTTAAACTGCGTGACTTAAAACAGTTCAGTAATTACCACTGGTGTACCGTGAACATCTCAATCAGAACTTGGGTTACTTACCTATTAGTCTGCAAACTGGCTTGTTTTCTGGCTACTAACCCACATACATTCTGCTAAGAAGTGTGACGCAAAGCAAGCATGAGATTGTTGCACTCTAAGTGTCTGAGTTGAGAACTACTGGTGCAATGCACGTACATATGGAAGGCCCGTGTTTGTGTATAATATCATGTGGATCTGCTATGAATATTAGTATCATTTCTGCACACCTCTGCAACAGTTGTCATTTTGTGCAGTTAAAGAGGACCTGTCACTCGTCACTTCACATTAAGCAGTAGAGCATAAAAAGTATAAAAACCTGTCTATATGTTGTGTTAACATTTTTAAAAACGGTTCAGCGGTTTTTGAGATGTTTTTAATGATAACTTTCAAACTACCTGCTGTGAAAGGTATTATTCCGTGGACATTATGGGCACACATCACTAATGCGTGTTTCCTGTTTTATGCACCAGTTGCAAAACAAGACACACAAATTTATAAACAAGGAAAATGAACAACCAATCTGAAGAGAGAATAAGGTACAGATGTAAACAAGAAGCAGGCAGTTTAACTGCATATGCTCTATTAAAAAATTTCGAAATTGCTGAGACATTAAAAAGAGAGAGAAAAACGTGTACAGAGTATTTTACGGTTTAGTGATTTATGTCCATTTTTAAAGTGACAGATCCATTTTAATGAGATGTCAGCTACATGAAATGTTGCTGCACATTTATTTGTTTCAGATGAACTCTACTTGCTTTTGCAAAATATCCCTTTTTCCCATATCAATGCCAGAAAATCAAAGATCTGAAAAGAAAAAGAAAGTTATCTTAACTTTCCCAACTTTACATTTAAAATATCTATGTTTACGTTATTAAACACGTTGCCTGGAAAAAAAAAGTGCAATAAATCTATAACTTAACTGAGACAATGTTTGTTTTTCTATTGAAACTTATATAAATTTCCAAAGGTTCAAGGATGATGCTCTCTGTTAAAGGTTTATTATAGGGTCTGGAACACAAACCTGTATTCCTGACCCTATAGTGTTTAACCCACCAATTAAGTGGCTTGCTCCCTTTAGCCCCTCTATAAAAGTATAAAACTCACCTTATGTCGAACGCCGCGCGGATCCACCGGCACTGGCTCCGCCCCCCTTTGTGACATAATTGAAATGGCCAATTTTTAGCCAATCCAATGCTTTCCCATTGGGAAAGCGTTGTTGGCTAAAATCGGCACGGGGTGGGGCCAAGTGCCGTTTTAGCCAATCAGGACCTCCTCATAGAGATGCATTGAATCAATGCATCTCTATGAGGAAAATTCAGCGTCTCCATGCAGAGCGTGGGGATGCTGAAAGGCAGGGCTGCTTACTGTGCAGCCCTGAGCCAGGAAGCACCTCCAGTGGCAATCTGAGGAGTGACCACTTGGAGGTGTCCCTAAGGGCAATGTAAACACTGCCTTTTCTCTAAAAAGGCAGTGTTTACATGAAAATGCCTGAAGGGAGCTATTATACTCACCAGAACAACTACATTAAGCTGTAGTTGTTCTGGTGACTATAGTATCCCTTTAAGGAGCATTTGTCATAGATATAGCTATATTTTCTTTCCATTAAAAAGCATCCCATATTAAGATATATGTGTTAAATCATGTTCTTCAGTCGTGGTGTTTACCTGGTTGCATCCCAAAATGTTAATTGGCTACTTCTGCTGTATAACTTGATAACAGGTCTGCCTGAGATTGGTCAGTCAAGTTAAACTCAGGAAAGTAATTACCATTCTTGCTGACCCTTTTATTGCCATAATAATGTTCTTAATATGAAATAATCCCATAATGTACAGAGAAAAATAGACACAATTAAAAACATAGAATGGGATAAACAATTTAATTATACAAAAATTACGTCAGTTAATTTATTACGTTTGCTTACGAAGTGAAATTCAAATCATGGTGAAATAAAACACATCAAGTTGGAAGCTATTATTATGGGATTTTTGTGGGATCACTCAGAATCAATGTAGCCTATGTTCAACACTTTTTGCAGAGAAAAAAAAGTTTATGCTCCAATGTATTAAAGGAACACTATATCGTTAGAAATATAAACATGCATTCCTAACACTATAGTTTTATACTAATACTTTAGATTATTGGGCCTGCAAATCACCGCTCTCACTGACTGATCTTGATCTTGTGCATCTCTACGGGGCATGTTCAGTGTCTTCATTAACAGCATGAAGACACGGAATGCCGATCCTGCAATGTGTGCAGGACCTAACCCAGGAAGTCCGTGGCTGTCTAACTGAGAGCCACTAGAAGTGGGCTTAGGCTGCAATGCAAACACTGCATATTCTCAGGATATGCTCAATGCTCAGCCTACAGTGACAGGCTCTTGACATGAGAACTACTACATTAAGCTGTAGTTGTTCTGGTGACTATAGTGTCTCTTTAATTAATGTTGATGCAAAAATAATTTATGAAAGTTTTTGCAAGACAGTGGCAATCTGCGTATTGCTTCATGACCCAGGAAAATCTAAGGGAAATTAACACTTTTTTTTAAATATAGTTTCCATCCTTACAATTATGCAGGTGACACCAACTGTGTACTTTCAAATTATTACTTATATTTGTAGACTCTCTTTAAAGAATCCCTGATGACTCTACTATTGTATGATTAAGGTAATTCTAAAACAACACAGTGTATATAGTTACACAGTAATCTAGGTTGAACAAAAGACTCAAGTCCACCAAATTCCCCATTGAAAATACATTTTTTTTGAATGCTGGGAATAGATTTTGGATATGTACATTACAGCCATGCAAGAAAAGACAGTACCGGTATTTTATTTAGCTTTTTTTTTTTAAACTCTTCAACACGTGTTTAATCCGATATTATAGATATCACGTATAACCATAAAAATGCTTCTGCAGGTTTAGAACCTACTAGTAATTGGTATTGTGTTATGTATAAAGAACAGTATTCTAAAAATAAGGGTGATTGTTCAACTTTCACATACGTTGCCCTAAAATTGCTTTTTATGCATAACCCTAAAATTTATCCAGCTAATTAGGGGCTGTGAAAACCTGGCGAAATGATACCCTCAAAACTGTTATTTGGATTTATGGAGCACTGTTAGAGACAGCTGCTTGTGTTATAGCAACATTGTTCTATAGGACTGAACGGGAGGACATAAAAGTTTTAATATGAGCAAAACATAACTTTTTTTTTTCTAAAGTTGTTTCTTATTATAGAGTGGCCACAAATCTCAATATTTTCTAGGTAAGAAACGACTCAAGAGTGGCCATGCATACCAAAAATATCAATAGCTAACCATGCCAATAGCTAGCTAAGTCATGTTCTATTTCTATATAAAGTGTATTTTTTTCTACAGACTCAATTTATGAAAGACTAGGGATAATGTCAGTATGTTAGGCCACCTCTAATTTCCAATGTTCATATCCGTGGCAATGTATCAATAATATCATGTTTACATTAACTGTGCTGTCCCTCCAACTATTAACTTTAACTATTAACTATTAACTTAACTATTTTTCACATGCAGGACAAGATCTGAATGCTGTTATTGCATAATCTATTATATATTTAAGATAATTTGTTGATTGAGGCCCAGTCACTGATTGGGCACACTGTTAAAGGGGGATTATCACTTCTCAGCATTATTAGTATTATGTTTACTTATTCCTATATTTAACAAATATATTTGTGAGTTTTGAGAAATAAAATTAAAAGCAGACATTTACACCTCTTTATTCGCTAAATGGGCGCCTCCATCTTAGCTCACTCTCAGAAATGGGCGCCTCCATCTTAGCTCATCCCTTTGCACCTGGCAGTCCTCACACAGAAAGCATGCAGAGAAGAGGAGAATTAACAATATTTCAAAAACTCCTCCTCATCTGCATTATTTGCCATGGCTGTGCCAGGGCTGAACTGAATTATGATGTAATTTGTTAAACTGGTAATAGATATCTAAAAAGAGAATGGAGCATTTCATGATTTTCACTGTTTTATTCAATTAGGTAATTTCCAGAGAAGCGATAATTTCCCTTTAAATGTCAGGAAATAGGGGCACTTAGAAATAATATGGAGACTGAAATGTTTCACAAGGCAGGATTTAAATCATATTTTTGTTTACAGACAGTATATTTCTCTGATATAGAAAATTCTTACCAAGAAATACATTTAAAAAATGGAACTTCACCTTTAACCCCTTAAGGACCAAACTTCTGGAATAAAAGGCAATCATGACGTGTCTCACACGTCATGTGTCCTTAAGGGGTTAAGGATGAGGTAATACAACCATATATGTAATGTATATATACTTTACACCAAAGCTACTTTACATATTTTAGTGTAGTTTTACAAAAAAAGTTGCAGAAACTGAGATGTCAATTTCTGTTTGATATTTTTTAAAAAAATTGTCCTCTAATGTATGGATCCTAACATTGTATGTGATACTTTTAAAATTAAGCATTTGTTCATATGAAGTTAGATAAACCATGTGCATTTTCCTGTGTACATCTAGAACATTAGTTTAAATATGAAACAAGGTAGTCAAGAATAGATTTCAAGGTATATGTTCAGAATTCCATCACTTTTGGTTGAGGCTGTAGTACTCAGCCTCGTTGTATCTACAAAGAAAACCAAAAAATGTTACCTTTGTTTTATCCCAAATACCAATGTATATTTTTATGTGTATACCACTGTAATTGTCTTTAAGATGTGCACTCATCTTCCAACATCACATCAACCTCTTAGATAAGTCCTATGTCACTCTTACTGCTTTTCAGTAAGAGACAGAAGTGGGTTTTCCTACATAATCATAAAAACTGTTTGGAGTTTGGAATAAAGCAAACATTTCAAGAGTAAACAGCTTTCGTTTATTTAATTGTCAACAAAGAAATACTTAATTTGTGTCCTGCATTCCCATTGGTATTCAACAAACCTATAATTAGTGAATTTGTAAGCTGATTATTTTGATTGCTAGCAAAAGCTCGGAGCATAGGGAGAAATTCAGCAGTTTTGGCCAGTGATATACCTCGAGTGCACACAATTTTGAGAATTTGGTGATGCATATTTTTGCTCTAATTTTCTTATATTTAGATCACCGGCTTTCAGCTGTACTAGGGTGGCCACATTCAGCTATCTACCTGGTCACAATCTGGCTAGCATTTACACAAATAAAACATTGTTTTAAGGAAATTGCAAGCATAATTTTTAATAAAGGAGCCAGAACTCACTTTGAGAAAAAATAAATCTCATAAATACTGTTCTAGATTAAAAAACAAACAAACAAAAAAACAGAATAACACTGAAGACTTAATTTCACCTTTCAAGAAGGTATATCTAGAATTTTAAGAGTTAAGGACCAAGATTTGAGCAATGAATCCTTTCATTATAGATTGTAATCCACTGCTCAAGATACCACGATCTTTTACTTAAATATGGTTTAAAAGAAATACTTACCCCCTATACTGTAGAATCTCTATTCCATATGTGAAACATATCACGTTACAGCTCTCTAAAACTGCTTTTCCAAGCATTTTAATTCTAATTTCTGGGAATTTAATGCATTGGTCACCCCTCTGGTTCTTTAAGTATAAACAATGAATTCCCAAATTAGAAAAATGTCACAAAAGGTACATTATATTGCCTCCCTGCTGTAAAACCATGATATCCTTCTTTCATTTTTTATTTTATTTCAGATTGTTCATTCTCTTTGACTCTTTTTATTCAAGTTAGAAAATTTTACATCTCAGAAATGTGTATGTTCAGGATTTTAACATACGTAGCTCATAAAATGTGAGGTTACGTTTTTATTTTCGCTTGTGAAAATGACATTTATTTTTCCTTAGAATTTATATTAAAGCTTGTTGATTGTATGCATTATCTTAAGTTTATTGAAACTTCATATATCTGCAATTGCTATGTGTGAAACTGTTAATCTGTACCAGAAAGATCAGTAACATTGATTTGCAAAGTGTAATGGGCTTCATTGACTAAATTGGGAACTGCAACAAAATTACAAGAACATTTTTAATAGCCACTAGCTAATTGGATACGTTTTCATCTCCGCAAGTTTCCACCTGACCTATATTGGCCTGTAAGGTCATAATTCCCATTTTGGTGAATACACTCTTTTGTCTCTCTTTTATCTAGAGCAAACGGTTAATGTTTATACTACACACAAACAGGTATAGTTTTTGTTCTTATTCGTTCACATTTAGCAGCATTTTCCACATGCCCCCAGACCTTGAAAATCTCACTGTTATACAAAAAAAGTCCATGATTAATTGCAATGGATAGTTGCAGAATTACACCTCTAGACCTTTTAAACTATGTCTCTTGTTATATACAAAAGGTTCCTCTAATGACTGATGTATTCACCTATTCCTGGTGAAATGTGGATTCATTTTTAAAGTTTTATATTATACAGTTATAAATTAGGCCCTCTCCAAGTTTCAAGATTTGGCCAACCTTCTGAAGATAACTGATGTTTAAAGTTTTTTTTTTTCTGTTTTTAAATATGTGTAATTTTCCCACATATCTTTTTAGTTCAATATTTGAGATTGTACAGTTTGTTCGGTATCTTCAGAAGACCATAGAAATACAGAAAATGTTTCAGTTGTCTGTTTTTTTTTTAAAGATAATTTTTTTCTAAAGCATCTATTGTCAGCCTTTGGTACAGTTTGATTTTAATGTGATTTAATTCTTTCTTTTGTAAGTTTTATATCCAAGTCTCTATGGATGATTGGAGGCCCACTTTCTCCTCAGTTTCCTTAAACAGAACTGTGCATTTAAGCAATGTTAATGTTAACAAATTCCGCTCTTCCCAAATATTACAGCTTTAAAATATATGTGAGAAAAATCGACTTCTCGTACAATCCGGTTTATAAGAAACACAAAAACACTGGTGATCAGTACTGCTTAGCAAACTCTTCTTAAAATGTTATTGCACATGTAAAATATGAAATCTTTACTCTGCTGTGTGTTAAGCAATCTGTACTCTTTTAATGACTATTGTTCAATCCATTTTTAAATGCTTGTTTGGAAGACTGTGACAATAGCTCATAAAACTGAGTGTTAGTTTCCTTTTTTTAAAGAAATATGTAAAGTGCAGTCTTCTGTATTCATGCATATTGTATATATCTGTATATGTTTTACCAAACAATTAAATAACAATAAATATGATGTTAATGGTGATTTTTTTTTTGGAGTGCATTTGTTTAATCTTTTTGATTATTTCTTTTTTTTTAAATCCAACAATTTTTGAAAAGTATAGAAAAGTTTAACAGCAGGTATACAGATTGGACTGCCTGATTTGTAATCACACATTTTGCCTATTTCAGCATATTTAGCCAAATTTTATTTAGATCAAATCATTTTGTTTGGCTTCTAGAATTCCTAAAAGGTTCAGTGTATTGTGTTCAGAGTTGGTTGAGTAGGTCCCTGTTATTTTCAAAATCATCTCATTGCAGCACTGAGATTCATTTGAAGGTAACAAAATTGTAACTAAATGGCCCTTATGTCTAAAAGAAAACCTGTCACTCTATGGAAAAAGTAGGGTTATGATATTGACATCAGGAGGATTTGAAATGGTACTTATCATTATTAGAATTTATATAGGCCCAATATATTCAGCAGCACTTTTTAATTATAGGAAGGGGATATATGAGATAAAGAGGTCCCAGTTTAAGCAAGTTACCATCTGTGAGAATTTGAAGTAAGTGGATATATATCGTTAAGTATTTTGCCCAAGGACTCTTATTGGTAAGGTGGTCTGACTGGGTATCAAACCTATGTTTCCCAGTTATAAGGCCACATTACCACTGCTATAACCAGCTGATTCTTAGGGCTATGGGCCCACAACAATTCCCACAAACTCCCCTTTATTAAATCTTGGAAAAGGGATCTGGGGCGCAGCTTAAGTGAACCCTCATGGAAGAGAATCCTACAAGGATACAAATCCCTTACCATGTGCCTGAATCATACAGAACTCAGAAGGAAAATACTACTTTGGTGGTACATGGTTCTGGTCTGATTAAAACATGGAAACCCCAAGACTTCTGCCTACTGCTGTAGATGTCTGTCGGACACAGGCACCTGGTGGTCATGCCCAAGATTAACACAATTTTGGACCGATATTAGTACAATGATATACAAGTGTACAGAAGTAACCCTCCCAAACAGCTCTTATATATTTCTGCTACAACTCTTCCCTAAAAACATTAACCTAACAACAAAATATCTAATATACCATAAAATTATAGCATTTTTAACAGTCATTGGTAGAGATTGACTGAAGACAAACCCTCCAACTACAACATCCTGCATACAACTTGTAGAAAACACTAAACACTACGAACAAATGGCCAGACAAATTAGGCCACCAAAGGAGTTTTGGAAGGAACATACTAATGTACATTGTATGTATGCCACATTCCCAATCAAACCGAGTACCAAGAAGGTTTTCTTACCAATTCTTAAAAAAAAAAAAAAACACTGGTGTGGGTCTATGGCCCCACAACCCCATAACCCAATTATTTGGCGATTTATGAAATCTGTGGCTGTCAAGTTTTACGATACAACATGATAAACTAAGCCTTTGTGTCAGCCACCATAGACCCTAGCTCCAGCCCCCCCCTTTTCCCTCCCCACTTATTTCCTACCTCTGTCATCCTTTATCCTTTTCCCCTTTTCTATGTTCATTTTCACAAAAAAAAGTGTACCTTTTGTTTCCCATTTCTCGATACACTGTTGAATGCATATGACGACATATTTCTTTCTTTCGTATTTTACCGAAAATTTTAATAACAACTATGTATACCCCGCTTCTTATCTTGTGTACACTCATAAAATAAAATATAAAGGCTCTCTGTAACTCTTTAATCGTTTCTCATTTTTTTCCCCTCTCACAGTCTTGTCTCATCTCACACGCATGACGCGTTTCTCTCCCCCCACCGAGGTTTGTCAAATGATATGAAGATAAACACTAAACTTGGGCAGAATAAACTAATGTCAAAAGAATGTCACTAGTAGTATGTGACAAAAGAAAATGGAGAAGTAAAAAGTTTAGACTAGAGGAACATGATAGATCAGTTGTACACATTCAGAATTAGGTTGCTTGAGATACGTGATGTAAACTGCAAACAAAGAGTCGAAGAATAATGTTGGAGATATTGGAAAGTTAAGGAAAAGGTGTAAGTGCATTCACACATTAGGTTCGAGGTATTGATGAGCTGAAAGTCATCTAAGAGAATTGTGGAATGGAAAGTCCAAGAGTACTTTCAAAGTATGAGAGACACACTACTGCACATTAGTTACATACTGCAGAAAACTATATAGTGTATGATGGCAGATGCTTGTAGACTTTTGGGGGCTGTATTCCCAACATGAATTGGTAACTTATGTAACAGTGGTCGGGCATCAAGGGAAATAATTCACTTTTGTGATTCTGGAGACATCCATAAACCATTTGAACTTCATCGTTTATCTGGTGGCCTATGATGTTTCCAGGATAATTGTTAGTAACAAATGACATGTAGCCTCTCCGGTCGCCATTCATCCAACGCCACATGCTGGCTGTGATAGAGAGTTCTCTGTGTCGGCAGCTAAGCAGCCTCTTGTCTTCTCTGGGTACCGCTGGGAGCAAGAATTGGTCGGGTGTCGCATGAGTTCTCTCACAGGCAGTGCTGGGGCCGCTCCGATCCCCGTGCCCAGTTTGGGACGGGAGTCCCTTCCCTGTGTCCATGGGTCCCGCTGAGTAAGATCTTCTGGTGTCTAATTGCTGGGCTGTGCAGCTGGAGCAGGTTCCCTCTTGATGTGGTGTGCACCCGAGGAGGCCCTGGCTTCTCCAGTCTCCTCCGCTTTGCTGCTTTGCATGGGTGAGGTAAGTACTGGGCTCTCTGCCTCCATCTTCTATCTCTGTTCGTCGCCGAAACTGTAGGGTGTTGAGAGGAGAGCGGAGGCTGTCTAGATGAGTGGTCATCCGATTTTTGTAGTGCCCCATGTTGCTGCTTGTGCGGAAGGGGGGAGAGATGCGGGGGGAGCCCCGGGGTGAGCCCCTGTTTAGGCTTTGGGCGACTCACCCGTCGAGAGTTGAGGTGAGTAGGCTTGCGACGGGTCTCCAGAAACTCCAGCCAGTGCTGGCATTTCCACACGCTGTGATGTGTGCAACCCGCTCTGTGTACTGCTTCTGTGGAGAAGTAGCTTGTGAGGGTTCCGGTCGCATGGCCTCCGCCATTTTGGTGACACTGCCTGGGGCGTGGGTCTTAGCGGTCCTGCTGCTTCGTCCGTTTCACTTGTAGGCGATAGGGTCCGAGGGTGTAGACCGGGATAACCCCCTCGGTCCAGAGGGGGGGGGAACGGGGCCGGTATATCCCCGCGGGTCCGACTCTAAGCCCCGAACAGTAAGCGGCAGGGCAGCGGCCGTCCGCCCCGCTCGCCTCCGGAGTAGGCCTTGAAAAAGTCGGGTAGGATGCCTCCTCCAGGGGACTGTAGCCTGTTGTGCCAGCCTCACCCTGGATCCCAGGGCTCTCTGCCCGGCGAGGGCCACCGTTGCCGGCAAGTTTTGTGCCAAAATTCGTAGATATATAGCTGTTTCTAATGTTAGGCCGCAGGAGCTGGTCTCACATGCGACCAGCCAGTTCGGCGGTCTGGCCCCGCCCCCGTTTCCAGGATAATTGTACGAAATAATTTTCTCATAATACATCATTCACTGATACATATTCTTACTCTCTCTCCCTCTCTCTCTCTTTCTCTTCATCTGTTATTCGCAGGTGTACTGCAATATATTTTAAAATGCTCACTCTGTTTTTCAGCAGACTGTAGAGATGGAATTTTACGATGCACTTACTGTCTTGTTCTTATTCTTAAACTTGTATTCAGTAAAATACTTTGAGGACTAAAGATAAGTATGTTTTCAAATGTATTTGCTGTTTAAACAGCACTCAATACATTTAGTTATTTACATGCATATATGGAGATATAGCAAACTGCTTTATTTTACAGGAGAAACATATATATATTTTTAGATTTAGTTTTTGTTTAAAGCTAAATTGAACATGACATGTATTGTGCATCTATCAGAAAGTAAACTGCATATGAAGGCACATAGTGAACACACTACATACTTAATGAATAGGAATTAATGTAGTAGAAGTTGAAGTTCCCATATGCTGTCAGTCTCGTGGGTTTTACCAAAATGGGAATTTTAATCCTCGTAAAAGCTTTAAGATAAATATTGCTCCTGTCTTATATATTTCCTTCATATAGTGCCCATGGTTCTCACACTTTATGTTCTTGACCAATTTGAAGGAGATCAGATCAGGAGTAACTCCTCTTTGTAATAATATTTTAAAAAGACAAAAATAGAAGTAAAATAATAAACATGCTTATACTAAATGTTTGCATTTGAAAATATTGCACATAATTAAGCACTCTTTCCTTTTTGGCTTTTCTCACCGAAATATGCAAACACTAAAATACTATGTTTTGCCTTATGGCCACCACAAAGATTTTTATCACACTACTTCTAGCTTATAGACCATTGCACTATTTTGTTTTAAGTTACATTTTTTTTAAAATTACATCTAGATTATATATTTATACATACAGTTGCAAGAAAAAGTATGTGAACCCTTAAAAACTGTTAACATTGTGACTTGAATGTTCGGATTTCACTTTGGAAATATTGACTGCCTGGAGGTGTTCCGCTACTTTCCGCAAAGCACCAAGCGTGACTAACAACTATTGAGTGCAGTTCCCCTTTGCTTTATTAACATTATGTTCTATTCATAATGAAAATTGACTCACAGTGATAATTTTGTGGACCTTACCTCAATTTATTCACTGTCTGATTATCCTGGCTGTTTTTTATGGCTCACTTACTGATTACTTAGTGTGACAAACTCTCCTTTTCCTGTGAGTTTGCCATGAGTTTTTGGAGGGGCTTGTTTGCCAGCCTCTTGCTCCAGGACTATGGCCCATGTATTAGACCTAGCTTCAGCACTGTGGACAGGCTTTGTTCGTGCCTTTTCCCCTCTGCGGTTCGGTATATGAGGCTACCGAATAGATTCTACTTATGGTGTTAGTTTACCGAACAACCGAACAGTTGGACCACACACAAGTGGAGTATGCAGCCCATTTACCCCCCAGACTGGGAGTTAACCACAGCCAAATTGACTAATGGCTGGGTGGTCGCAGTTCGTATAGTCGAACACGTGGCGGCGGCCATCTTGTTTAAACGAACACGGTCAGCGGTGTTTTGACGTCGCGTTCATAGAACGGAAATCGGACACTCGCCGGCACAAACACCGCTGGGACTTCCACCTCCATCTATATTCGGCTAAATATGCACGAACAGAGCACCGTTCGGTAGAAATAATCTACCAAACACACTTCAACCCTGACTTTGTGCACGAACGGTCCCGTTCGACTATTTGAAGTGCACTTTTATCATTGAAAATAGACCGGCCGCACAGCCTAATTCTCTGAAACTATTTTGGGCATGAAGCCATGCTTGCGGCCGGTCAAAAAGAGACTTCCATGAAACTTTTGAACCCCTGCTCTGATCTGGGTGATTATTGGATATATTGTTCACCCAGATCAGGGCTATCCGGGGATATGTTATGTTTTGGGGTACTTTCTGAACTTTGTGAAAAAGTGTTTTTTCTGCCTGGAGATAATTGAATTACTTACAGGACTTTACTCCATTATCTCCCGAGCAGAGGGTAGGGATCGTGTGCTGTACATGGGCGTGTCACAGACTGTATGTTTGTTCTGATTGATTTGTGTCCTTTGTGTTCCTGTGCCCCATCAGGTCCAGTGGGTGTTCCTCTGGCCTGAAAAGTTATATAAAAATCCAACCTGTACCATTATACTCTCAGATCATCTTGCACCTTCATGAAGTTTCGGCTTATGTTTGGGGGATTAGAGAACTACACTCTGGGGATTGCTATAATCACTATACTCCCATGAGTATAATCACTAAGCTCTTGTAAGAGCTGATCCTGCTTGACTCTCTGGAGTGAGAGAGGTTCACCCACTGGAACCTGGAGCCTTGTCGCAGGTCCAGGGTGGGTAGGAGACGGCAAGACCCCAACCAAGCTGTGGCGGTTCGTGGGGTTTGCAGTGGTTATGGTGCTCCAGCACAGTGCTTGTTGTACTCGTCAGTACTAGGAAGCAGCGATTGACGGAGGTTCCCGGTCAGGGTGCAGTTGGTCCGTCACACTTAGTTTCCAAGGAAGCATTTCAGTATTGGGAGAGCAGCTGGAGAGTAATGTCGGTGTCAAGCAAATACATTGATTGTAGCTAGTTACATAACTCCATGGGTGACAAGAAGGCATGGCAATGATGCTATATAACTAATAAAGGCATGTTCTGCCAAAAGATGGACATGTCAGCTTTACAACTCCATGCTGACCACACTCAGGGTAGTCCATGTACAAAGAGCTGTTGAGTTCAGTCTGCCCAGCCCATATAATATTACACTTGTACCTTTCGATGGTGCACCAGAAGTGGTAAACGTAGGATTCTGTGCCAGTAGCTCCAATTTACAAGTGTCTCGTCAAATCCGGGATTGTTGAGACGTCTGTATTTTCGCTTATGATAGAATAACTAATAACTTTTAGTGTTATCCCTGCTAACTGAGAGTTTGTACTTGCATTACCTTATCAGTAAAAAAATTATGGTATTTGATCACTAAAAATGTGATCAGGAAAGAGAGCTTGTGTTAATTGTGTTGACTTTATTGGGGAGATTTAAAACATTCCTTTTATTTTGAATAGTGTATTGGATTATTTTAGATATATGTATATACAACAAAGAACAGTGTTAAATCCCAGATTATAAATGCCAGGATGATTGGTATTTGGGACTTTAAATTAAGCCTTATTTCCATCTGAAGCCTTGTCTTTATCACCTCCAGGCAGCAGATATCAATGCTGGTTGGAATTGTCATATTTAAAATGAATTGTTTTGGTGATGTCCATATCAATTTAATTTAAATGGATCTAAACAACACATGGTTATGATGGCTATTCCCCAAGTTCTCCCTTACTCGAATATTTGAAAAAAAGCTCTGCATTATTAGTTTGTAAACAACCCAGATAGCATCTAGGTGCCTATACTAATTGAGACATGAAGGCATAATATTTGAGGTTTAAAAAATATAGACGTGTTTCCCTTAGCTGAACTTCTACTCCCAATATCACAATCAATGTCTGGGTAATTAAATTGTTCAATAATTAAAACCTGACTCAGATGTGCAGCTGTTTAAATTTGTGATAACAGCTGATCTTTCTCATCAATATTAATGTATTTGGTTTGTAACATATTCCTATAATTAAAACTCTGTGGCCATATTTTCTCCAGTGCAAATTTCCACCCATAGGACAGGCATCAGTAGGAAGTGATAGTAAGATGATCTCCACATTTTTGTTGTCATTTTTCAGAGAGATACTAAGGCAAACTTGTACTGTTTAGCATATTTAATACAACAGTTATTTTTAACACATTTGAATTGATCTATATTAAATCTGACTTATGACACATCAGCTTTAAGGTACATATGGTTGGAGACGTTATCCAACGCTTTTGCCCTAAAACATGTTGTCTGCTAGAAAATCAAGTTGGCTGCTCTTTTGAAACCTTAGATTATTGAGTGGTAATATTGCCAATGAATAAAGTAATAATGCAAATGCTTTTAAAAAAAACAGGTAAAATCATAGACAGCACTTTTATTACCTGGAGAGACATCCACCATGTTTCTCACATCTAATCACTTCTCCAAGCTGATGGGACATATATAGAAATCGTATGTTGCAGGAGGGATATCCACCAATTAAATAAAAGCAATATGATTTACATTTACTGTAGGGAAGCATTTTCCGTGTGTGTTTCACCAGCATTACAAGTTAATACATATTCAGGAAAACGTGGTGGATCGAGCATCACAAGTTGCACTCCATGGAGCGAGCATGGAAAATCGGATGTCACAAATGATGATACAAAAAATACAACATGCATGATATATCTATAGTTTATTTTATATAGTTTTTATATAGCACTTTGTTTAAAGTAGCAATAATATCTACGTTCGTCAGTATAAATATATTTAAATGTCTAGAACTGGATTCACAATGAAGGGATTATAGCCCATTAAACAGCTCAAATAGTTTAAAGCTATTAAGTTAGCATTTGCCTGTTCATTGTTTTCCCTAAAGCATCTCCAGCTGCCTTTGTAAATACCCTTTGGTGTGGTGCTGTGAGTTCACCACCTTAGAGATGGCAGAAGATTTGGCCCTTTCTATTTGAAACATCTTTTTACAGCCTTCTCAAGTATTCTTTAACCTTTTCATGACGATGAATTAGGCAAATTCCATTATACTGTGCTGATCTTGACACCTCAGGAATGGGTTAAATCTCTAATCATATTAACAGGAACAGTGTAATTTCTACCATTTGTGGAAAGAAATAAAAAATAGGTTTGGAGGATAATTGTAGAACAATATGGTAATTTCGCCTCTGCTGCCCAAATAATGAAATGCACTAGAGAAAATAAGAGCCGAATATTCCCATCTATGTTCTATCCATGAGATTTATGGTCAATCATAATAGTAAAATACACTAAAAATAAAACAGCACATGACAAGCTTAAAAATTAATGAATGGGTGGGGGGGGGCAGGGCCGGACCGCCGAGCTGGATGGCCGCAAGACAGAACAGCTCCGGCAATTTATCGAAATTTAAGCCATGAAACCATGATTCTTGAAGGCAATACTCACCAGCAGCGGCGGCCCTCGATGAGCGGGGGACACTGGATCCGAGGAGAGGCTGGCTCCTTGAGCTGCAGTCCCTTGGAGGAGAGACCTTCGTTGTCCCGGTGGAGGCCTTCTCCGGCAGTGAGCGGGACAGACGGCCGCTGCTCCGCTATCCCGCCAAACTGGCCCTGTTTCCTGATGCCACTGCTAAACCCTACATAACATTATATTGATGTCCCGCTTTTTGAATGTCACCGGCCTGGGACCTCCCTGCGGGCTTACTCTTGTATCCAATCGTCACTTACCATTCTTATTAATTTGCCTTTGGCCTTCTTAGATACAGCTCTATTTGCCCTAACTTACTGTTGAAAGCAGGTCTTAAGATATAAACTGTTGTCATTCCCTACAATATAAAAATGTGCTGTTTTGATATGCCATGTACATGATTGTTTGCTGCATTGCTTGCTTCAGCTGCCGTGGCGAAGTAAAGCTGTTTGTTATCCTCAGCACAAAAAAAAATAAAGAATAAAAAAAAAAAAAAAAAATAATGAATGGGAATATATTTGCAAAATAGTTCAGAAGTAGTAAAATAATTAACATTGTGATTGATAATTTTATAACCTTGCTCCTAAGAAGGACTTGAGCATCAGTAAAGGCCCCAATTATCTCAAAGAATTAACAAAATACTCCAAAATGTTTGGGTTAGTCAGGGGTTAATGAAATACCAACCCCTAGACTTCCACCTTATCTGAAATCATGAATTTATTGAAGAATGTGTTAATGTGGTTGATTTTATTCATCTGAGGTCAAGGCTTTTCAAATTCCTTCTATGTCTCCTCCCTCCCCCCTTTTTCCTTTCACAGCAAACTTACAATGATGTTTAAACAAAGGTTTCTCAACACAAAGAACAAATTTACACAGTAAAGTTTTTTTGCAAACTCAAAGCCCTGTCTGGATGCATTCCAGATTTTAAGGACAGAGGAAAGCAGGGGGATTGTATTTAACACAGACCAGAAATTATTCCCACCTTCTGGAGAGCAACGGTTCATAATATAACCCTTGATTCCATGGGTAGAACATAGATGGGAATATTTTACTCTTATTTTTTTCTAGTGCATTTCATTATATGGGCCACAGAGGCAAAATTACAACATTGTTGTTTTTCCCTGTAGTAGGCAAAGGGTTAATGAACTTGTACTAATCAAGTGTATTACATATAGTACACAGTTTTATGGGTTAGTGTTGCTCTTGTTGTAAATCTATAAATCTTTTTATGTACCTTGACTCCCTGAACTGTCCAAAGTTGTTTGTTTATTTTCTTTTCCAGTGGAAGGATGAAAGACTTTTGGTTCCTGAGTTGGAGTGGACAGTGTTCCTTAACCTGCATTTAATGGATTGGTATTTGGAAATTAACCTTCCAGGGTTTTAACCTCATACAAAGACATGTTTACAGATTGAAAGTTGTTAATGTCAGCCAACCTGATAGTCAGTTTTTGAGGCATCACTACATTTAGTTGAAGTCTATTAAATGTGGCTTTTTGGCATTGGATTTGAGTCTTCTAAGTTAGTAGAGAGTAGAAAAATGGATGAATAGTCCCAAATAAAGTCTCACTTTAAACAGCAGTAGAAGATCGTAGGTACTTGATAGAGTGTAGATGTATAGACTCTTCTACAGGGATAGGTACGTCCAAATGTCTTAAAATATTTGTGTGTATATATGGAGACAACCAATAGTGCAATAAGTATGAATCCAGAATAAGATATATGTATAAAAAGGTAGTGCACTCACATTTAAAAGAGCTATATCCAGCTCTGGTGTGAAGGGCGTACAGCAGTATAATCCCCTATAAATATATATGTGAATAGGTTGGCGCAAAACTTAAGGTTAATTTTAAAAAATGCAGCAGCCAACAAAGAAAATCTTGGTAATAAGATTAAACAGAAAAAACACATAAAAGTGTTGGTGCGCAGTGTCTTATAATCACTCTCTGTCAATATCTTATATAGTTACATAGCTGAAAAGAGACTTGCGTCCATCAAGTTCAGAAGGCTTTATATATAGAAGGCTTTATCAATAAGCATACGTGTATCAAACCAAAGTGCAATCTCAGTGTTTAAAAACCATTTAAAAAGTGCAGTTGTGATGGTTATATAAAGAGACATGTGCTTATACTTGTGAGACATCAATTCAAGTATCTAAGAAGAAAACAGAAAGAGAGAACTCCTAGTGTGATACAATACAAAAATTCTATATGAGAAAAATATTGCTCTTTAATTAGCTCACTCACAAAGTCAGAGTGGTTAAAGCACCACTCGCAGCTATAGCACTCAGGGAGGATCAGCCTCTGGTGTGCGTGGGATCCGTACGATACAGAGATGACCAGGATGTCATGTATGTGCAAATTTTATTACAATGTCGCAATTAAAAACATATAATCTGTGCAGTCCATCAATAGCTCATCAGCTCTTGGCAATGGATGGTGATAGCTTGTAAAACCGCTCTGCTCGTCGCTGTGCTGGGATGCTTTCGCTGATAAACGTCCACAGTACTTCCTGCTTCCTGGTCCGTGACGCGTTTTGCCCCTCCCCTTGGGGCTTTGTCAAACGTGCTGTGTATCCTCCCATTCTTCCTTGCTTTATTTATGCAGGAACTTAAGTTCCAATTACTAGTTCATGCTGCTAATGGGTAACTCAAATCCAATTAACAATTCCTGCTATCAAGTCCTTTATATAAATAAAAACGAATTCCTAAAAATCTCATATGTAATAAAAACCCAACATACATTATACATCAAAACCATAAAAGTCTATTTCAGTTCAAACACATTTTAAAAAAATCAAGCATATTATGCATATGACCACATGCCAGTAGTTCTCAAAACTTTAAATGAGAACCCCACAGGTGAGGTTGGGGTCGATTACCTAAACCTTAATTACAGAAAATAGACATCTGTTCTTTTCCAAGAACCACCTTAGAGAAAAAAAGTTATAGAAAATAAATAAATACATTAAACAATAGTCCTCTTTTGGACATAAATTAATAATCATTGTATATATGCAAATAAGTACCAAAAAGTACAGAGGAAAAAAATCTTAAGATAAAAACCCCAGGAAAATAATACCTAAAATACATAAAAAATGGGGTAGATTGTCTAAATGAAATCTTTCAATAAACAACTAAAATATGTCAGTTAAAAATATAAACCACTTCCCGGAAATAAATGGATAAACCCAAAAATATAGTAGCAAATACCTGAACCATCACCAGAAGGTAAATACAAAACTAAAAAAATAAAAACAAAACTAAATACTCTAAAATTATTGCACCAAAAAACAATAATAAAAACAGGTTTGGAGACCGGAGAAGGGATCTAAGAATTAAAAAGGCTAAAATGTTTAACTTATTTATTTATTTATTTATTTTTAATAAAAATTACATAATTTAAAATCTTTGTTGAGACAGGACGGGGCCATCGATTCCAATTGTAAAATACATCTAATTTCCTCCCGTCCGATCTTCCGTATAAAATCCCCCCCTCTGCCTATACATTCTAATCCACTTGGGTCTTGTCCGTGCATCCTTTTCAAATGTTCTGATTCACTATTACTTTCTACTCCTTTTTTGATGTTATAGATGTGTTCTCTGATCCTTACGTGTTGTCCTCCCCACATATTGTAATTCACATGACACTTCACTTCAGTAGATAAATGACATTGTTACTGTGACAAGTAATGTGTTCTCTAATAGTAAACTCTTCCTGTGTCCTTTAGTGTTACATTTCCCTGTGTGTGTGGCATATTCTTGCAAGCACGGCACATCCTACATCTATGAAAGTCAATAGTTTCCTAAAAAATGACCTACATGCTTCTTAGTACTCTTCTTTGAATAGCTACTTACTAGTGAATTCTTTAGATTTAGGGGAACCTTCGAAAGGTGATCTTAGGTTTGGGCGGTAGTAGTTTGCTCAAGTCCCATTCAGTTTTAAGTATAGGCCAGAATTTAGCAATCTTTTATTATTAAAACTTCATTAAGATTATCCTCACCCTTTTAAATTATTTTACCTCTTTGGATTAATTCTGTTTGCGTAATTGGTTCAACCTCTCTTAAAGCTTTTTCTAAAATATCTTCAGGATATTGATTTTCTCTGAATTTATTCAGGAGGTCATCTGCTGCTTAAACACTTCCTCCTCCATGCAGTTGCGTTTTATTCTAAGTAATTGGCCCTTTGGTATGTTATTAAGCCACTCCTTTCCTATTTATGAGAGGAAACCAAGGGTTCATTAAACAATATTTTCTATAATTTGGGATAAAAATTACTTTTCCTTTTCCTTCTGCATATTGTTTTTCTTTAATATAATGTTTTGGATGCTATTTTATGTTTACCCTTTTGTATTTCTATGCACTTTTTATGTATGTTCTACCTGGATATCAATTGTTCACCTTATGTATTTTTTGCTGTTGATCCAAAAGAAGGCAAAACACCCCAGTTTGAAGTACTATCTATATCATAATATAAATACAAAGTATCTATTTTCCGTGTCTCTTTGCACCTACAATTTCATCAGTTGTTCCAGATCAAGTCACTGAAACTGAATTATAATCACATAGATATTGTCAATATTTATTGTATGATAAAGCAAACAAATAGAGCTTTGGTGTGCAAATATAAAAAGTCAGACAGCACAGTGTTTCTCTAATCAATGTAAGGGTTGGAATAGCCAGTTAGATCAGATTAGAGCAAGCATGTCAAACTCGAAGGCTAACATGGGCCAAATAAACAAGATTTAAGCTTATGTGGGCCACAAAAAAACTATAACTTCAGTTTCATAGAAATGTAGGCTTATTTCAAAAAGTACAGCATAAAAAAAGTTACCTAACTGACACTGGTTGTCCTCAAGCTCGCATGGCTTCAAAGTAAACAAAACAGCTAATTTATTTTAAGGAGACGTGCATTTGCATATAACCAATGTTTCAGTCCAACTACCTTGACATATTAAGAAAAGTTTGGTAATGGGACTGAAATGGTGAATGTATGCTGTTGCACAGCTGTAAAAAACAAATTACATTACTTTGTTGAATTTGAAGTCCTACGAGTGTGTTCTTCACTTTGGCTGAGATCATCAAACTTGATGATCTCAACCAATTCAATGCTTTCCTATAAGCTACTGAGCATGTGTAGCAAAAAGCTGCACGGTCAATCAGCATCTCCATGGGGAGTGTTCAGCACGTCCATGCAGACCCGATTTAATACACTGCCCCTCCTCCCCAATTTAATACACTGGACCCCTCCCTTCCCCAAATTAATACACTGCCATCTCTCTCCACCAATTTATTACACTGCCCCATCCCTCCCTCAAATTAATACAATGCCTCACCTCCCCAATTCAATACTACCTACCTCTAATTAATTTGTGTCTTACACCCACTTTGTGTGTCTTTCTCCCCCAGTCCCTTTTGTATGTCATTGTCCCCTTTCCCAGCCCCTGTGTGTGTCATTAACCCCTTCCTCAGCCCCTCTGTGTTACATTGTCCCCTTCCCTAGTCCTTATGTGTGTGTCATTGACCCTTTTCCAGACCCTCTCTGTGCCTCATTGTAGCCTTCTCAGACTCTCCATGAGTCACTGACCCCTTCTCCAGCTCCTCTGTGTGTCTCATTACCCCCTTCCCCAGCCCCTCTGTGTTTCATTGTCCCCTTCTCCTTTCCCTATGCATGTCATTGTCTCCTTCCCAGTCCCTGTTTTTGTAATTTTTCCCTTCACTAGCCCCTGCCTGTCCCCATCACCACTTTGCCCTTCTCTCTTCCCCCCTTGTGCCTCTACTTACCTCCCTTTATGTAGTGTGACTGGGTGGATCACGGCAGAAATGTTCTGTTTCTTCTACCTGGACTGACAGGAAGCTGTTCAGTTCTCTCACCGAGCACTTCCTGTCAGACCTAGTAGAGGATAATGATCATCCAGACACAAACTGCCTAATACATACATGTATACATCCACACTGCCTAATAAATACAACACACACTGTCTAATACATACATAAATACCTACAAACATACACACTGCCTAATCATAGGCAAACACATTGACTAACACATACAGACACAAACATTCTAATACATACACACAAAACACACAAACACAGTACCTAATGCATACATACACATTGTCTCATTAACAGACATACACTGCTTAATACATTGACACACACACTGCTAAATACATACATACACACACAAATACACACCAAGCAGCCTCATCTCCATGCTTATATACACAGGTGGGGGATGGAGGCACTGAAAAAAACCCAAACAGTACCTCTTAAGTAGTGTAGTGTAGTTCCTCTTCCATGCACAGGGCAGGGGGTGGCAGTTTCTAGATGTTGCGCCCTCAGTGTACCCTGCTCTTTAGGTCTTTCCATATTCTGCTTGGATGCCCCTTCATCCAACTCCATCAACACACGTCGGGGCACTCCAAACAGACAGCAAAGCTACTGAGAGTGCCCCCTTTACCTAACTCAACATAGGCCGTGAATAAATTACGTGTTGGATGCGGGGACATTCATGTCAATGAAAAATACAAGGGGTTACTTGCCAGTGGGAGCCCCTGTCAAAGAGGCACCTGGAGCCATGGCTCCACTGGGACCTATGGACGGGCCAGCCCCGGGGGTGTCCTTTTTAAATAAAATTATTTTAATTTGATTATTCCTTAACCCATTAGTGATGCTGGCAAGGCTTTTAGTCAGGCAAAAAGAAAATAGGGTATTTTTAAAATGTTCTGTTTTTAGATTCAATAAAAATTGTGTGGACATAAAATCCACTACCCTGAGTAGCAAAGAGAGATTTATTCGGGATGTTAGGTTGTGAGACCTAGAGCCTCCAAGACATGCTAGCAGGCTAATGGATATAAATTAAAAAAATTATAACAGAATCTTTGAGATCTTTACATATTAACAAAATGCATTTGTGGATGAAAACTGTGTGTGGTTAAAAAAAAGCTATTTTGTGAAACAATTGCAAGTTGTTTTCTTCAAGTGATCTTTCCCTTTAAGGGGACATTCAAGAATCGTTTTAATGAAATCATAATCGTATATCCTGTGATAGAAGGAAGGTCATAAAGTTCTTCACTACCGCAGAGTGTGTCAGAAACTGATGGATTGACAGAAAATTACCAGAATTGACTTTTTTCCCCACCCAGTAATACATTACATGATAAAGCAGGACCATGAGAGAAATATTTCATTATCACTCAGTCAATTTACACTTAAAATTGTGCATGATCAATAAATACCTGTTTTCAATAGCGCACTGTCTAATGCAAACGTCTAAAGCAGGGGTAGGCAACCTTCGGCTCTACAGATGTTGTGGACTACATCTCCCTTGATGCTTTGCCAGCAATGTGGCTGTAAAAGCATTATGGGAGATGTAGTCCAAAACATCTGTAGAGCCGAAGGTTGCCTACCCCTGGTCTAAAGTGATAAAATTAGATATTGTACTTTGTGAAATTAATGTTAGTCTGTGTATATTATACATACATATTTATTTTATGAATTGCTGTACTTAAAGCATGTCTTTTCATCTGTCGATGGTGTATCTAAAGTATATCAATATTTGTATAACTAGGTAATTTTGTTAATATGATTTGAAGGGACTTTACTATCTACAAAACATAGATTACAAGATCCTCTGCAGTTAGGTGTATATTTAATATATATTTTGTAATGTGAAATCAACAGCAAAGGTATAGATAAAAACAAATGCTTTTTAATGATCAGTCATGCCTCTTCCAACATGTCTGCTGGAAATGGATTTGAGCGGTTCACGTGCGACCACCTGCCCCCAAATGACAAATGAAGTATGCTGCTAGGAACATCGAGTACAACTTTTATATTTAAACATTTAAAAGTCATTTTATTAGCAAATACAGAAATAAAATTTGAAGTGCTACAACACAAGATTCTTTCGTGTTTGCCACGGTAGCGACCCATTAACATTCTAATTTATGGAACCCCATAAATAGATAGTTCAAATTGTTTATATTATAGTTTAGTGAAATTGTAGATTATTGCTCTTTTTCTAGGAAACCTAGAATGATTTTATTCAGTGTTGCTCTAAACGAAGGCTGTGTTCATGCTGACTGTGAACAGGTTCACTTTGAGACATAATTCCTTTCACATTGGGTCTCCCGTAGCAGCAGCTAATCTTGTGTCTAATTTCCTGGGCTTGTGCTTTGGGTGATCAAATTACTTTCCGTCTACTGAAAAACATTTACTTTGACTAAGTCAAATTCAGCTTATATTGTTATGTATTAAATATCATGAAATTAGTGAATTATGTGTGGAAAAGAGTAGTTGACCTCAACTCAATCAACTAAGAGGCAGGGTTCACATGTCTATGAGCTGTGTTACATGCACACTATTGTATTCAGGTATTTCAAACACACCCATTGCCACAGGTGTATTAAATCAAGCACCAAGCCATGCAGTCTGCATTCACAAATAATTCTGAAAAAAATGGGTCATTCCGAAGAGCTTAGTGAATGCAAGTGTTGTACTGTGATAAGATGCCACCTTTGCCATAAGTCAGTTCATGAAATTTCATCTCTACTAGATATCCAACGGTAAGTTGTAAGTAGTGTAGTTGGAAAGTGGAAGTGTTTAGGAACAGCAGCAAGTCAGCCAAGAAGTGGATGACCATGTAAAATCACAGAGTGGGGTCACCAAGTTCGTTTTTACTGTTCCTAAAAAGCACAAAGAATCCTTAGGTGGGGATTATACTACCCATACGCTATACACCAAGCAGTGAGCCTGCTCGGCATATTGTAAGTACATTCCATATTCTTATTTCTTCACTTAAAGATACAGTGAGCACTATATTCTATTATCCCTTTTATTTTGGGTTGGACTACTCTGCTGCTTCATACACTTGGAAACCTGAAGAACCCTATATATCCGTGAGTGGGGATTATTCCACTTCACGCGTTCCATACCAGAGCTGGATTTAAGCTCTGGATATTGTGAGTAGTTCCTTATTATAATACCCAGTGTTTTTATATACTATACCAATGGAGTCCTTTTTCTTCTGTTTCCTCTCCACATATTCCATCGAAGTACAAGCCTATACTCGTGACTATCCATCCCATCTGCTGGCCTATAAAGAAGTATCCTTAGTGTGGTGGATTACCTTGTCTGGACTAGTGCTAAATTGCCTGGACTATAATTTATCATCTTATGTATTTATTTATAATATTAACAATTATCTTACGTATAATATTATCTCTTTAAGGCGCACTCTTTTTTCTTTATTATTTTTCTTATCATGTTTTTGAATAGAGTATGTGCGTGTGAATGTTTGTGTAGGTGTGTATACAGCTTATGTTAGAATGCAGGAATGTATTTACGTGTAGTGCTGACTTTGAATTAAGGGGTGTGCTTGTATGTAGTATTGGTGTTTGCATACATGGTGGGTTTTTTGTAGAGAGTTGGCGTTTGAACACAGGGGTGCATTATTTTGTAATTTCAATGTTTGACTGCAGG
Organism: Pelobates fuscus; assembly: GCF_036172605.1. NCBI lineage: Eukaryota > Metazoa > Chordata > Amphibia > Anura > Pelobatidae > Pelobates > Pelobates fuscus. Next base: position 160,532,375 of record NC_086321.1, read on the forward strand.
GGTGAGTTTGTGTGCCCTGCAGTCACATACATATAAAGATCCTTAATGCCACACACAGAAACACATATACATTGCCACACAAAGATATTCATACATACACTGCACACATATGCACACAGACACATACAAGGTCTGTGTGTATTTTTTTTTTTTTACCATGTTGCACATTATTCAATAAACTGAGTATTTTTAAGGATCCACCTTGTGGACATGATTTGGAACTTACTGATTACTAAGTGTAATGTTTTTTTTTTTTGGGGGGGGGGGGAATTGTGGTTAAGATGTAAATCGGAACTTTGAAACCTGCTCCAGAAGCCCAGCATTGAGTCTATCAGTTAGGCATGTGCATGGGGAAAATTTTCGGTTCGGTTCGGCATTCCGAAATTCAGAATTTTTGCAATTCGGGACTTTGGCAATTCGGGACTTTGGCAATTCGGCACTTCAACACTTCGGAAATTCATCAACTTCCGAACTTCGGCACTTCAGCACTTCGGAACTTCGGAACTTCGGCACTTCGGCAACTTCGGCACTTCGACACTTCGGAACTTCGGCATTTCGGAACTTCGGAATTTCGGGACTTCTATTGCAGCCGCTTAGTAGATAACTCCCTAATTACCACGGTATTAGGGAGTTATCTACCAAAAGGCTGAAAGACCTAAATTGGTATTTCAGACAAATTTACTAATACTAAGTAAAAATGACTTAGTATTAGTAAATTTTGCCTCTACTCGCTATACCGCGAGTAGGGGCATGCCTGTGGCTGCTCACTGTTTTAAAAAAAAAATAAAATAGGCCCCCCGGCGGGTGGGGGCCCTAAAGTAAAATGATGGGGGGACCTATTGTCCTCCCCCCGGCCCCCACCCCTGAGCTGTGGGTGGGGGCACTAAATACTAATAAGGGGGGGACCTAATGTCCTCCCCCCTGGCCCCCACCCCTGAGCAGCGGGTGGGGGCCCTAAATACTAATAAGGGGGGACCTAAGTTCCTCCCCCTTGGCCCCCACCCCTGAGCGGTGGGTGGGGGCCCTAAATACTAATAAAGGGGGGGACCTAATGTCCTCCCCACTGGCCCCCACCCCTGAGCGGCGGGTGGGGGCCCTAAAAAAATGTCCCATCCCTCCCCCAGGTGACTAGGGGTCCCCAAACCCCTAGTCACCCCCTCCCCCCCCAAAAAAAAATGATCCCCCTACCTACCCCCTCACCCTAAAAATAATGAGGGGGGGACCTTTAACTAAGAACCTGTAAAATAAAATAACTTACCATTCAATGTTTTCTTTCTTCTAAAATCTTATTTTTTCAGCCCCAAAAAAGGCCAAATAAAAAAACATAATAACCAACGCAAAAAAAACAAAAAAAAAAACGAGCGCCAAAAAAATATAATCCTTCTTCACCCATGGAGGGCTCCGTGCAGACTGAGCTCTGCAGGGCGGGGCAAGGCTTTTAAAGCCTTGCCCCGCCCTGCAATTAGGCTCAGAGCACTCTGATTGGTGTGTTTAAGCCATCCAATCAGAGTGCTCTGACAGGTAAATGAAGAGACTGACAGGTAAGTCTCTACATTTACCTGTCGCAGCACTCTGATTGCTTGGTTTGAAATCCACCAATCAGAGTGCTCTGTGTAATTTTACACAGCGTGGGAAAGTTCTTTTGAATTTTCCCACGTTGTGTAATTTGACTCATAACTCTCTGATTGGTGGATTAAAGTTTTTGCAGAGCTCAGTCTGCGCGGAGCCCTCCATGGGTGAAGAAGGATTATTTTTTTTTGTGCTGTTTTTTTTTTTTTAATTTTTTTAATTGCGTCGGTTATTTTGGTTTTTTATTTGACCTTTTTGGGGCTGAAAAAATAAGATTTTAGAAGAAAGAAAACATCGAATGGTAAGTTATTTTTTTTTTTACAGGTTCTTAGTTAAAGGTCCACCCCTCATTATTTTTAGGGTGAGGGGGTAGGTAAGGGGATAATTTGTTTTGGGGGGGAGGGGGTGACTAGGGGTTTGGGGACCCCTAGTCACCTGTGGGGGGGACCTTTTTTTAGGGCCCCCACCCGCCATTCAGGGGTGGGGAGGACATTAGTTCCCCCCCTTTATTAGTATTTAGGGCCCGCACCCACCGCTCAGGGGTGGGGGCCAGGGGGGAGGACATTAGGTCCCCCCTTATTAGTATTTAAGGCCCGACCCACCGCTCAGGGGTGGGGGCCAGGGGAGAGCACCTTAGGTCCCCCCTTTTTAGTATTTAGGGCCCCCACCCGCCACTCAGGGGCGGGGGCCAGGGAGGAGGACATTAGGTTCCCTCCTTATTTTACTGTAGGGCCCCCACCCACCGCTCAGGGGTGGGGGCCAGAGGGGAGGACATTAGGACCCCCCCTATTAGTATTTAGGGCCCCCACCCACCGCTCAGGGGTGGGGGTCAGGGGTGAGGACATTAGGTCCCCCCATTAGTATTTAGGGCCCCCACCCACCGCTCAGGGGTCAGGGTCAGGGGGGAGGACATAAGGCCCCCCTTATTTTACTACAGGGCCCCCACCCACCGCTCTGGGGTGGGGGCCAGGGCGGAGGACATTAGGTCCCCCCCTTATTAGTATTTAGCGCCCCCACCCACCGCTCAGGGGTGGGGGCCAGGGGGGAGGACATTAGGTCCCCCCCTTATTATAATTTAGGGTCCCCCACCCACCGCTCAGGGGTGGGGGCCAGGGGGAGGACACTAGGTCCCCCCTTATTAGTATTTAGCGCCCCCACCCATCGCTATGGGGTGGGGGCCAGGGGGGAGGACATTAGGTCCCCCCCTTATTATAATTTAGGGCCCCACCCAATGCTCAGGGGTGGAGGCCAGGGGGGACACCGTTTGTTTTTTTTTAACAGTGAGCAGCCACAGGCTGCTCACTGTTTAATAGACATGCCCCTACTCGCGATATAGCAAGTAGGGGCATAATTTACTAATACTAAGTAATCTTTACTTAGTATTAGTAAATTTGGCTGAAAGACCAATTTAGATCTTTCAGCCTTTTAGTAGATAGCTCCCTAATACCGTGGGAATTAGAGAGTTATCTACTTATTCATTCCTGTCATTACATTGACTGTTGCAAATGCTTACAGGTGAATCCTGGCTATGTTTGTATACTTTTTATTTAAAATTGTATACAATGTAACAGTTTTCTTCTTTCACTGGGTAAGTATATTAGTACTTAGGCAATACTGACACTTCGGAACTTTGGCAACTTCGGAACTTCGGCAACTTCGGAACTTCGGCACTTCAGCACTTCGGAACTTCGGCACTTCAGAAATTTGGTAATTTCGGAACTTCGGGACCTCGGCACTTCGGCAATTCGGACATTCGGAAGTACCCGAATGTCCGAATTGCCCGAAATTCGTCTGAATTCATATTCGGACCGAAACGAATTGCACATGTCTACTATCAGTTATCAACTATAGTAAGTAACAACTGTGTACTTAATTATTATTATTTTTCTTCTCCTCTTTATTGGAATTGCAGTATGAAGGCTATGCACAAAGAAGATTTTAGTTTTCTGTGTGTTTTTCATTTGGTTCAATTTCCTATATTTTGACTTTTAAACTTTCAATGATCCCACCGCCACTGGAAAGGGCTCTATGTCACCCAACCGCAGGCCCTTTGACCCATTCAGGTCTGATTGCAGTAGCATGGGCTGCACCGCCATTTATTTTAGATATCTTCTTCTACAAACATATTACATATTTTTTGTAAATGTGTTTTGGGTATAGAAGGCAATATAAATAAATGTCTAAGTCTAATTCATTTATATTGCCTTCTATGAAAGGCTCTGCTAAACCCAAACATCTTCCTATGGCTATTTATGCTCTTGAATTTACTTTGTTGGTTGACTACCATCAAATCATTAAAAAACTGCAAGGATTGAGCACATTGAAAGCTTACATTCCATTACCACACAAAGTTTTCAGCATTTAGACCTTCATCATCCATTTGGATGAAGTAAAGATGCTATATTCATGCACTGTTGATTGTGTGCGTGTTCTTATATTGTCCACAATGCTGCCAGGGAACTTGATAACCAAGCTGTTGACATGGCTCCTGAAAGAAGTTAAAATGGCTATGGAATATATCTTTCTGATTCATAAATGATAAATAATTTTGCCAACACCTACGTAAATATGGTAGAATGAGCATTAATGTTTGTTTCCAGGGCACTGGCACTACACATATTTAAAAAAAATTAAAAGTGACCTATTTAAAATTAATTTAGATTTTTTAAACAAAATAAAAAAAATTCTGACTCCTCTGCAGAAGCAAAAATAGAATTACTTAAATGCAAACGTACCACATCCCATAAAGAACTGCTTTTAATCTACTTGTAGAATCACTTGAGATCAATGTACTGTCTATAGTTAAACTCTGAAGAATATAACATTTCATTCAGTGCCAGCGACAACATGCATTTCTGGGATAGGTTAAAGCAGTACACTCCATGGGTTTATTTTTTCAGGAACATTTTAATAAGACAAAATAATGCTTACCCAATCCAAAAAGAATTTGTCTGTAAACTTCAAGTACAAAAAAATAAAATAAAAAAATACACAGACATTTGGAAACATTAGAAAATAGCACACGTTATCAATTTGGTTTCACAAAAACTATATGCAGTTATTTAGAAGACTCATGCAGGAGGCCTGTTTAATCGTTTTCTTTAAAGTTGCCAAGAAATGAGTCTGGTTCCCGGGATTCAGATGCTTTCTCTTTGTTTATGTATCAGACTTACTTGCAAAGTCTGTTTGCATATTGATTCCTTAGTAACATCATTTAAGAATACCAATCTATAATAATGAAGTTGCACGTTTAAAGGGAGATTGTTATAAAAAAAAAAATCCCTTTATTTTTAACTGATTATAATATACACAATATTTGTGTATATTATAATCACATCCACCCTCTTTTTTAAACCATATAATCACATCCACCCTTAGGTATAAAATGTCTAAATGTTATGTATATATAAATGTTAGAAGAAGAAAGAAAGAACGCAAAAACAAGTAAAATGTTGTTGTAATTTAAAATTAGGTTCTTGTTTAATCATTGCAGCCCAAGGGTTTAAAAATGTCATGTCCCTTTGTGGGCATCTGTTTTCTAATGTAAACAAACTTAAATTCCCATTTCATTTTCACTCAGTTGGGGGTTATGTTTCTTTACAAATGTCTTTTCTTTCAAGATGGGGTGGTAGAGTCAGTTCTCAGGAAGCATGGGGCATGCCATAGTGACAATTGGAATGCTGTCCAATATATATGTATGGTAGAGACTGGGAGTTATTGTGCAAGTTAATTCAGATTCGGTGAGTCATCATTTGCAGTCTCTGAAAAATAGATCCTATTGGTTCTCAATTTCATTGACGCCCCAATTACAGGGTGCAAAAAAATACATGATACTAAAATGTGTGGAGTATTTTTTAATTTTTTTTTAATCTAACACAATGCGTTACACATAGTTTACACGCTATATATCAAAATATCGAAACAATGAAATGTCAAGCAGAGAAAATATCGATAAGATAACGTGAGAGATTTTTGTAAAGTAAGTTTAGTTGAAAAAAACAGAAGCTTTGTCAAAGCATAAGAAATGCCAGAAGTATTACAGTTTTAATGCATGAATAAAAAAGCCATTGGAACTTAAATAAAATTAATAAATAATAAATATAAACATAAACAGGTGCCACAACTGAAGAAAAACAAACAAATGCTTGCTTTTAATGCTTGCTCTCAGGTTCAGTGCACCCAATTCCCAACGTGGAATAATGTTTATTCGCACTGGCCAAGATCATAAAAACTGTAGCTAGAGATAATATGCCCCAATACGAGCCAGCACCCATCACCAACTGATCTGCCCACTCTCTGCATGTAAATATTCTTCCTCAGTGTTTCCATCTGGACTAGATCTCCCAGAATGTGAGCAGTGTAATAGAGATCGACCCTCCAAGGCTCGTGGCCTAAGTAGGCATTTACTAAAATTGGCCACAAAGGAATGTTGTGCTAGCTGTGTCCAGAATTGGTTGCATATATTGTTAAATGCCTAGTTAAAGGTCTCCATCCACGCAGAGTGTGAATTGGTCAGCCATCGCTAATGTAGTCAGCTTTGTGTACAGATATTCTCCTCCGATGTCTTTTCTTGCTGTGTAGCAAGCTCGTCTCCAGTGGGGCTCGGGCAGGGACGGCGCTTCCATATAGCGGCACAGGCAGCCGCCTTAGGCCGTACCGGCCAGGCACTTCTCGTAGCACGGCAGAGCACCAGCAAGTCCTTCCGCTCTCGGCATGCCGTGGTCTGTTTTGAGAGGGCGGTTATATGAAGACATCATATCTCTGCTCCCTCTGTTGCACACAGCACAGCTTATCAGTGTGGGAGGAAGGTATATCCTCCCACGAAGACTGGAGCAGGAGAAGGCAGAGAGGAGGGGGGCTGGGCAGGGCCAGCTTCTCCAACTCTCAACTACCTCAGGTAGCACTCTGGATCACAGGTAAGCCACCCTCCTGAAACCCACAAGGTAGGAAACAGGAGGGTGGTTAGAAAAGTGTGTATTTTGACCAGCATGTGTGTGTGTGTGTATCTGTGTTTGTGTCTGTCTGTCAGTGTGTCTCTGTGTGTATTTGTATGTCTGTCAGTATGCATGTGTGTGTCTGTATGTCTATCTATCAGTGTGTAAGTGTGTGTATCTGTATGTCTGTCAGTATGTATCTGTGTGTCTGTATGTCAGTGTGTATATATCTGTATGTCTGTTAGTGTGTCTGTCTGTCAGTGTTTGTGTGCATCTGTATATGTGTGTGTATTTGTGTGTCTGTCTATCTGAATGTGTAGCAGTTTTTGTATATGTGTATCTGTGTGTCTGCATGTGTGTCAGTGTGTGTATCTTCGTGTATGTGTATCACAGTGTGTGTGTGAGTGTGTGTGTCAGTGTGTCTATGTACATACATCTCAGCATTCAAACGCCAACACTACACACAAATACACCACTGCATGCAAATATCAACACTACGTACAAACACACCCCTGCATTCAAAATCCAAAATGCATTATCGCCTGTGTAGTCAAAAATCCTTGCACCTGCCCTGGGCCCAGTGGAACATGGCTTGTGGCTCTGCAAGGTTTTTCAGAAGTGGGAAATCGACCGCTTTCCCCACTGTGACAGGTCAGTAGGCCTTAATTTGAAGGAGGCCAAAAAACATTGAAAAAACTAAAGTGGTATGGTCTAGTCTTGGATTACAATGGATGCCAGTGGTAGAGTCGAGCATATAGAGATAAATAATGCCAAATCTCCCAGTAGGTACCTAAATTATAGCTTTGCTGAGGAGTACCTCTAGTTTGCATCTTACTCAGTCAGCTACCAAGCCATGCTTCCTGTACAGAGTGTATTTGCCTTACATTACCTTTGTCACCAAAATGCTATCCATTATATATGTGTTTGAAATGTGAAAGTAGTCCACAAGCTTCATGGAAGGCCAGATACTAGGGCATCTACTAAATTATTGTATTTAAAAACTAAATTTGCTTTCAGCTTAAAATTTTTATATATTTATTTTTCAGTGGCACACTTTGTGGCTCACAAAAAACTCTTATGATTGTCCATTTTCCAAACCAGTTCCCTCTGATTTTTAATACCCTCAACATGATTAAAATAAACTTGTCATCCACAAATTGTGTGGCTGACAAATTCACCTTCAGGAGGTTATAGATCCAATCTAAACATGCAGGGTTATTCACCAAACAAGGAGTCAACCAGGGAATTATAAATGTCTGCCAAGTTGGGAATATAGCTAAATTGGAAAATATTTTAAATTCGACGAGGCTTGTCTAAAATGTACAATTCCCATCTCCATTTGAAACAATTTCTGTAAATGGCTAACCTTGATTGTGCTGATAAAACTTCCACAAATTTATAGAGAAAAAAATAAATTGACAATATTTGCTATAGTACTTTACAAGTCCACAAGTCATACAAAAAGGTTAATTGCTTGTGTAACCACAGCACAGTCTATAAATAGTATGAGATTCTAGTAAAGGTAAATTATTATTTTTTTTACATTAATTTATTAATTTTGATTATTAAATCAGAATTTGGGGTAACTTAATTTAAACTGAAAAATCTAATTATCTATTCAATATCAAATTACAATTACCAACAGGCTCCTTCTACAAGTAGAGCTTTAATATTGCTTAATACATGTTAACAAAGGAAGATTTTTTTTACGCTCACTGTTTAGTGAATAAATTCCACTGTGGAACAGTGGGCTCATTTTACTAATTGGGATATCTTCCAATGAAAGTCATTAAATTAAATACATTTATTTAAAGAGTAACCTGAAGCATCGTAACCACTACAGCCTGCTGTACCCTGGCCCTGTTCTCTGGTAAGGGTATACGGTAATGTTTCGCAACTATTTGCCCTTTTACCTGAGTCCCCGCTGAGCTCCAAGGTTTCTTTCAGATATAGTGACATACTTCCAGCTTCTTCAAAGGTGCAGAAGTAGATCCAGTGTCCATTCACTGACTGAGAGCGTCAGAATACTACTCTTAGCCACTTAATAGCACACTGTGCAGGAAAACTTGCTCAGAATTGATAATTAGCCAGCCTGGAACTCTTGGTCTAGGCTTGCTAATGATGCCCCAATGACACTGACACAGGTGGGAATTTCTCCTCTGGCAGCAAAAGGGCTAAACTACATATGTGCAGCATTTTTATACTTAAAATTACTTAAGTGGTAGGTTTATGAACATAACTCACCACTTTCACCACTATATCTGCTCCTGGCTGCTGCTGGACAAGCACTACACTGGAAGAAAACACTGTGGAAGTGGAAAATGACAGCTTCAGACAGCAAAACATTGCTGGCTTGTGGAGTTTAAGGGAAATTCTGCTAGGCTTAGAGGACCCCAAGACCCCAGTCCAATGACCACTGGCTAAAGGCATATGCAGTGCCCAGATCCAAATAGCGGCATGGCCAGAGAATTTCATTGCTGACTCTCCAAAAACCTGACTGATAACCATGCACTTTGAGACCCTTAACATTCTTGAGGAAGGGAGTGACATTTGGAACCATGTCCTAGCCTGCTGTTTTGTGGGAGGTGGGGGAAGTTTTAATGAGGTCAAAGGACTTGGAGGCCAAAGGGTGGAGGAAAATTTTCCTTTGCCAGCATAGATTTTCTTACAACTTCCCATTCTACATATGGGATGACTAAAGAGGGTCGCAAAATAAATAGGGTTTGTAGCTTCGACTGATCCAGACACTCGGTCCTAGGCACAGCCTGAGAATACCAAACCTAGTGAATGACTGATGTCCTCGTGGGAATCGAGGTTCCACGTAGAATTTGATGCACTATGCAAGGCATTCTGGGCCCGGATTGTATCCCGACAGCAGCAGCAGTTCCTTACCTCGCATGCTCTTCTGGAAACCTGCAATAGAGTCCTGAAATGCGTCTCTACTTCTGGGCCGAGAGCCATAATGGTAGTTAGGTCCATTAGCCATCCACAACCCTGTCAGACTGTTAGTGAAGGTGGGATCCTGCAGTAGAGTGGCCCTGCCACTGAAAATGGAGGGCCTAGTGGTGAATAGGCACTGGCTTATATACTGGCCTGGGCTTGTGGAGTGACAGAGCAGTGAAAGCATTGAGTTGGATTTCCAGACCTGGACGTTCTTCATGTGTGACCCGGAGGGGATGGTAGAGCTATTAATCATGGCCTACCTGTGCACAGAACCAGATCCCAACTATCTCATCCACTTGGTATTGGTTGAAACCTGGACACTGTCTCTTATTATTATTATTATTTTATTATTTATATAGCGCCAGCATATTCCGTGTACAATGGGATCACACCTATCAAGCATTACTAAGCACTAGCTATAGCTCAGTTTTGTTTTAGTTTTAACTATGATGTTGTTTTTTTACAGTCTGATGCATATTACCCGATTATTCTTCAGATGCACTGCATTTAACTGTATTGCCTCTTTTGATGTTAGTTGAAAGCTATCTCACTAGTGACAACATAAGTTTGAGTTATACCTGGCAGTTTTTCTCTCAAATATGTCTCCCTTGAAACTTTACTGTTTTGACTAACCATATCGTCAGTCCGCTTAACCTGCGTTATTCACCTCTTTTGATTTTCACTCACTGACATATTTTTATTATTATAAAAAAGTGCATTTTCTCTACTCGACATGCCATTTTACCACAATGTATATTAATTCAGAGTTTGCCAATGCTGTTGTGGCATAACATACTTGTTTGTATTCACTGGCACTTTTTTTTTTTTTTTTTTTTTTGTAAATCTTTCTTTTATTATGGCATGTGCTTTATGGGGTACAGAATAGAAAAAGGGGGCACTGTGGGGTTACATGAGTAAATGACGACAGGATGATGTACAATACGCCCCTGAGATAAACTGCCACATTTTTTTTTTTTTTTAACACATTAATACAAGCTTGGTTAATATAAAAAGTAATCAGGTTCAAGATTTCCCTGTCGCATAGGTTAAAGTCACACTATAAGAACATGCTAACTCAATAAACGACGTAGGGTTAATTCTTACAGGCTACGAATTAAACAGGGTTGGTCTAGTATGTCCACCCCAGGGATTGGGGAGTCTCTAGCAAGCTGTGCATGCGTTATCTACTGTATTCTGCCCTTCAAAATTCGCTTAGTTGCTATTTATTAAATAAAGACATGTTCAGGCAACATTAAGATTAAAATAGCTATCACTAGGCATATGACAGTGCATGAGAGTTAAAGTATTTAAATGGCATGCTGGTAAAGCAGGGTAGACATTCTGGGTAGAGATTAGCTAACATGTTTAACAGATATTATGTTATCTAGAAGTTAGTGAGCCTTAGATGAGCCACATGTTAAATAGTCACTGTTATCTGGGGTTCGCTTAAGTGTCTCTCGAGTGTCCAGTTGCCCGGTACAGTCCGTGTGCTTGGTAAGTGGCGTGGCAAGGTCGATGCTGTGTAGTGCCCGGTTCTTGGCACAAACAAGGTTTGTCGGTTAGTGGTTCCATTATCCGACGCCTTCTCTCAGGAGGCAGCTTGGGTTCACCGGCGGGATTCTGCAGGTTACCGCGTTGTGGGCGCGAGGAAGAGTGTCCCTCCAGCCCCAGGCTTGCGTGCAGTCCGGCATCTCTCGGCCACTTACTCGGTTGCCCTTTGGGTTCGAGTAATCTCCACTTGTGGGAGGAACGGAGGGTTTGATAGTTGCTTGTCGTTTGGTAGGTTTGGTCCTCCGCCCGTGTGGGCGATGCCTCTGGGCTCTCAGCCCTGTGGTCTGCCGCCCGGGTGGGCCAGGGTGTGGGTGAAGTGGCTTGTGCGGCGGTCGTGCGCCCGAGGGCTTCCCCTTCGCCTCCCGTGACCTGCGGTTCCGCTCCCTGACCGGCTGTGGTGGGGTCGGCTCGGGACGGGATCTCTGTTGCAGCTTGTCCCAGAACTTAGCGAAGATGGCATCTAAGCGCTGAGAGAGGTCCGGTAGTCCCAGTGGTTCCTGCGGCTTGTGCTGGGTAAGCGTGATGCCGCCATTCGCCATTTTGCCTGAGCCACGTGGAGTTGGATCGCCGGGGACATTGTGGTCGGGTGCCCCAGATGTCCAGCGTGGACCGGGATAACCCCCACCGGTCCAAAGGGGGGGGGGGATACGCAGGGGGTTCGCTGAGGTGCCTGTTCCAAGTTTCGCCTTACTAGAGAGCGGCCGCCTCTCCTCGGCTCGACCGTGATTAGGCCCCAGCTGCTTGCTCGGGTTCCCGGGCATCATAGAGCGTGAGTCGGGTGTCTGTGGATGTCCCCGGGTATCCCTGGTTGTGTGCCTGCCTTCTCGCTGTGGTTCCTCTGGATTTTTGGGGTGAATATCCCGTTTTTCGGTGCTTGTGAGCCGGAGCTGTGGCTCGGTGCGTCTATCCAGCATGACGGCTAGGCTCCGCCGTATTCACTGGCACTTTAAAGGGAAACTCCAGTGCCAGGAAAACAATCCGTTTTCCTGGCACTGGAGGGTCCCTCTCCCTCCCAACCCCCAATCCCCAGTTGCTGAAGGGGTGAAAACCCCATAGGAAAGCATTGAAAATTAATTTCAATGCTTCCCTATGGGGAATAGAGCGACGCTGGAGGTCCTCACACAGCGTGAGGACGTCCAGCGACGCTCTAGCACAGATAATCTGTGCTATGATGCAGGAAGTGACCTCTAGTGGCTGTCTATAAAAAAACTGCAATAATTACACTTGCAAGGTTAAGGGTAGTGGGAGTTGGCACCCAGACCACTCCAATGAGCAGAAGAGGTCTGGGTGCCTGGAGTGTCCCTTTAATAAAATAAAAAATGTAAAAAAAAAAAAAAGAAAATCTCTTTGGACATGTATCTTCTGTGAACACAAATAAAATCAACGTAGGAAAAAATGATATAATACAGAGTATCTCCGAGTGAGTGGCTTCATCCATTTTACGAGACTTACAAGTTCTTTGTCAAAGTTATGGTTATATTTAGTTTTTAGTGTCAGGAGTGGGAGCCCACTACTTCTGCAGTAATACTGCAATGACTGTGTATTCTTGTTACATTGTCAGTGCAAGCCTTAGACATGTAATATGAAACCATTAATCATATGGAAGAGTATTCACAAGATCAATTACCATTCGAAAAAAGCTTTTTTTTTTTTTAGATATTCATATAAACTGTCCATCGCAAACCTTTTTTCAAAAGTAGTTAAAAGATTTCTTGAAAACACCATAAAAATTCGAGCTTTATCTGTATCACACGTCTAAATGCACAGATATAAATATTTTGTGCATTTCCCTACTGTGCGTTTGACTTGTAAACCTGATACACTATTATCAGCTTTCTTGTTTCATCTGTACCACTTACTTGAAAAAGCAATAAGTTCACCTGAGAGACTGTAGCAGTCTTGATACGCGTAAATATTTTATCATGGCTACAATTACAGCTAATAAAAACCTGAAGGGGAAAGCATAATGTTTCCTTGAATGAAATGATTAAATATACCAGAACAAGTTAAAATCACAAACGAAAATGTGTTCGTTCTGTCCGTCTATCTATCTATCTATCTATCGTTTTAGATTGGTTGGGCCTTATGCCCTTACTTCTTATACAACCTCCATAAATACCTGTAATTTTACCTACATATTCAGGCAATGCTGTACTCTGGTTACAGTACTGAACTAAAACCAAACCTGAATACATTTATATATTTGATTGGGGCTTCAAATTATTTGAGTTAAGGGCATCTGTTATGGCTCATGTATGGCTTAAAGATACATGTACTGTATACAAAACCAAACAAAATACAAAACAACAGAACACCAGAGTTCCAATAATATTTAAGGTAGGCCTTGCAAATGAGGGTATCCAATTATTATAATACCCTTTACTAAGTGGGGCAAAAGAGCTATTCTCTCAGCCACCTTTTATGTATTTTTCTTATTTTGTTCCTGACTGACCTTTCTGTTAAATCACATTTTGTTTTTCAAGGCTGGGTGTTAATGAGTGTTCAATTTATACATTATTTTGAATATATTCCTCTCTGGTCTTTTCACCCTCTATTTATAAAACTATTAGGAAGATATCAAGGAAGTATCACAGTATAAACAATATGGTAAATCATGAATCATTTAAAATGGTAGTGTAAAGGCTGACTAGGGTAAATTGACCTTATATAATTCTTTTATTAGCTATTTGCAATAAAAAAAGAAAAAAAGAAAAACCCCCTTCTCCTCTCCCTCCCCCCCCCCCCCCCCCCCCACACCACCTAAAACATATAAGTATGGATTTAATAATCTATAAAATACCCATCATATATGTTATCGTTATTTTAAGGCACGGTGTATACAGGAAAATAGTTCCAATAATGCTTATACATTCTTGCTATTTTACTGTTAGAAAAGTAAAGTTACAAAGTATAGTAAGTGTAGTGGTAAACTTAACGGGACACTCCAGACCCCTAAAGCACTTTAGCTTGCTGAAAACTTTCTGTGTGAAGAGTGTGTCCTCTCTTTTTCATTTTACAAAAAGTGCAGATTTCAGTAGAAATTATCCCTTTTGTAAATTAACCTGGTTACACCTGCTGGCTTTCAAACTGACAGCAGGTCCTATTACTTCCTGGTTTGGTTAGCTCAAGAGTAGCAATTACTAAGAGCACCTGCCTTGCAAAGACTTCTCATTGAACTGCATTGAGAATTCTGTGATTGGACAGCCACAGAACGTCTGGGTAGGTTTAGAAGGGGAGAGTTTGCAAAGGCAGCAGACAAGAGAATTGTAGGTTTTGCAAGCTCTTTTAAAATATACACTCAATGAAAAAAATGCATAATTAAATGCATGCAAGTTTTCATTTGGGGTATATCTACTAAACAGTGTTTAACCCCTTAAGACCGCAGGACGTACTATGCCGTCCTTATTTTGGTGGCTCTAAAAGCCGCAGGACGGCATAGTACGTCCTGCGATCTTATGTACTTACCCGGTCGCCGGCGATCCCACGCCGGCGATCGCGGTATGGGGGACTTACCCGGGAGCCCAGGGAGTCCCCCTGCGTCCTCTTCAGCCACCCAGGGCCATGTGATCGCGAGGTCCTTGCGAGGACCCCGCGATCACATGGACGGCATAGCCGTCCAAGGCATTGCCAGCAGGGGGAGTGCCTGTAATGACAGGTACTCCCCCTGCTGTCTGAAATACAAATAAAAAATGTTAAAACAGTGTAAAAATAAATTATATATACTTAGATCATATATATATTTATTATATATATGATCTAAGTATATATATACACACATATACACACATACACATAAATATGCATACACTGTCTACGTGTATTTTAATATTAATATATACATAATTATATATATATATATTAATATCAAAATACACGTACAATGATATTGATTAAATATATATATAATTTTCATTATATATATATTTATATATAATAAAAAATAAATAAATATATAAATACGTTAAAAAAATAAATAAAAAAATAATAAAAAAATAATGAAAAAAAAATAGATAAAAAATATATAAACATGCGTAATTTCGTTCTAACTGTATTTTAAAATTAATATATATATATTGATATCAAAATACATGTAGAACGAAATAATATATATATCTATATACATAAGTATATACGTATATATCACTATGTATATACCTATATATAAATAAAAATAATTAAAAAAAATTATATACATATATATACACACATATATATATACACACATATATATATAATAATTCTACGCATATATTTATGTAATAATTTTACATAATTAGGTCATTTTATTAATTACAATTTGCAGGACCTGCCTGCCAACCCAGGCCAAAAGTTCAGGGAATTACATTGTCTCGCACTATATTTAACTCTGTAACTTTCCAAGACACCATGAAACCTGTACATGGGGGGTACTGTTTTACTCGGAAGACTTCGCTGAACACAAATATTAGTGTTTCAAAACAGTAAAATATATTACAACGACGATATCGTCAGTGACAGTGACATTTTTTGCATTTTTCACACACAAATGGCACTTACACCGACGATATAATTGTTGTGATACGTTTTACTGTTTTGAAACACTAATATTTGTGTTCAGCGAAGTCTCCTGAGTATAACAGTACCCCTCATGTACAGGTTTTATGGTGTTTTCAAAAGTTACAGAGTCAAATATAAGGTTTGCGTTTCAGTTTTTTCACATTAAAATTCGCCAGGTTGCCTTTGAGACCGTATGGTAGCCCAGGAATGAAAATTATCCCCATGATGGCATACCATTTGCAATAGTAGACAACCCAGGGTATTGCAAATAGGGTATGTTCAGTTTTTTTAGTAGCCACTTAGTCACAAACACTGGCCAAAATTTGCGTTCAAATTAGTTTTTTGCATTTTCAAATATTAACACTAACTTTGGCCAGTGTTTGTGACCAAGTGGCTACTAAAAAAGACTGGACATACTCAATTTGCAATACCTTAGGTTGTCTACTTTTGCAAATGGTATGCCATCATGGGGGTAATTCTTATTTCTGGGCTACCATATGGTCTCAAAGGCAACGTAACCAATCTGGCGAATTTCAATGTAAAAAAACTGAAATATGTAACACGCTATATTTGACCCTGTAACTTCCCAAAACACCATAAAACCTGTACATAGGGGGTACTGTTTTACACGCGAGACATCGCTGAATACAAATATGTGTATTGTATTGCAGTAAAAGCAAACAGTATTATGACATTCACAGTTAGAATGTCACGTAGAACTAAAAAAATGTAAAAAATTCTTATTTTCTCCCATTTTTTAAATATTTTTTTCATATTAAATTATGTTCCATACCTAAATATTTGATGTTAAACGAAAGCCCCGTTTCCCCTGAATAAAATGATATATAATAATGGGGGGTGCATTTAATATGAAAGAGGTGAATTATGGTTGGACAGACATATAGTGCAAATGCCAGGTTTTGTTTACGTTTTTTTGGATCACAACTTGTACATTTGGCTGCGGTCTTAAGGGGTTAAAAAAAATATTTATTGATTTTGTATTTGAGCAGTGGAATGTCCCTTTAAATAGATGCATTTTAGAATGTTGACAAATACTTTAATGCCTAATGTTTGTTGTATGTACCATAAACGTTTTACATAGGAACTGTTGCTGTCTTCCTTCCTGATCTTTATTGTCTGGGTATGATAAGAACAGTGTGGGAATCAGTGGTGGAAATACAAAAACCTTTAAGTATTATCTGTTGCTGATAAGAGTGCAGGTCATCAAAATTGCTAGCTAAGTTTTTACACCATGTAATTATAGTGCAATCATTAGTCAGAGAGAGGGAGTTTATTGCATCACCTATGAAGTTATGAATAATTATATATAGTTTTAGAAAGGGAATAAAAAGCTACATTGTACAGTCACAGACAGTGTGCATCCTGTATACAGATATGTGTATATATATAAAAAGCAAACTGAAATTAAAATGTTACTTATCCTGATATTTAATAAATACTAGGGTTATTTACTAAAGTGAGAATTCAAAGGGAATTTAAAATTTAAGGCTAATATGGACAAACTGGAAACATTCTCAAGACAGCTATGCTTAAGATGCCTATTCTGGCCTTAAATTTTAAATCCACCCTTACAATACCCTTGTAAAGATTTGTAGAAATCCACACCTCTTCATCCTGCAACTGGGCGCCTCCATCTTAGCTCACTGTCATTGTAATACATTCTGTTCTTTGCACCTGACTGTCAGTATGTAGAAAACCATAAACAGAGAAGGATTTTCATCAGGATGTACTGAAATTGTCCATATGGCGTTTTTTTATCAGACAAATTTACTTCATGTGATTTGATAAAAATTATTTGGATAACCAAAATGTTTCAAATCCAGGCTCTGATGCTTTAAATCCAAACTATTTGCTGACTGGTAGTGCTAGCAGCCATGGCTAATAAAAGAATAATGGGAGAACACCCCATTGTCCCCCAGCCCCTGCATACTATTGTCCACACCCCAAACCAATGGGATACAAGTGGGGGTATTAAATGTCATAGGAGGGGGTGGACATGCTATTGCCTACTCCCCCAGATTTTGGCTATTCCACCCAATGGCTAGGGGTCACCAAGCCCTTAGCCATTCCCAACAAAATCCCAATGGGATGTCTCCATTACTACATTAATAGCCCCGATACACTGCTCATGGGTGTGGATAATGTGATGTGCTCCCTTAATACATTAATATCCTCCACCAACCTCTCATGTATGGGAGTTGCAAGGAGATGAGATGTCCCCCAATATTTTTTTTGTTAGCCCCCATACATGAATGGGGGGAATTTGCACTGTATTTAACGCTGTCCTGAAACTGAGTGTCACCATTTGGACTTCCTGTTAAACAAGGGCTCTGCCCTTTGCTCCTGTTTACTGTATACTTTACTCCTGGTAGTCAGTACAGAGGGAGCCTATAAAAAGAAAGAGAAACTGAAACAACTGGTTAGATTTATCAAAGTGTTTTCTTCAGAGCAGAGACTGGGCCCCTTAAAACAGCATTAACACCCAGCACTCCCAAGCAACCAAGTCCTGCTGAATCTTCAGAGCAGAGACTGGGCCACTTAAAACAGCATTAACACCCAGCACTCCCAAGCAACCAAGTCCTGCTGAATCTTCAGAGCAGAGACTGTGCCCCTTTAAAACAGCATTAACACCCAGCACTCCCAAGCAACCAAGTCCTGCTGAATCTTCAGAGCAGAGACTGGGCCCCTTAAAACAGCATTAACACCCAGCACTCCCAAGCAACCAAGTCCTGCTGAATCTTCAGAGCAGAGACTGTGCCCCTTTAAAACAGCATTAACACCCAGCACTCCCAAGCAACCAAGTCCTGCTGAATCTTCAGAGCAGAGACTGGGCCCCTTAAAACAGCATTAACACCCAGCACTCCCAAGCAACCAAGTCCTGCTGAATCTTCAGAGCAGAGACTGTGCCCCTTTAAAACAGCATTAACACCCAGCACTCCCAAGCAACCAAGTCCTGCTGAATCTTCAGAGCAGAGACTGGGCCCCTTAAAACAGCATTAACACCCAGCACTCCCAAGCAACCAAGTCCTGCTGAATCTTCAGAGCAGAGACTGTGCCCCTTTAAAACAGCATTAACACCCAGCACTCCCAAGCAACCAAGTCCTGCTGAATCTTCAGAGCAGAGGTATCATCTCTGGAAGATCTACTCAAGAATACCCGTTTCCTTTAAACTCTTATTGCAAAATTGTGTTCTATTCCATCTCCCTCCCTATACTATCACTACTTAATTGATAACTATATCTCCCATCCTGATCTTCTGTATTTGTTTTTCTTAAAGCTGGTATGATCATGTCATTTTATGTTCATTCTCTAAGACTCGTTGTTAATTGTTTGTTTAGCTAGTGTTACTACTCTCACTGATAATCTAGTAAATTTATGTTCATGGTTTATGACTTTCACCTATCTGATCCTTCCTATCTTTTTTATCCTAAATGTTCTCTCCTTTTAGTTTTTCATCTCTAATTAATTACCTCAATAGCCCCATGTCTCCCCACCCATAATAGTGTGTTTTATTTCATTTTTTTTTTTATTTTTTTTTCTAACCTCAGACCTTATATTTCAGACTGGGCCCCTTAAAACAGCATTAACACCCAGCACTCCCAAGCAACCAAGTCCTGCTGAATCTTCAGAGCAGAGGTATCATCTCTGGAAGATTTACCGTCCCCTCGGGCTATCGCAGTGGGCAAATTCTCCCACCCATGTAGCTGGCAATACCCTTGACCTAATCTTCACTTATGCATGTACAGTAACTAATATCTGCAACACTCCATATCCACTCTCTGATCACCACCTCTTATCATTTGCTCTTGCGTACCCCTTCACCCAACAACCTCAGCCTAACCCCCTTCAACTCAGGAGGGACCTTAATTCTCTTGATCTCCAACAGTTGTCAGCTGACATTGACTCACAACTGCTGTCCATCCCTTCCCTCTCCTGTCCTTCACTGGCCATCTCCATATATAACTCTACTCTCACATCTGCCTTGGACACTGCAGCGCCACTCCAAACAAGCACCTCGAGGAGGACCCGCCCCCAACCATGGCATACTAAATCAACACGCTACCTGCAAAGATGCTCCCGTTGTGCTGAACGCTCCTGGAGGAAGTCTCGTACCCAATCAGACTTTCTCCATTATAGATTCATATTGTGTTCATACAGTGCAGCCCTTGCCCTTGCCAAACAGTCCTATTTTTCCTCTCTCATTAGTTCATGTTCCGGCAACCCCAGGCGTCTCTTTGACACCTTTAATTCTCTTCTTCGCCCTGCTGTGGCCACCCTCAAAACTAACCTTACTTCTGATAACTTTGCATGTTACTTCACTGACAAGATTGAACAGCTAAGGAAAGAATTCTCCCCTCCTTGCCTTTCTGTTTCTCAATCACACATAGATCATGCCTTTCCTACCCTTCAGACATTCTCCCCAGCTACTGATCAAGAGGTGGCTGCTCTTCTTTGCTCCTCTCTCCCCACCACTTGCCCGCTCGATCCTGTCCCATCTCACCTTATCAGATCTCTCTCCACTTGTCTCGTGCCTTCTCTAACACACATCTTCAACTGCTCGCTCTCTTCTGGCATCGTCCCTGCTGACCTGAAACATGCCACTGTAGTACCTATACTAAAAAAACCATCCCTCGACCCATCCACCCTCTCTAACTACCGTCCCATATCCCTGCTCCCTTTTTCTTCAAAGCTTCTGGAAAGACTTGTCTTTACCCGTGTGTCTCATTTCCTCAATTCCAACTCTCTCCTTGACCCCCTTCAATCTAGCTTCCGCCCTCTCCACTCTACAGAGACTGCCCTTATCAAAGTCACTAACGACCTAATCGCAGCTAAATCCAAAGGCCACTACTCCATACTAATTCTTCTTGACCTCTCAGCGGCCTTTGACACCGTTGATCATGCTCTCCTTCTTCAAACTCTTCAATCGCTTGGTCTCTGTGACTCTGTCCTCTCGTGGTTTTCTTCTTATCTCTCCCAGCGCTCATTCAGTGTCTCCTTTTCTAATGATACCTCCTCCCCTCGCCCTGTCTCGGTTGGAGTCCCCCAAGGCTCCGTCCTTGGTCCCCTTCTATTTTCTCTTTATACTGCCTCTCTTGGCAAACTTATTACCTCTTTTGGATTCCACTACCACCTGTACGCTGATGACACCCAGCTATATCTCTCCTCCCCGGACCTCTCCCCTGCCGTCCTGCAACGTGTCACTGCTTGCCTTTCTTCCATCTCTGACTGGATGTCCTCCCGCTTTCTGAAACTCAATCTCTCAAAAACTGAGCTCCTTGTCTTTCCTCCTCCTAATACTCATCCTCCTCTTTCACTCTCCCTTCAAGTTTGTGGTACCAACATCAGTCCATCCTTGCAAGCGCGCTGTCTTGGCGTCATACTTGACTCTGGTCTCACCTTTGAACCTCACATCTAGCATGTTGCCAAATCCTGTAGATTCCATCTTAAAAACATAGCCCGCATCCGCCCCTTTCTTGCACCAGATACTACCAAGGAGCTTGTCCATGCTCTAGTAATTTCCCGCATGGATTACTGTAACCCTCTCCTGATTGGTCTTCCCAAAAGCCGTACTGCACCCCTACAGTCCGTAATGAACGCTGCTGCTAGACTGATTTTCCTCTTTAGTCATTTCTCTCACACCTCACCCCTCTGCCAGTCCTTACATTGGCTTCCTGTATGCTATAGGAGTCAATTCAAGGTACTAACTCACACCTATAAAGCACTGAACAACTCAAGCCCCTCTTATATCTCCTCACAGATCCATAGGTATGTCCCTTCTCGGTCTCTCCGCTCTGCCCGTGACCACCTCCTGTCCGTTGTCCGCACTCGTACGGCCAACTCGCGCTTGCAGGACTTCTCGCGGGCGGCTCCCTTCCTATGGAATAGCCTGCCTAACGCCATCAGACTCTCCCCTAGTCTTGCATCTTTTAAGAAGTGCCTTAAAACCCATCTCTTTAGGAAAGCTTATGGCCTCCAAGACTAACCAATACCTCACATACCTGTCTCTTGCCCTCTCCTAAAGGGCAGTCCACCTTATTTGATTGCAAATTCCTGTCCTAATGTGTTTTACACCCCACCTCCTATAGAATGTAAGCTCGATCGAGCAGGGTCCTCTTCAACCTATTGTTCCTGTAAGTTTATTTATAATTGTCCTATTTATAGTTAAATCCCCTCTCATAATATTGTAAAGCGCTACGGAATCTGTTGGCGCTATATAAATTGCAATAATAATAATAATAAATAATTCTAAGACACCTAATTTACTCATTCACTTAAATTTGTCTTCCACGTTGGAATTAGTGTAGGACCCACCGATATTACTGTACTTTGAAGTAGTGATGGGCTTAACACAATATGGCCATATCGTGGAAGTGAATCCCCATATTTGCTTGCTGAAATAGATGATTAAATTGATTAAATAGATGATTCTAAGTTGCCCTATACAATATAAAAAAATGTTTTATCTGTATATTATATAATATTTTCAATGTTGGCATCCCACATGGTTTGAAACTGTTTGTTAGCAGATTCAACTGATGAATCAATGAAGAAAAAAAACAATACAATTGATTAACAAAATTAAAGAAGGACACTGCAGCTTTACAGATGTGTTTTGACCAACACATTTTAATGAATTTCCACAACATGGAATGTACTCACCCAGTTGATTTTTTTTCTTGAAGGCCTGCATGCCACTATAGTTGCCACTTATATCAGATGCATTATCATATGATTGACCCCTGCAGATCAGATGGAAATTCCATTTTCTTCCAGTGATTGAAGAAGAGTGTTTGGAAATTTCATACCAGTATTCCTGTATATTGCAGTATAGTAAGATGCTTTAATGGACCATTTGGAAGTTCATAGCAAAATATAATGGCTAGTTAGTCAGAATGGGATGTGTCAAGGGTTGAGTCAACAGAAACATAATAATATTTGGCTTTTAAAATTGTGTTATTACTTTCTGGCCAGTAATTCACTAATCTCATCACATATTGTTGATAACAAGTTTGATGTATGTCCTCTTCCCTTGTTTTTGTGTTTATGAATATGCTCTACAAGGAACAGGTCATACTTGGCTAGGAGAGCAAGACAACCCAAATAATTTGTGGTGTGTGCAGATCTGATAATTTTGTAATTTTCTTGAAAAGGAAGACCTCCCAAGGAAACCAGCGTTATAAGATTCAGGATACAGTGAAGTATATGATGTCAGTACTTTTTCTGAATTTCAAACAGTCTAAAAAGACCTTTGTCTATTTATTGTCTAGATGTTTTTCTCCTGATAGGAGATTTTGCATGGGAAGCGCTATTTTCATACTTAAATCTCTTGTTGCATGTCTCCAATCTGAATGACTAGTTAATGCCAACTGTGTTGTTTCTTCTATTAAAAATAAGAGCAAAGAGATCAAAAAAGTTTTCCAGTTTCAAGAGAATAACACTGCAAGTCGGGTTTAACTTTTTCACCATCCAATTATTCTCGGAAAAACAGACTTTGTACAATGCCATGTACAATTTTGACCAGGACACATCTTTTTGAGGCTCTGAAATCACTGTTCAATTGTTGACAGTCAGCAACCCCTTCCTGACAAAAAAAAATCCTGGAAGGTGTCAGAAATGTTCCAATCACCAATATCACTTAAAAAGATTTCGTCTTGCTGTTCAGGCTCATTTACATAGTCAACCTCAGTGGATTCGCTTCTTATATCAATCTGGTCTAGTTCTCTTATTTCACCAAAGGAACTTGTAGAGAATGCAATTGATGCACTTGTTTCACTTGCTCTGGAAGCATGTACAGCTGGAGACAGTGGCATTCACACAACCCATGGGGCCCCGGTGCGAAAACTGATCCGTGGCCCCCCCCCCTGCGCAGAGTCAACACATGGCGGCGGGCACCTGGTCGCAGGGCTGCGACCCCTGCGACCGCGGTATGTACGCCAGTGTATGCAAATACACATAGACTTAAAGGATCACTACAGACACCCTGTCAGGATCGGGACAGGGATCCAACACGCAGAATACAAACAGGAGCTAGGTACGTATACCGGACCTTAGAATGGCCGGACTAACGTAAGGAGAAAGCAAAGAATGGTCAGAGACAAGCCGAGGTCGAGGGAACGAGAGAACAGGTAAGCGAGAGACGAGCCGAGGTCAAAGGACACGAGAGATAAGCAGGAACGAAAGTACAAGCCGAGTCAGAACCAAAGAGACAATAGTAATAAGAGCACTGAGTGACCAGACAAGCTAGAACCACGACAGGGCAATGAACCATTACACACATCCCTATTTTATACCTAGCTCTTTGATTGATGACTCTGCCCCTGCCGAGCCCTGATTCGTTGTTCGGAACTAGATTGACAGGTCGGGACGTGATTTCCGTCATGACGTCGGCTCCTGAGCGCCGCGTCATAAAAGGAAGCGGGGCTATCGCGGCCGGCGTGTAAACGGTTATGAGAGTTGCGAGGATTGGGTGAATCAGTCCCCCTGAGAGGACGGCCGTTAGAAAGTCTAACCTCCTCCGAGGTAGAGACTTCAGGTACCCTGACATTTCCCCCCCTCTCAGAAACGCCCACCGGGCGGAAGGAACCGGGGCGAGATGGAAAACGAGCATGAAATGCCCTGAGGAGACGAGGGGCATGCACATCTTCCCGGACCACTCAAGACCTTTCCTCAGGACCATAACCTTTCCAGTCAACAAGATATTGCACCCTCCCCCGAGAAACCCGAGAATCGAGAATGGACTTGACTTCATACTCCTCCTGACCCTCAACCTGGACAGAACGAGGGGAGGACACAGCGGAGGAAAATCTGTTACAAACCAAAGGTTTCAATAAGGAAACATGAAAGGAATTCGGGATGCGCAGGGTAGGCGGAAGAGCCAGACGATACGCAACCGGGTTAATACGAGACAGAACCCTGTAAGGACCTATGTAACGAGGAGCAAATTTAATGGAGGGAACCTTCAAGCGAATGTTTCTGGAACTCAGCCATACCCTATCACCCGGGGAAAAAACCGGAGCCACCCATCTGCGTTTGTCAGCGTGTCGTTTGGACACCGTGGAATTATGAAGAAGAATACGTCGAGTCATATCCCACAACTTCTTCAGATTGGCAACATGAACATCAACCGACGGTATCCCTTGGGAAGGGGAAACCGACGGAAGAACGGAAGGATGAAAGCCATAATTCATGAAGAAGGGGCTAGAACGAGTAGAATCGCAAACGAGATTGTTGTGCGCAAACTCCGCCCAAGGAATCAGACCGACCCAATCGTCCTGGTGTTCAGAAACAAAACAACGCAAAAATTGTTCAACCTTTTGGTTGGTGCGTTCGGCAGCTCCGTTGGACTGGGGATGATAGGCGGAAGAAAAATTCAATTTGATGCCCAATTGAGAACAGAAGGACCTCCAAAACCGGGAAACAAATTGGGGCCCTCTATCAGAAACGATTTCAGAAGGAATACCATGTAAACGAAAAATCTCCCTCGCGAAAATCTCAGCCAATTCGGGAGAAGAGGGCAATTTAGGCAGGGGTACAAAATGAGCCATTTTAGTAAACCTGTCAATCACCGTGAGGATAACAGTATGTTTTTTAGAAACAGGCAAATCGACAATGAAGTCCATAGCCAAACAAGACCATGGTTTCTCGGGAATTTCTAGGGGGTGCAAAAGCCCACATGGAAGCGTATGAGGTTGTTTAGTCCTCATAAAGACCTCACATGCCCCGACGAAGTCCTTAACATCCTTACGTAACGAAGGCCACCAGAAATCTTTAGAAATCAGAGAACACGACTTGCGTATGCCAGGGTGTCCAGCAAATTTACTGTTATGAAAACACTGCAACAGTTCCAGTTCGAGTTCAGGAGGAACGAAGTACCGATCCCCAGGAACAAGTCTGGGAGCCAGATGCTGTACTTTCTTGATCTCAGCAAGCAACGGGGAGTGAATCTTGATGCTTGTGTTGGCAACAATATTACACTTGGGAACTACAGAGAAAAAAACATATCAGACATAGTAGAAGGTTCATGTTGGCGGGACAATGCATCAGCCTTAGAGTTCTTAGAACCAGGTCTATAACTGAGCACGTAGTTGAAATGAGTAAGGAACAAAGACCAACGAGCCTGCCTGGCGGACAAGCGCTTGGCTTCCCCTATATAGGACAAATTCTTGTGATCCGTCAAGATAGTAACCGGGTGTAAAGTCCCTTCCAACAAATGTCTCCATTCCTTTAAAGCCATAATGACCGCTAATAGTTCCCTGTCACCAATATCATATCTGCTTTCAGGCCCAGACAATTTCTTGGAAAAAAAAACACATGGGTGCAGCGGTTTATTCAAACCTAGCCTTTGGGACAAGATATCGCCTATACCCGTCTCTGAGGCGTCTACCTCGAGTAAAAAAGGCAAGGAGGTGTCAGGATGAACTAATATTGGTGCTGAGGCAAACTGTTCCTTGAGTGTACTGAAAGCAACAAGCGTCTCAGAAGACCAGGTCTTGGTATCAGCACCCTGTCTAGTCATATTGGTAATAGGAGCAATAATAGAAGAGTACCCCTTAATGAAGCGCCTATAATAATTGGAGAATCCGATAAGCCTCTGAATGGCCTTGAGTCCCTTGGGCAATGGCCAATCCAAAATTGATTGGAGTTTAACCGGGTCCATCCTAAACCCGTCTCCAGAAATAACGTAACCAAGAAAGTTTATCTGAGATTGGTCAAAGCTACACTTCTCCAATTTGCAGTACAACCCATGTTGTAGAAGCTTACGCAATACCCTTCTGACTTGTTTGTGGTGAGTCTCAGGCTCTCTAGAGTGTATTAGTATATCATCCAAATAGACTATAACACATTCATGTTGAAATTCCCTAAGAACCTCATTAATTAGGTCCTGGAATACAGCAGGAGCATTGCAAAGGCCGAAGGGCATTACCGTATACTCATAGTGACCATAGCGGGTATTGAAAGCCGTCTTCCATTCGTCACCCTGCTGGATTCTCACTAAGTTATAAGCTCCCCTCAGATCTAACTTAGTAAAAATCTTGGAGCCTTTCAGGCGATCAAATAGCTCAGTAATCAAGGGAATAGGATAAGCATTTCTGATCGTTATCTTATTCAAGCCCCGATAATCAATGCAAGGCCGTAGAGTGCCGTCTTTCTTATCTACAAAAAAGAAACCGGCCCCGGCTGGAGAAGAGGATCTCCTAATAAATCCCTTGTCTAGGTTCTCCCGTATGTATTCCTCTAAGACTAAGTTCTCCTTAGTGGATAGAGGATATACAGTACCCCTCGGAGGCATAGTACCAGGCAGGAGTCTAATCTTACAGTCAAAGGACCTGTGTGGGGGTAAAGTATCAGCCCTCTTTTTTATCAAAGACTGCCTTTAAATCCAGGTACTGAGATGGTATCCGTAAATCTGTGGGCTGGTTAGAGTTACTTGGTGTGTCACGTACGCAAACCGGTGAGATTTTCTGTAAACAACCTCTCTGGCAACCCTGACCCCAGGAGACTATCTCACCTTGTTCCCAATCAATAATAGGGTTATGCTTCTTAAGCCAGGGGTACCCCAAGACTATTGGAACTGAAGGAGATGAGATAAGCATGAGAGATATACCCTCCTCGTGTAAAATACCAATGTATTGTCTTTCACTTTCTGAGAGACGAGTGTTACCTATTTGCATAGGTTCTGGGAGAGCTAGAGTTGTAGATTCAGAATTCTGAAATGCGGGAGCTAGTCTTAAGGAAGGTCTATGAGTTCTATCTCGAGTGTTCTGCCTTTGTCTCATGCGTTCATCTATTCGAGAAATAAATGAAATTAATTCTTCCAAATTTTCAGGAAGATCTCTTGTGGCAACCTCGTCTAAGATCTCATCTGATAATCCGTTCAGAAATACGTCCATATAGGCCTGTTCATTCCACTTGACCTCTGCCGCCAAGGATCTGAACTCTAACGCATAATCCACAAGGGTTAGGCTATGCTGTCTAAGACGTAATAGTAGTCTAGCTGCACTGGCCTTTCTTCCTGGAGGGTCAAAAGTCCTCCTAAAAGTAGTGACAAATGCATTATAATTATAGACTACTGGATTATCATTTTCCCACAGAGGGTTAGCCCATCTAAGAGCTTTGTCAATGACTAACAAGATTATGAATCCAACCTTCGCCCTGTCTGTAGGGTAGGCGCGGGGTTGTAATTCAAAATGAATCCCTATCTGGTTTAGGAAACCTCGACAGGTATCCGGAGAACCGCCATAGCGTAAAGGGGAAGTAACACGGGAAGAGGCTCCCACTGTGGCTACCTCTAGGCCTGTATTAACAAGAGAGATGGGTGGTGTACGCATCTCCTCTGATTGATTACTAGGATGGGATAGTAATGCTTGCAGCGCCAGAGCCATCTGGTCCATTCTATGGTCCATGGCTTCAAATCTCGAGTCAGGAGAACCAATCTGAGCGTTTGTACCTTTAGGATCCATTGGCCCTGTCGTAATGTCAGGATCGGGACAGGGATCCAACACGCAGAATACAAACAGGAGCTAGGTACGTATACCGGACCTTAGAATGGCCGGACTAACGTAAGGAGAAAGCAAAGAATGGTCAGAGACAAGCCGAGGTCGAGGGAACGAGAGAACAGGTAAGCGAGAGACGAGCCGAGGTCAAAGGACACGAGAGATAAGCAGGAACAAAAGTACAAGTCAGAACCAAAGAGACAATAGTAATAAGAGCACTGAGTGACAAGACAAGCTAGAACCACGACAGGGCAATGAACCATTACACACATCCCTATTTTATACCTAGCTCTTTGATTGATGACTCTGCCCCTGCCGAGCCCTGATTCATTGTTCGGAACTAGATTGACAGGTCGGGACGTGATTGCCGTCATGACATCGGCTCCTGAGCGCCGCGTCATAAAAGGAAGCGGGGCTATCGCGGCCGGCGTGTAAACGGTTATGAGAGCTGTGAGGATTGGGTGAATCAGTCCCCCTGAGAGGACGGCCGTTAGAAAGTCTAACCTCCTCCGAGGTAGAGACTTCAGGTACCCTGACACACCCAGATCACATCAGCTCAATGAAGTGGTCTGGGTGCCAGGTCCCTCTAGTTTTAACCCTGCAGCTGAAAACAAAGCAGTTTGAGAGAAACTGATATGTTTCACTGAGTGTTAATCCAGCCGCACACTCTAATACTAACACACACACACACTCTAATACTAACACACACACTAACACACACACTCTAACACTAACACACACACACTCTAACACACACACACTAACACACACACTCTAACACACACACACTCTAACACTAACACACACACACACACTCTAATACTAACACACACACACACACACACACACACTCTAACACACACACACTCTAACACCAACACACACACACACACACACACACTCTAACACTAACACACACACTCTAACACACACACACACACACTCTAACACTAACACACACACACACACACACACTAACACACACACACACACACACACCCTAACACACACACACGCACTAACACACACAGACACACACATGTTTTTTTTTTTTTAATTTCATCCCCCAGCCTCCCTACCTTTGGGAATGCTGAGGGGATTCCCTGGGGTCCAGTGGTGTTGCTGGGCGGGCAGGCTGGCTGGCGCGAGGGAGCACTCTCCCCTGAGTGCTCCCTCTTCAGCTCCCTCACGCGTCGCGTACTAATGCCGGAGCCAGAAGATGACGTCATGTTCCGGCTCCGGTATCAGTGTGGTGCGCGAGGGAGCTGAAGAGGGAGCACTCAGGGGAGAGTGCTCCCTCGCGCCCGCCAGCCAGCCTGCCCACCGGTTGACACCAGGGCCAGCCTCGAGGGACCCTGAGGTGGCCGGCTCCTGAGCCCCCCAGGAGAGATGCTGGCCCAGTGGGTACATACCGGGTCGCAGGGCGGGCGGGCCCCCTGGTGGGCCGGGCCCGGTCGCAGCCGCGACCCTTGCGACTCCGGTATGTACGCCACTGGCTGGAGAGATAGACGACCCCTTACATCAAGGAATGCGTGCTTGGTAGTCGAGATGAATGCTGCTGCAATAGTTAAAATTTATGTGGTTTAGCAACCAAACTGAATGTGTTTACAGCAGTTACCCTGGTTGCACTTGAAAAATTATTTTATTTTCTGTTTTTGTCTGCCAAGAATTTTTGTATTTGGTTTTCTTCTTCTTCGTTTTTTTCTTCATCCAAGTAATATCTTGTCTTATCATCCTTATGTGTAACTTTAAAAATACAAAATACTAATTAAATAGGCTCATGGAGAGGAGACATTTATTTTCTTGGAATTTGGACAACCGTTTCTAATAATATAGTTACAGTATATGATCATACATGGCATAAATCAGCCACAACATAAATGTACCACATTTTTGGCGAGTTCTATTCTAGCAACCTAATGGCTGCTCTTACTAGATTAACTCACTTACTTGGGACATCCTGTCCTCTGAGTATCTCTGTGCTGATCCAGGATGATAATTATGATAATGTATGATCATATACTGTAGGGATGTGCATGGGCAAAAAAATTTGGTTCGGTTTCGCATATCGAAATTCGACACTTTGGCAATTCGGCACTTTGCAATTTGGTTCGGTTCGGCAATTTGGCACTTTGGCACTTTGGTTCGGTTCGGCACTTCCGAAATTTGGGACTTTGGGAATTCGGAGCTTCCGCACTTCGGGTAAGTGTAGGGTTAGGGTTTGGGTTGGGTTAGGGTTAGGAGTAGGGTTAGGGTTGGGTTAGGAGTAGGGTTAAGGTTGGAGTTGGGTTAGGAGTAGGGTTAGGAGTATGGTTAGGGTTGGGGTTGGATTAGGGTTAGGTTAGGAGCATCCGAATGCCTGAAATTCTTCCAAATTTTCATTCGGACCGAACCGAATTGCACATGTCTAATATATTGTAACAAAGTCTAGTTACAAATACATTTATACAAACCCTCCTATTCCTTGGTTATTTACAAGCTGCAGTTGGGCCAGTTCACCTAAAATACACTAAAGGTAATAAAAGTAATAATACACCAAAAAGGTTCAGTACCTAGCAATGTACTGCACAAACTCTACAGATAAATGCTACATGTATAGCAATTTAGCAAGGCATTATCATCATCCTTTAAAAAGATGATATGACAGAGCTTACAATACACCACATAGTGTCAAGAAACTGACTTAAGTAGATATTGGGTAAAGATTATACAAATAAAATCTTAAAACTACATATGAACAAGTCCAAAGTCCATTTATGGAAATTGTCCCAAATTCTTAAATTGGAGGAAAACTTTGTTTGATCTGCTTTTGGTAAAACCCTATCTGCATGGTCCTAGTGCCATGAATAACGATGTGCTCCCAAAAGTGACCAAAGACATGACGACGGGATAGGACATAAAAGTGGGGCACCACAACCACTACAGCTTGCTGCAATGGCTAGGCTCCTTAGAGCGTATGAAGTGCCAGTAGGAAGACGCGTTTATTTGTATATATAGTATAATGTGCTTGTGTATTTGTTTGCAATATCAGCAAGTGTGGTTGAATCAAGGAATTTAAGTGTAGTATGACTATACATTAATGCAGGGATGTTTGTTTGTGTAAAAAAAGTATGTTTTCTCAGTGTAATTCCAAAATCTATGTGGCAGAGTACTCAACCTGCAAGCATAGTCACTCAATACCACTGGAGCACTAAGGCTTGTAATGTCCCCTCTCCCTGGGCAAAGGTAAAGAAAAGGGAGGGAGGATATAGAGTATTTTGTTTGCTTTTTAAAATAAATAAATAAAGAAGACATCTAATTTCTCCCTTCTCCCCTCCTCCACACGTTGCATCCCTCATACACACAAGCTTAGCTCAATTGGAAAGTGAATCTTAATAGCACTATTTCACCTGAACAATGGCACCAAATATTTACCCTACACAACTGATTGACCCGCTCAACAGTACACTTTGAACAACACATACACATTCTCTACAGATGGTTCATAGTACCTACTAGTGATTTAGAAAATGTAA
The DNA here is from genome assembly GCF_036172605.1 of Pelobates fuscus. Classification (NCBI taxonomy): domain Eukaryota; kingdom Metazoa; phylum Chordata; class Amphibia; order Anura; family Pelobatidae; genus Pelobates; species Pelobates fuscus. Next base: position 160,563,938 of record NC_086321.1, read on the forward strand.
TCCATATCTAGTTTTCATGCTCTATAATACAACCTTTTTGGATATGAATACACTACGTAGTAAGGTGAACGATAGGATCAGATGTACCCTTCACCCAACAAACTTACTTACTTCTTAATCTAGACAAGAGAACTCACCTTAATATTATACTTACAGCCCAGCAACACATATCGATATAGTGGAAATCACCCTTGCCCACTCCAATTGAATCAGTGCTCCAATTCATTGTCAGAAATGTCATGTATGAGCATAATTTCATGTCCATATACACACCTAACACAATGATTCACAAAGCTTGGCTCTGTGGGACACATGGAGATAAGGCAAGGCTCAACATCCTTAAATGTATGATAATTTATACTACTTTAACTTGATTAATTTTGAGGTTTTTGGAGTGTATGTCTGCTTATCTTGTCCAAGGACCTAAGGTTATGGTATTAACAAGAACTCTGTTACTATCTTTTCTACAGTGCCAAAAGGTTCATGTAACAAGCCCTTCTGAATTTTGAATTGTGATGTACAACATTGTTGTGACTTAACTGTACTGATGCAATTTCCTTGTCACCCCTTCCCAACTCTTGTTCTTTGTTTAACCTCTCTCTCTTCCTCTTATATATTTATTACAAAACCCAATAAAAACTTAAAATATTAAATAATGTAAAATGCTTATCCAAAAATATTAACTCAAGGCCATGATGAGGTGTACTTGACTTCCTGTAATTGCTCCTATAGATTATAAATTTGTTTGAGCAGAACATTCACAAAATTTTGGTCCAGAAAGTCAAATGTGTGTTTTTGAATTTAAATTGTATAGCGGTGTGGAAAATGTTGGTGGTTTACGCTTTGAGGTTGAAATTTGCTGGGACTTTTAAGGACTGGCCAGGACCTTGAGACTCAGAGTCTACCTACCTACCTTGAACTTCCCAAGCTGCCCAGGCATTCATGTATGGTCTTGGTGGTGGACATCCTCTCCAATCAATCAATCAATCAATCAAATATTCCATAGGGTCTGGTTTCTGGAGTAGTCTGTCGTATTAGACACTGGTCTTTGAAGTACACCACTGAGGGAAACTTTTTAAAGCCTCAATGAATACCTGATGACTTAATAGGGTTAGTAAGGAATTCTACTTAGTCATCATAGTTACATATGTAAGAGCATTCAAGTTGTAGTTTACTTGATGACTCAATCCAGAAACCATGAACATCAAAGTTATTTCAAGACAGGCCCTAATTTGGTGTAAATTACAGAGCAGGCGATTAGAAATTTTGAATGTCAGGTGCATGAGAAAATTGAGAAACCATTGTTACTAACTGGTTTGATTAGATTTTAAACTGGGCAGCAAAAAGCTCTGTTGTTCTGTCACTCTGATGATATATGTTTTGCATTTGAGTTGTTTATAGATCAAAAATATGTCAACCTAGATGTGTGACTTAAATGACTAGTAATACAAATTAGTTCTTTAAAAATAAAAACCCTTTTAACATGTAATGTAATTTGAAACAAAAAGTCATATTGTGGCTGCTGTTATTTTATTGACAGCCCCATATACACTTCTGTGAATGGGAATATGCACAGAATTCGATGGAGCCATCCTGTGCCCATGCTCACAGCTGTGACTCAGGCTCCAGCACAGACTCTCAGGGAGGCAGGCAATCTGGTGCAGATGTCTGGGGGAACAAGGGTAACTGGTTCACAAATAAAGTGAGAAGACAAACAATAGAGGGAAAAAAGGAAGGAACAGTATTTTTTTTTTTAAATACTCTAATATATATATATATATAAATATTTTTACATTTATTGTTTATTTATTTTTTCTACTGCTCCTCCTTTTGATCTTTTTTTTCCAATCATCTTTTTCCCATTTAAAAACCCTAATTTTGACACCATAGGAACTCCAAATAATGAATCATATGAAACAGTTTATGCTATGACCATATGATGATTTGGAGTTACAGAACACCCAAAATATGTACAAATTGCAATTTGTTAGGAAACAAAATGCAGAAGTCTGCTGCAGAGTGACTCCTAAATAGTATTGAACCAGGGAACCATAGTCTTTATATTCACCTCCCCGTTCTATCCTCTATGATCCTGCTTTAAAACATCATACATACCATTTTAATTTTTACAATTTAATAGCAATTTATATTTTTGATAAAGGTAAATACTATATATCTCTGGAGTACCAGACCTGTATATGTAGGTTGTAAGTTCATCTTATGAGCAGACGGACTTTGTCTCGCCTCTTTGCAGCCATTCTTCTTATAATTGTCTGTTTCATTTCTCAGGGCTGTGTCCTAGCGTTGGACAGAATATCTCCCGTTTGACGACCCAGAGGTCAAGCCGCTTGTTGGATAAAATAGGCTCAGGTGTTGAGGTTTGATTTGGGCAGCAGGAGGGCTGGCCAAAGGATTATCCAAAAGCTTAAATCTGTGGATTAGTGCATAGAGACCTTCCCAACACCCTCTCCTTTTCAGAAAGTATTCTCGGGAAAGAATGCAAACCAACAAACAGTATAGCGGCAGAAACTCAAGGGTTAACCTATTTCTGAGTGCAAAGAAACGTGGTAAAAAGAAGCACCCACATTAAAACTGTTTCACACATCAGAGATAGTCCAATTGTCATGCATTTATTTATTTTGCGTCTTCAAGGCAAATGTTTGCAAAGTTTGGTAAGATTTCAGATTTACTTTCCCCCTGGTCTAATGGAAATTGAGTGAATAGCTGTTGCTTCTGGTGGCTTTGTAGTAAATCATAGGCTTTTTGTTCTCAGCTTGAAGGGGAGGGTATTTGAAAAGTCATTAAGTAATGATAATTGGCCTAATCAGTATGTCCTAAGCACTGAGCCAGGGTAAAAAGGGAGGGGAACTCTTCATTCTTGATTTGTGACCTTAGCAGGCCTGCAGTTAACATTTTCTTTATAAAAACAATATGATTGACAGCTTAGTGAAAGTCACCTTTCTTGAAGAAAAGGTTTAAAAAAAAAAGTTTTATCTTATGTGGCACACAGTCACAGAGCAATAAAACATGGCTACACTTAGGTTTGGTCCCTTTACAAATAATATATGGCCTAAGGACAGGACAAGTAGCAATATGCCAGATAATTAAGGTATTTTATCTCAATTTGAGGTGTTAAGAAGTATCCTTTTTTGTGATTTATGGAATTAGGGACTGGCCAAGAGACTTAACCAGGGTCTAGTGTAGCAGGCAAGGAATGTTCCCAGTGAGACCCCAGTAGACACATTACACAGAACATAATAGTGGCTTGGCTCAGTCTTTCAGCACTTAAAGGCTGTTTGTCTTTGATTGGCTAATGCGTATCAAATGCAGTACAGTTTCCCACTGCTTCTCTGTTGGCCCCCTGATGTTTCTCTTTGATGGATAATACCCTCCTTGAATGAAATTTCTGATTTCATGTTAATGCAAAAAATAGGTTTTTGGAAAACGCGAACCTAATTCAATGAAAATAGTCAATTTACACACCATATATCATTAAACAAACATCACAGTACATCCATTTTTAAAAGGTATTTTTTCTGCATTTGAACAATATACTGGGACCTGAAAGAACCAGACACTATAAATAACTGTACTAACACTTAATACGATAATTTGGATAACTACTTTATTGAAAGTAAAGAAAAAAAATAAAAATAAATATACATACCATGCTTTGCAATACTACTGTAACATTTCTCCTAGTAAAATAAAGCAAAATTAGATTTTAGATAAATAAGTACCATATAAACGTGAGGCTCTTCCGTCAGCTGTTTATTTAATTTAAACTTTGTACCCACAGTGTGTGCGTTTAATTGATGCTATCTTTTCAAAAGTGGGAATCTGGGTGGGCCAAATAATTTGCACATTATGAACAGGCTTACCTACCAGGGTTCCTATTTGTAAAAAAATGCCACAACCTTTTGACATTTTTATTTTTCACAATATTCATCAACTTTTCTCTCACTCATTACAAGAATGTAATTAGATTTAATTATTAATTAGATAAATCGTTACTATTATTAATATAATTATGAGATAACAAATTAAAAGATATATTTTGTTTTACAAAATAAACATAAAAATGACAGTAAATGAATACATTTTTGGGGTATTTCTTTAGACGTAGAGTAGACAGACGGAAGATGTCAAACTCAGTAGTATATAATCTCTTGTTCTTGCTTTCTTGATAGAACCAGTACATTCTAAAGCTGACAATTCGAAGATAACATCCTAATAATTATCACCTTGTGTGGTCACAAAAGTTAAACTAGGTCCACCTTGGCAGGGGTCCCCCAGCACAGACACTAAGAAGATTAATGACAAGTCTACGGAGGTTGAACTCAGAAACTACGTGCTGTACTGTTCTCCCTGTTAGTTATGCTTGCTGAGAGAACTTGAGTATGATTAAAATTAATGCAGGGCATTAACCCTTAACTGCTGAGCCTTTTCACAGCTTTGTCTTACTCCAGCGCTAAAAATAATTGAGCAGGTTTTAGGTTTGTTCAGTTAAAACACATTTATTTTTCACTGCAGTACAAATTATATTTTAAATTTTTGTCAATATTGACTCTACTGAAATTTTCTTTGCGGGTCTGAATCTCTTAAAGGAACACTCTAACGTTGGGAACAAAAACATGCTTTTCTAATACTAGAGTGATGTACGGGCTATTTAATAAGGCTTCCTGCACAAGTTATTACAATATATACTTTAACTTTTCTTATATGCCGCAGTGTACCAGACTCGCCACAGCCACCACTCCTTCTCTGGCTGAGATCGTCAATACTAATTCTTCCCCATAGGGAAGCATTGGGGGTAAGTGAGCACTCCATGCTTTGTCTATTCACATGTCATCATAGAGGTGCATTGATTCAATGCATCCTTATAGGGAGCGCTCAGTGTCTCTATGATGAGCATGAAAACAATGTACGTCAGTGCAATACTGCAACCAGAAACCCCCTCCAGTGACTGTATGAGTGACAGCCGCTAGAGGTGGCCATAGGAGGCAAAGTGAAAACTGCCTTTTAGTTGTATATTAAGTTGTACTGTCTGGTGATTACAGTGTTCCTTTGATTCTACTGTTAATGAAAGAACCCCGAATTTCTCACCATTGTCTTTCTGGTTTACATTGTAATGTCTTGCTGGTGAAGCTAACACAATTTCTGTACTCCATGTCCCATAATGTAATCAGTTTAATTTTCTTCTGTCGTAATGGTTATCATCTTGGAAAATGACACCTATTACAGGTTAATTTCTATGGAAAAAAATCTCATCAGTTGCCTTCTAAAATACCATCCATTTAGAGCACTATTAATTCTGATAAAATATTTTATAAATAAATAAAATAAAATAATTAATTAAAATTAACATAATGTGTACATGATTTTCTTTGCTGCTATCTTCACTCTTTCTAATGATCTTGCCTACCAGGTGAAATATTTTTTTCGACTTTATTTTATTTTACAATTTTTACATTTTGTTTGCTTTGTTGCTTTGTAAACTTTAAAAGCTATCTCTGATCTTTCAATTCCCTTCATGTATGTTTTTGATTCTTCTATTGTGTTAATCAATTAATGTTTACTAAAGTCCAAATAACCCTTGGTACCATCTGGAGGCACGTGGACTGCAAAATCGAGACATTGTTCACAAGCTTTATCAATGTCCAGATTATGCTAAACAGATTTGGAAGTGCAACTCAATGTAATCTGGACTTCATTTTATCTGGATGCATTCAATCGCCTGAAATCTGTAACCAAATTATTGAAATATGCAATTGAATGCGGGATTGACCACTCTCCGCATACAAATTCAAATCAAACAAGATTAAATAATTAGGTTGAACCAAATTTGCAGGTAGATAGTGGCCATTTAACACTGCAAAATCTGACATTAGCACTATTTAAATAATTCTGTCCTTGAGAAATAGGTGTACATTGTACCTCAATAATTTAAATGTAGACATTCAGGCTAGAAAATGCTCAAAAATTATTTTATAAATGTTATCAACTAAATCAATATTATTTCATGATGATTTCATGATTTGCCCTACCATAAGACCTGCACATGAAATCCATTATGTAAGTGAATTCGCCATCATAGACAGAATCAATGAGATGCCTGTATTAACTTGTTTCAAAATGTTCTGTCTGGATGTTAAATTGGCATTACCCTAGACTCATATAGATTCTCTTTTCATTAATGTTTCTCCCTTGGCAAAAGGGCTCACTACATGAACTATTAATGTTTTGCCTCATTCTGTTTACCTAAGGAGCTATAACCATTATTTTGAGTCAGATGTTTTTTGCAAATTTTATTATTATTAGCATGTATATTATATACTGGAGAGTTTTACTATTAAAGAATGGGGATATTGGACACGTAATTGACATTCAGAACATAGCAGATACAAGAAACAAGGAAGAATAAGGTAACAAAAATAGGAAAAACGGCATGTCGGGGTGGACTGGGGATTAACCCCTTAAGGACTGGGCCAATTGTACAAGTTGTGATCAAATCAAAACGTAAAACAAAACCTTGAATTTGCGCTGTATGTCTGTTCAGGCTTCATTCACCTCTTTCAAATTATGTGTACCCACACTTATCATACATGATTTTGTTCAGGAGAAACAGGGCTTTCATGCCACAGCAATTATTTGTATCTTAAGCATAATTTATTATGAATAAAATAAAATAAAGTAAATAAGAAATGTTTTATTTTTTTTTTAGTTCTGCATGGCATTTTAACTGTGAATGTCATAATACTGTTAGCTGTTACTGCAATAAAGTACACACATTTTTATTCAGCGATGTCTCATGGCTAAAACAGTACCCCAATGTACAGGTTTTATGGTGTTTTGGAAAGTTACAGGGTAAAATACAGCACTTTACATTTTTCAGTTTATACACATTGAAATTTGCCAGACTGGTTATGTTGCCTTTGAGACCAAATGGTAGCCCAGGAATGAAAATTACCTCCATGATGGCATACCTATTGCAAAAGTAGACAACCCAAGATATTACAAATGGGGTATGTCCAGTCTTTTCTAGTAGCCACTTAGTCACAAACACTGGCCAAAGTTAGCGTTCCTATTTGTTTGTGAGTGAAAAATAAAAAAAAAACTAAATTGATCGCTAATTTTGGCCAGTGTTTGTGACTAAGCGGCTACTAAAAAAGACTGGACATACCTTGGGTTGTCTACTTTTGCAAATGGTATGCCATCATGCAGGTAATTCTCATTCCTGGGCTACCATACGGACTGAAAAGCAACATGACCAATCAGGCAAATTTCAATGTGACAAAAAGGAAACTCAAGCCATATATTTGACTCAGTAGCTTTTGAAAACACCATACAACCTGTACATGGTGGGTACTGTTATACTCAAGAGACTTTGCCGAACACAAATATTAGTGTTTTAAAATAGAAAAATGTATCACAACAATTATATCGTCAGTGGAAATAACATTTGTGTTGGAAAAGTGCGAAAACATGCATATTTACTAACGACATCATCGTTGTGATTTGTTTTACTGTTTTTAAATGCTAATATTTGTGTTCAGCGAAGTCTCCCGAGTAAAACCGTACCCCCCCCATGTACAGGTTTTATGGTGTCCTAGAAAGTTTAAAGGGTTAAATATAGAGCTTGTGAGCCCAATTCTCTGGACTTTTATCCGGAGTTGTGAGGCAGGTCTCTCAAATTGTAATTAATAAAATTACTTGATTATGAAAAAAAATTATATAAATATATTTGTAAAATTTAAATATATATGTATATGTGTATATATATATATATATATATATAAATAAATATATAAATAAATAAATATATATAAATAAATATAAATACATTTATATATATACATAGGGTGATCCTGATGGAAGTCCACAAGATGGACTGAAACGTTGATCTGTTTTAACCATTGGAATAAAAGTAATATTTTATGGAAATCCGAGAGTGCAACCAACTATTTTTCTATTTGGATGTTCAAGCCCTGGTGCTGCACCCGGTTTGGTTACTTTGGAGCCTGAGTGCAAGGTACAGTCTTACTTTTATATATATATATATATATATATATATATATATATATATATATATATATATATAATTTGTAAAAATATTTTTTATTTATATATAGCTATAGATACATATATATAGATAGATAAATACATATATGTATTTATAATGTCATTCTAAATGTATATTGAATTTAATATATATGTATATTAATATCAAAATACAGTTAGAACAAATTAAAACATATATAATTTTTTCAAAGTTTATTTTTATTATTGTTTTTATTTTTTTATATTCATTTTGTTTAATTTATTTATTGATTATTTTCATTATGTATATATATATATATATATAATTAATGTCATGCTACATGTATTTTAATATTAATATATAAATATAGTTATATATATATATATATATATATACATATATATATATTAATATTAAAATACAATATGATAAATATATATATGATCCAAGTACTTTTATTTACTTTATTAAACTTTTTATTAACATTTTTTAACTTTAAAAAACTTTTTTGCAGGCATTAGGGTGACTGCTTGAGAGCTCAGTCCACCTGCAGGCACTGCATAAGCCGGCTATTATGGCCATGTGACATCAAGGACCTCGCAATCACATGGCTGTGGGGGGCTGGATTGGGCAGAGAGGGTCTGTCTGAGCTCCCACTGGCATTTAGGACCGCCCCAAAAAGGCTGTACGGGTGCGAGCAGTGGACAGGAGAAGGCCACAGGCAGAGCGATGAGACCGAAAAGGAGGATACCTATGCATCTGTGAAGAGATATAAGAGGGGCTAGAATTGTTCAGTGCTTTATAGGTATGGGTTAGCACTTTGAATTGACATCTATAGGATACAGGAAGCCAATGTAAGGACTGACAGGTGTGAGAGGACCGACTTGAGAGAAAAATCAGTCTGGCGGCTGCATTCATTACAGACTGTAGCGGTGCAATACAGCTTTTGGAAAGACCAATTAGGAGAGGGTTACAATAATTCATGTGGGAAATTACTAGAGCATGGACAATCCCCTTGGTAGCATCTTGCGGAAGAAAGGGTCAGATGCATGGGCGTAGGAACCAGGGGGGGATGGGGGGGACGCATCCCCCCCAGCAAATCATACGGGGGGGACAGGTAATGGGGAAATCCCCCCCAGCTCCGCCGGCCCCCCTTTTGCTGCAGCCGCCCGAGCGCTCTGTAGAGAGCCTCAGGCGGCTGCAGCTCTGCCCGGGCTGGGCGCAGCCAGAGGAGAGGGGCTTACAGGAGGTAAGCGCTCAGTGCTCCCTCCTGTCACTCCCTCAATGTAGCATGGCCGAGCGCTGTATAGTCCGCCGGTACAGGGAGCATCTGTCTCCTGTACCCGGCCGGACTAAAAGGAAGTGAACACTGAGTGTGCACTTCCTTTTAGTCCGCCGGGTACAGGAAACAAAAGCTCCCTGTACCCGCGGACAGTACAGAGCTCGGCCACGCTACAACACAGGTAGGGGAGGGGGGAAGAAAGAAACAGGGAGGGGAGGGGAGGGGGGGAAGAAAGAAACAGGGAGGGAGGGAGGGGAGGGGAGGGGGGAAGAAAGAAACAGGGAGGGAGGGAGGGGGGATAAAGAAACAGGGAGGGGGGTAAAGAAACAGGGAGGGAGGAGGTTAGGAAACAGGGAGGGGGGGTAAAGAAACAGGGAGGGGGATAAAGAAACAGGGAGGGAGGGGGGATAAAGAAACAGGGAGGGAGGGGGGATAAAGAAACAGGGAGGGAGGGGGGGATAAAGAAACAGGGAGGGAGGGGGATAAAGAAACAGGGAGGGAGGATGGGGAGAAAGAAACAGGGAGGGGAGGGGAGGGGGAAAGAAAGAAACAGGGAGGGAGGGGGGATAAAGAAACAGGGAGGGAGGGGGGATAAAGAAACGGGGGGAAGAAAGAAACAGGGAGGGAGGGGAGAAAGAAACAGGGAGGGAGGCAGGGGGGATAAAGAAACAGGGAGGGAGGGGGGATAAAGAAACAGGGAGGGAGGGGGGATAAAGAAACAGGGAGGGAGGGGGGTAAAGAAACAGGGAGGGAGAGGGGGAGAAAGAAACAGGGAGGGGAGGGGAGGGGGGAAGAAAGAAACAGGGAGGGAGGGGGGGAAGAAAGAAACAGGGAGGGAGGGGGGGATAAAGAAACAGGGAGGGGGGATAAAGAAACAGGGAGGGGGGATAAAGAAACAGGGAGGGAGGGGGATAAAGAAACAGGGGGGGAGGGGGGATAAAGAAACAGGGGGGAGAAAGAAACGGGGAGGGGAGGGGGGAAGAAAGAAACAGGGAGGGAGGGGAGAAAGAAACAGGGAGGGAGGGGGTAAAGAAACAGGGGGGATAAAGAAACAGGGAGGGAGGGGGGATAAAGAAACGGAGGGAGGGTGGATAAAGAAACGGAGGGAGGGGGGATAAAGAAACAGGGAGGGAGGGGAGGAAGAAACAGGGAGGGAGGTGCGGATAAAGAAACAGGGAGGGAGGGGGGGATAAAGAAACAGGGAGGGAGGGGGGATAAAGAAACAGGGGGGGGGTTAAGAAACAGGGAGGGAGGGGAGATAAAGAAACAGGGAGGGAGGGGGATAAAGAAACAGGGAGGGAGGGGGATAAAGAAACAGGGAGGGAGGGGGGATAAAGAAACAGGGAGGGAGGGGGGATAAAGAAACAGGGAGGGGGGGATAAAGAAACAGGGAGGGAGGGGGGATAAAGAAACAGGGAGGGAGGGGGATAAAGAAACAGGGAGGGGGGATAAAGAAACAGGGAGGGGGGGAGAAAGAAACAGGGAGGGAGGGGGGGAGAAAGAAACAGGGAGGGAGGGGGGAGAAAGAAACAGGGAGGGGGGAGAAAGAGACAGGGAGGGGGGAGAAAGAGACAGGGAGGGGGGGAGAAAGAAATAGGGAGGGGGGAGAAAGAAATAGGGAGGGGGGAGAAAGAAACAGGGGGGAGAAAGAAACAGGGAGGGGGGAGAAAGGAACAGGGAGGGGGGAGAAAGAAACAGGGAGGGAGGGGGGAGAAAGAAACAGGGAGGGAGGGGGAGAAAGAAACAGGGAGGGAGGGGGGAGAAAGTGAGTGACAAGGGGGGACGGAGGGAGGGGGGGAGAAAGTGAGTGACAAGGGGGGGACGGAGGGAGAGAGGGGGAGAAAGAGTGACAAGGGAGGGAGAGAGAGAGAGTGACAAGGGAGGGAGGGAGGGGGAGAAAGAGAGTGACGAGGGAGGGGGAGAAAGAGATTGACATCCATCACACACAATCACACAATCATGCCACCCTTACACACACAGAAACACACAATTCATCCTTACACACACTCAATGCACCCCGTGCACACACACACAATCATGCATTCCTTACACACACTCAATGCATTCCTTACACACACTCAATGCACCCCGTACACACACTCAATGCACCCCGTACACACACTCAATGCACCCCGTACACACACTCAATGCACCCCTTACAGACGCACACACTGCATCCCGTACATACACAGAATCACACCTTGCAGCCCTTACACATACAAACACAGATTCACACAATGCATTCCTTACACACATATCAGGACATCCCCTACTCCACCCCCTGTGAACAAACTCATTGGTGGAACGTGAAGGTGGACCCTGGGACCCAGACCTTGAGCTGTGTAAAGGGCCCCCAAAAAATGGAGCTGCTTCCCGTTCTCACAGAACATTGATTTTTGGGACCACAGTTACAAACAGCCTCCAGAGAGCCTGTTCTACACCAGACCAGTGGAGCCAGACTGCAGCTAGAGCCCATCATCATCCTCATCTGGTTGTAAGTAGGCAATCTAGCATATTATTCGTGGCACTAATCTCTAATTTACCTCACATTAAAGAAACACTATAGTCCCCAGAAGCACTGCAGCTTAATGTAGTGGTTCTGGTGTCTATAGCCTGTCCCTGCAGGCCTTTTAATGTAAACACGGCGGCACTCCAGCACTGGCGTTAGTTAACATGGCAGAAAAATAATTGGAAAGGGTTGGGGGGCTACTAATAAGGATAGGGGGAGAGGGGTAGGTAGAAAAATAATTGGAAGGGTTTAGGGGAGTACTAATATGAATGGAAGAGGTAGGGTGGGTTCTAATATGCATGGAAGGGGTTAGGGGGTACTAATATGCATGGAAGTGGTTAGGGGGGTACTAATATGCATGGAAGGGGTAGGGGGTTAATATGCGTGGAAGGGGTAGGTGGGGTTCTTTTGTGCATGGAAGGGGTAGTGGTGGTTCTAATATTCATGGGAAGGGTAGGGGTGGTTCTAATCAGGAGGATCCCGGCGCTGTATCCGGGTAAGTAAAACCCCTTCCTTGTAGTGACCCTTTAATGTTATTATTTAATTATTTATATAGCGACTGCAAATTCCGTAGCGCTGTACAATGGGATAAGCAACTCCTAGTTTACGGAATAAGAATATAACTGGCGAGTAAAAATGCTATCCCCCCCAGATTTTTTGGGGTTCCTACGCCCATGGTCAGATGCGGGCTATGTTTTTAAGATGGAATCTACAGGATTTGGCAACATACTGAAGATAAGGCCAGAATCAAGTATGACGTCAAGACAGCGCGCTCATACTTGGACTTATGTGGATACCACTAACTTGAAGGGAGAGCGAAAGAGGAGGATCAGTGTTAGGATGAGGAAAGAAACGGAGCTCAGTTTCAGAGAGATTGAGTTCCAGAATGCAGGAGGATATCCAGTCAGAGATGGAAGAAAGGCAAGCAGTGACTCATTGCAGGACAGCAGGGGAGAGGTACGGGGAGGAGAGATATATCTGGGTGTCATCAGCGTACAGGTGGTAGTGGAATCCAAATGAGGTAATAAGAAAGGGAGTATAAAGAGAAAATAAAAGGGGACCAAGACAGAGCCTTGGGGGACTCCAACAGACAGGACGAGGGGAGGAGGTATCGTTAGAAAAGGAGACACTGAATAGCGTAGGGAGATATAAGAGGAAAAACACAAGAGGAAAGTCACAGAGACCGAGTGATTGAAGAGTTTGAAGAAGGAGAGCATGATCAACGGTGTCGAAGGCAGCAGAGAGGTCAAGAAGAATTAGTATGAGGTAGTGGCCTTTGGATTTAGCTGTGATTAGGTTTTTAGTAACTTTGATAAGAGCAGTCTCAGTAGAATGGAGAGGGCAGAAGCCAGATTGAAGAGGGTCAAGGAGAGAGTTGGAATTGAGGAAGTGAGACATACAGGTAAAGACAAGTCTTTCCAGAAGCTTTGAGGACAAAAGGAGCAGGGATATGGGACGATAGTTAGAGGGGGAGGACGGATCAAGAGATGTTTTTTTAGGATAGGTCTCTACAGTGGCATGTTTAAGGTCAGCAGGGACAACGCCAGAAGAGAGAGAGCAGTTGAAGATGTGTCTTAAAGAAGGCATAAGACATTAAAATATTGATCACGTTTATTAAAATAAGCTAGTAAAAGTGATTTGTTAAACAAGCAAAAGTGGAGAAGGTGAGCTAAGCTTAGGAAGCCAGGGGAACTGAGGAAGGTTATTGACACAAGAGAAGCATAACCCAGGAAGCTAGTAGTCTATCCTAACAAGGTGAGTTCTTAAAGGACTTGAGCCTGAGGGAGAGTTTGATGGCACAGAGTAGGAAATTCCATGGGAATTTGGAAGGCCGATGAGTACTGAGTTGCAATAGTCAAGTTGGGAAAATATCAGTGCATGAACAAATGCCTTAGTTGTATCAAGTTAGAAAATGGCAAATGTGTGTAATATTTTTGAAGTGGAAGTTACAGAATTTGGAGATAGATGGGATGTGATGAGAAAAGACCAGAAAAGACTTAAAGATTAATATAGAAATATCCTTGAACCAAAAACCATGTGCAAAATTGCTGTTTTACATTTTTTTTTTTTTTTTTACTAGCGATGCATCTAAACAGCCCTCTTTAGAGTTAGCAGTAAAAAATGAAAAGCATGCATCTTCCTGGCAGATGTGGCGTGTATTTTACATGTGATTTAAAACTGATACTAGAAGTCTATGACATGTTTTGTGCAAAAACTGTGGAGGTGTTTGCAACTTTGCATCACAATGACATATTTATTTCTAACTATGGCACAGTAGCATTGACACATGTTTTGTGTAATGTGTTTGCTATGGCATAATTCCTGGGAACACTAAGCTAATGGAGACACTTAATGGTCACCTTGGGTCCTCTGTCAAACAAAGCAGCTAAAAGCAAGACTGGATAGCTTAGGGCAGTATGGATAGGAATTCTTGGGCACTGCACATTTACTAGACACAGACACTTGCAACAAGCAAGTTAAGACCATGGCTACATATTGTAGGGCAATATGTAGGGCATGTCGCTATGATTTCTAAGCCTCTGATACCATTTTATAAGACATGAGTATTCTGGGAAGTTATTCTTGCATTTTCACAGCTCTAAACTGTAGTAGATGCATTGAGCTTTACTCAACGTTTATCTGGGTTTTGCTACTATTAAAAGTCCATAAAGAGTATCCTTGCTTTTTAAGAGCAATTCTTGTCATTTGCATGAAAAGTAAGTGGAAGAAACTCTAAATACCATTTTGCACACAAGAAGTGCCAACTTAACTATTGTGCCCTTTTTTGCTGTCAAGGATTTTTGAATCAGACTAATTTACAGTGCTCATTTGCAGGTTGGTCATTGATGCTGCAGACTGGTTATACGGTAAAATGTTGTTCTTCTCACGTGGAAGAGACGAATGAGTGGTCAATTGCCCATTGACCTTTTCATTTCCTTTTTGGTTAAGTCCAATATTTGAACCTGAAATGACTAATTTTTCATAAGTACAAGATAGTAAAAAGGAAAAAGCTCCCTCACTTCCTATTTTTCCACCCAGATATATAATAATGTAAATGTGGCAAATCAGAATTGGCATTGCAAAAAATGTTTGATATTGCATAGTTGTTAGACCAGGCAATATATTGTAGCCGTTCTCGCATGTCACCATAGGCCTGCATAGTCATAGTCACCTTTTTTCCTGCTGTTCTGGCTGTATGCGTAGTTTTTCTGATTTTGTTTTGTTACTGAAATTCAACATGTACTTAATTACTTAATTATGTAATCCTGTAAAAAAATAATAATAATAATTCTGCCAATGTGCTTTGGAAGAACCCACATTTTTAACCCTGCACATGTCCATTAAACTGGATGACGCTGCTGTTACCTACCAGTGACAATTTCCAGTCAGCAAAATCTTCCCAGTTTAAACTTTTAAGTCCCTGACTGGCAAGAGTTTGAATATTTCTAACCACCATGACCATTGCAGTGATTTGAGGTGTCATGATGGTAGAAGTCTGGCTGTGCAGCGATTCTGCTTGAAATCATGAACATCAAGAGATATAATCACTTTTTTTTGCCAGGGGCTAGTTAAACCCTCGGCACACGTTACTTTGGAAGCAGGGCCGGTGCAAGGATGTTTGCCGTCCTAGGCAAAAGTAAAGTTTGCCAACCCCCCCCCATGTGACATCACAATGCCCCACCCATATGATCTGCCATGGTAACTAACGCCAGTGCTGCAGTGCCGCCGTGTTTACATTAAGAGGCCTGCAGGGACAGGCTATAGACACCAGAACCACTACATTAAGCTGCAGTGTTCTGGGGACTATAGTGTTTCTTTAATGTGAGGTAAATTAGAGATTAGTGCCACGAATAATATACTAGATTGCCTACTTACAACCAGATGAGGATGATGATGGGCTCTAGCTGCAGTCTGGCTCCACTGGTTTGGTGTAGAACAGGATCTCTGGAGGCTGTTTGTAATTGTGGTCAAAAAAATCTATGTTCTGGGAGAACGGGAAGCAGCTCCCTTTTTGGGGGGCCCTTTACACAGGTCCCAGGGTCCACCTTCATGTTCCACCAATGAGTTTGTTCACAGGGGGTGGAGAGTGTAGGGGATGTCCTGATATGTTTGTAAGGAACGCATTGTGTGAATCTGTGTTTGTATGTGTAAGGGCTGAAAGGTGTGTTTCTGTGTATGTACGGGATGCAGTGTGTGCGTCTGTAAGGGGTGCATTGAGTGTGTGTACGGGGTGCATTGAGTATGTGTAAGGTATGCATTGTGTGTTTCTGTGTGTGTAAGGGTTGCATGATTGTGTGTGTGTGTGTGTGTGTGTGATGGATGTCAATCTCTCTCCCTCCCTTGTAACTCTCTTTCTCCCTCTCCCTTGTCACTCTCTTTCTCCCCCTCCCTTCCTCCCTCCCTTGTCACTCTCTTTCTCCCCCTCCCTCCCTCCCTTGTCACTCTCTTTCTCCCCCTCCCTCCCTCCCTTGTCACTCTCTTTCTCCCCCTCCCTTCCTCCCTTGTCACTCTTTCTCCCCCTCCGTCCCTTGTCACTCTTTCTCCCCCTCCCCACCTCTATTGTAGCGTGGCCGAGCTCTGTATGATCCGTGGGTACAGGGAGCTTTTGATTCCTGTACCCAGCTGGACTGAAAGGAAGTGCACACTCAGTGTGAACTTCCTGTTAGTCCGGCCGGGTACAGGAGACAGATGTTCCCTGTACCCGCGGACCATACAGGGCTCGGTCACACTACAGTGAGGGAGTGACAGGAGGGAGCACTGAGCGCTTCCCTCCTGTCAGCCCCTCTCCTCATGCTGCGCCCAGGCGGTGCGCCCTCATGGACGCACCAGCCCGGGCAAAGCTGCAGCCGCCTGAGGCTCTCTACAGAGCGCTTGGGCGGCTGCAGCATGAGGGGGCCGGCGCTCCTCCTAACAGGTAGCGCCGGCCCTGTTTGGAAGTCTGTTCCAGGAAACCAAATATCGATTCTGTGCAAAAATGTTGCCTGTTGACAGCTGGTGCTAGATGTCTGTTAAAGGACCACTATAGTGCCAGGAAAACATACTCAGTAAAAATCTTACCTTTCTCCAGCGCCGGGCGGGGAGCTTTCCTCCTTCTCTCCTCCTTCCTAGAGACGTCTTCGGCTGAATGCGCATGCACAGCAGGAGCCGCGCACGCATTCAGCCAGTTTATAGGAAAGCATTTACAATGCTTTCCTATGGACGCTGGTGTCTTCTCACTGTGATTTTCACAGTGAGAAGCACGCAAGCGCCTCTAGCGGCTGTCAATGAGACAGCCACTAGAGGCTCTAGAGGCTGGATTAACCCTCAGTGTAAACATAGCAGTTTCTCTGACACTGCTATGTTTATAAAAAAAAGGGTTAACCCTAGATGGCCCTGGCACCCAGACCACTTCATTAAGCTGAAGTGGTCTGGGTGCCTATAGTGGTCCTTTAAGTTTAAAGTCTTTTTTTCTGATTTTAAAGAGGGGACATAGCTAGAAATGCCCAACTGGTCATTGTAATTTACTTATATATATAAAAAACACAAGATCCAGCACACTCACTAATTCACTAAGCAGCGATTTCAAGATATTGGTCACAAAATGTATTGGAGTTTAGTTACAGTATATGATCATACGCTGCATAAGCCTGCCACAACAAAGTAAATGAGTGAGTTCACTGGATCTTGTACGTCATATGAATTGGCCCCAGCAGCACCCTTATAATATATGCATGTTCATTTGTGTGCAGCCCTCTTGGTTTATATATATATATATATATATATATATATATATATATATATACATATATATATATATATATGTAAATAGTTACAAGTTACTCAAATTAACAGGTAATTAAACAATCAATGTTGTGAGTTAATGAGCAGTGTAATCCCCAAAACCCATACATGTACCCTGGTTTAGACAGATGTCATTATAGACAGGGATCTAATTGCTATACTTACACTCTAAGCACCAATATCACTCAATGAAGTGATTTTGGAGCATAAATGCTTCCTATCCTTCTTCTGCTACCTTTATGAGAAACAGCATTGTTTACTTTTTACAATCTCTATGTCTACAGGTGACTGTCAGACAGTAGGTCACTAAGGTCTTTGGACAAAATCAGATTCTGTTATTGAATCTATTTGATTCCCTCAACAATAAGAATCATTGGATTGGCATATTTTGGTGATTGACACACATGAGCCATGTGTCTTCAATGATTCTTTGAGACGCATCTAAGTGGACAAAAGTCAACACAACAAATGACTGGAGGCGGACCGGGCTGCAGTGAGGAGTCTGTCTCAACAATACATGGAGTTGGAGTACAGATATGATTTTTTTAGCATTGTTATTAGCAGTAATTTCAAATAAAGAATGGAACACTTCTAATTATGTTTCTTAGAGTGCCCCTCTGATACACTTTTAACTATACTATTTTTTTTATTTTGTTTTTACAAAATCAAGAGAGAGCACTAAAATAAAAAAAACACATATGATTATTATTTTTTTTTAGCGTGTTCCTTTTTTTTTTAAGCGTGTTCCTTTTCAACTAGACCTTTACCTGTAGGAAAGAAAGAACACCTTCTAGTAGCTTTTTGGTAAAACAAATAAAATAAATATAAAATTGGGAAGGTGTTCTTTATAATTAGAATTGGAAGGATTCAAAAAATACTCCAGGTCAAATACAATTATTAATAATTGTCAACAATGCTGCATGCCAAATGTCACTAGTTTATTTGAGAACGGGCCAAGAATTCTCACCAAGGTGATGCAGTAAATGTGAATTATTTTGAGAAAGGTCTTTGTTAAAATAGCTGCAAAATAAAAGGAAGGACTTGGACAGCATAATATGCACCTAAATAGGGAACAATTTAAAAGATAGGCAGCTGCTAGTGGATGCTGATTAAATTAGTGTTGTAAGTGGAATATCATCACTTCTCATGCACTTATCACAGCTTTACATATATATAACCTGCCCCTTAATTACTTTGAGAGGGATCACTGTGTTTAATGATATAATTACCTAGTAAGTGAACCCTGTAAGCAGAATTGGATGTGTACAGTGTTCTAAATGTAACCATATCTTTAAAGTTAGAATGGATATTTAAAATATCTAATCCATATCTAAGCTAAACTGCAAGTGAAAAATATTATGCCTGAGGAAGGGAAACAAAATCCTTCAATTAATTTTACGGCTACTGTCAACATATAAAAAAATAGTATTAATTACTAGGTGCTGTTAATTTAGGGCAACAAGATATCCCTGTAATGGAGTATGGTTACTGAAAATATAAACAATTTAACTACATAAAATGATTGCAGCCCTTTAGGATATGTCAGAGGACTCATTATTAAATGTATGGCCTCACAGACAGCCGAGTAGACCTATTGAACATTCAGTGCCCCTAGTTGTTGTGTTTTTCCTGTGTGATGTTACACAAACATTATAGTATGTTGGCATATGACTGCTATAAAAACATGTTAGTTATAAGAATGCCAGGAAACTGCTCTATGCAATCCTGTCATTAGTGGGGAATGCATGAGACTAGCTAGTAAATACTTGAATAATAATAATAATACAAAATAATAAATGTAAAAAAACATATAATATATATACATATATATATATATATACACAAACCAAAAAAATGAGCGCTCTTGTATTCACATCCAAAAAATTACATTAAGCATCAATGTTTTAGCCTCTAGGGCCATTCTAAAATGTGCAATATGTAATAAGCAGACTATATAGTAAAATGTCACATGAACTTACCAATACTGGCGTGTGTGGAGAGATGCCCGAATGCATACTGGAAAAGACACAGTCACATGTAAACAGACCATGTGATTAATTGCTAGGGAACTGCTATATCAACTAAGCGGTGCTAAACAGCGAATGAAAGAAAGGAACTGTGACTTGTCATAAAGGGGATATATTATTATTATTATTATATTATTTATATATCGCCATCAAATTCCGTAACACTTTGAGTTTGACATGCTTGATCTACAGAAACTATTTTTAAAATTGAGTGTGTGTAAAAACATTGCTTTAATCGTGTTGCAAATAGTTTCTTACTTGCATAAATGGGTATTAGTAGATTATAAAGCCATCTTAAATGTACCAGAACAGCCATGCCCCTAGTGGCAGTAGTAATTTGAGCCTTCCTACTTGAGCTATTTCTTTGAGGATGAGATACACTGCATAAAATCCACAGTGTGTCTTTGTTTTCTGTAAATAAAAGCCAAAATAGTAATGCACGAGTTTTCTGTCACAAAATACCAAAGGGTAATTTATCTCATCCTTCATAAAGGTCTGTACTAATTAATCCCTCTCCTAACATAATGTCTTGTAAAAACAATTAAATGTCACTTAACAAAATCCAAACAGATAATGACCGCATAAACATGTCACTATCATTAGAAGACAATTTAACCATGGAAGAACTGACCACAAAACCTTTATTACATATCTATACGGGGAAATGAAATCTAATCCTTCATTGATTCCAAAGCCTCAGCAATCAATGTAGGCACATAAAGGACATGTGTATTAGCAGCTGTGGAAGAAATGGAAAGACGATAAATTTAAAGTATAAATTGTGTCAAATAATAATGTATTAAAAGAAAATAGAATTAGGCATGCAGGAAGGAAAGTGAACATGCAATGTTTATTGATTTGCTTGCTAATTGAATTTAATTAGTGAAAGTGACAGAGATTTACTGAGAGAGAGAAATAAATGGACACTATAGGCACCCAGACCACTTCATGTCATTGAAGTAATCTTGGTGCAGTGTCCCTGTTCACTTAACTCTGCAGTGTAAAACTGCAATGTTTACATTGCAGTGTTTAGACTGCCTCTAGTGGGCTCTTCCTGAAATGACACTAGACATCATCACACTTTGCATTGAGTCAATTGAGTCAATGCTTTCCTATGGGGAATGCCTGATGTGTGTGTGACGCTTGCTGTGCATACAGTGGCGGAACTAATGAAGATACATTTTTTGTAAGGCTCACTTCTAGCACAGGAGTAAACAAAGGGTAGATCTAGATCTCTCATACAACTCCCACGATGGCATGCCAGCTGGGGATCTAAATTTGACCATCATTGCCGGGTTGTATTTGTGAGCAGTGTTTGAATGTGGTTTTGTATAGAGTATATGTGTGCATGTAAGGGTGAATTTGTATGTGCTTTTCCCATTGAAATGCAGGGGTGTACTTGTGTGTAGTGTTTGATTGCTGGAGTTTGTTTGTGTGTAGTGTTGTCTTTTAAATGCAGATGTGGTTTTGTGTGTAGTGTTAGTTTTGAATGAAGAGGTGTTTGTAAAAAAATTATGTGTTTTAATACAGGGGTGTGTTTGTATGTAATGTTTGTGTTTGAATGCAAGGGTGTGTTTGGATGAGGTGTTGCTTTTAAATGCAGTTGTGCTTTTGTGTGTAGTATTGGCATTTGAATGAAGTGGTGTTTTTATATAATTTTAGCGTTTTAATAAAGGGGTATGTGTATATGTAATGTTTGTGTTTACATGTTGTGTTGGTGTTTGATTGCTGGGATGTATGCACATACACACATACACATACATACATACAGAATTACATAAACAAGCCGGGACGAAGTGACTCTCACTTTCTCCCAGCAATCGTTATTACAGGGGGCCGGTCGCGCTCTTAAAGGGCAGCGGTACCTGACTTCACCCTTGTCCAGCAATCCAATTGCGGGCCCTCAGTGCATGAACACATGATGGGCCCCGTAATTGCACGGGCCCTTGTGCAGCCTGTAGTTTTGCATTGCGAGCATGCTCATTAGGTTGCCTCCATTACCTGAGGTAAGTGTTTAAATGATAAACTAGAGCTCTTGGCTGGCTAATGTTCATATGTGCATATTTGACATTTGTCATAAGCACGCACCAATGGCAGACTTGCTCCCTCTGTGCTACTCAACTTCTTCCTTTGGAACATTCCCCCCCCCCCCCCTGCAGTGAGGGGGGGTGTCAACTTTGTTTTAGATTTTATTGATCAATTCATAAACAAAGATAAAAACACATCAAGAAAAAAAAAACACAAGGGAGGGAGGCTTTGACACAGGGAGGGAGGCTTTGACACAGATTGGGGAGGGGGCTTTGACACAGGGAGGGCAGGGGGAGAAGACACAAGGTGGGATGGGGGGTGACTGAAAGTCACTTCCTGTGAAAAAGGGTAGGGGCTTACAAAGGCTGCAGTCATAAGAACTGTAGCTTTTGCAAGATGTTTTAGGTTGCACTCCAATGAATACATACATAAAAATATACATGCATTTATAGTTTTTTTTTTCCAATTGTGGAGTGGTCCTTTAAGTCAGAGACATTTGGACACAAAATAGGCACAGAGGTATGTAAGCCCAAAATAGGGACCATCCCTCCTAAATAGGGGCACATGTCTTCATTCTGCAAATTGGTGCCTCAAACGTAGCCTGAATAGATAGATTATCTCTTTGGTAATGTAGTAAAAGTGGTATGGGCTCCAATGGAGCCAAAGAACTCCCGCTCCATCAGAGCTACAGATCTTCTGCTCCCAGCGCTAGATCAACAGGAGTGCTGTCATAGACTACTCCATGAGTGAAAGATAGATAACTCGACACGGAAATTTCATGTCAGTGCTTGGGGAGGCCTAACCGTATTCATGCATGAGTTATCTTGTCATCTTGTTTTACCTCAAGGTACACAATTTCTATACACAAATATGTCAGAATAAAGCCAGTAAAATATTTCCAAACACACGTTCTAGGGGAACATAAAAGACATAAGTATATTTTATATAGACACACTAGAGACTAGACTTTCATACAGAGTGAAGATATTGGGAAGAGCGGCGCAAGACACACAATACTATGAAGAGTTTTACAAAATGTATAAGAATTTATCTGCATCCTGTCCTTCTCTGATAGGAGGAACACATTGTGCAGGGCTGTGGATAACATTTATACGATAATAGTTCCACCTGCAAGTCTCCTTCCCTTATATTGATTTGGGAAGTATTTTAGTTACTGACCGTAAAAAATAGTCTCTGTTAATCATAATGAACAGAAAGACTTGTGAGGTCTCATGTAACGCTTGTGTACTAATTAAATAATCATGTGCCTAAAAGCTTTGCTGCATGACTGAAATTTGTAGTCTCACTTAGCTAGTCAAATAAATAGAATGTGTCTTTATTTTCGCCTTTTTCATCCTGATCTCATATTTCAGTGTAAAACTGTCCACTCGTTTTCAAATTTGGAGAAATATTGATGTGAGACATTTTGTTGCTGGTCTCTCTAAAAATATACAATTCTAGTCTAATTCAACAGCGATCACAGAACTTTTGTAATTGCCGTCACATTCTTTACACATGAGCTTTACACAGCTTTGCAGGGAATGTGTAATGGCAATAATGGTACCATATTTCTATAATGCTGTAGCAGTTTCAGATATATTTGTTTTTATGTGCCTACCCACTGTAAGGCAAAAGAAAGAAGAAGGGAATACTAAGGAGGAAGATGGCAGAACCAATAAAGAAGAATCCGAACATGGCAGTACCAAGCAGAGAGAGTATATACACTGATCAGCCACAACATTTAAAACCACCTGCCTAATGTGGTGTAGGTTCGCCTTGTGCTGCCAAAACAGCTCTGATGCAGCAACACATGGACTCCACAAGACCTCTGAATGTGTCCAAGACATTAGCAGCAGGTCTTATAAGTCCTGCAAGTTGCTAAGTGGGGCCTCCATGGATCTGATTTGTTCTTCCAGCACATCCTACAGATGCTCAATTGGATTGAGATCTGGGGAATTTGAAGGCAAAGGTCATGTTTGTCATGTCAAACCATTCCTGACAGTGTGACAGTGTGACATTGTGACAGGGTGCATTATCCTGTTGAAAGAGGCTACTGCCATCAGAGAACATTATTGCCATGAAGGGGCGTACGAGGTTTGCAATAATCTCTATGTAGATGCTACGTGTCAAAGTAACGTCCACATGAATGCCAGGACCCAAGGTTTCCCAGCAGAACATTGCCCAGAGCATAACACTGTTTCCACTGGCCTGCCTTCATCCAATAGTGAACCCTGCTGCCATCTCTTCCACAGGTAAATTATGCATACGCACTAAAAGAAAATGTGATTCATCAGACCAGACAATCTTCTTCCGTTATTCCATAGTAGAGTTACAATGCTCACGTTCCCATTGAATGCGTAAACTGTAAAGCGCTGCGGAATTTGTTGGCGCTATATAAATAATAACATAATAATAATAATAATAATAATAATAATAATGCACTTTCGGTGGTGGACAGGGGTCATTATGGGAACTCTACCTGGTCTGTGGCTACATAGCCCCATACTCAGCAAACTGTAATACACTGTGTGTTCTGACCCCTTATTTTCATGGCCAGAATTATGTTTTTCATCAGTTTGAGCTACACTAGCTCTTATGTGTGATTAAACCAAATAGGTTGGGCTGCTCTCCCCATGTTTATTATAAGCCTTGGGTGCCCATGACCTTATTGCCGGTTTACCGGTTGTCCTTCCTTGCACCACTTGTGGTAGGTACACAAGATTTGCCGTTTTGGAAATGTTCTGACCCAGTCATCTAGTCATCTAGCCATTACTATTTGGCCTTGTCAAAGTCACAAAATTAAATACCACTCTTTGACAGGTGCCATTGTAACGTTATAATCAATGTTCACTTTACCTGTCAGTGGTTTTAATCTTGTGGCTTTTCAGTGCATATCTACCTTGTAAAGACTCCAAAAGTTACAGTGCCACATTAAAGTAAATTAACTATTCTTCATAAACCCTGATTTCAGGAAGGTGGCCAATTCATTGATAAACACTACACTAATAGTGACTTCCCCCACTTCCCCCAAGTTGGATGTACTGCTGTTTTAACAGTTTGATCTCTTGTGCAATTGATATTTGTACATTGATAAAGGGAGTTTTTGCACAAAATGTTTTTATTATCCTTTGCTATTACCTCTATTAAACAATTAATTGGCACTAGTGAATGCGATTTTAAATATTCTGCTTTGCACCTAAGTTGCTTTATTTTTTGTATATGTTGATGACATTACACACTGTTTAAAGTAACCATTGTAGGGGCTTATTTGCAGTAATGGATTAAACCTTTTAGGTATTGCAGTAAACTACAATATATTTGCTTGGAGATATTTTCAATAACCTGGACACTCTAAGGTCCGGTATGTGTCTCCATTACTTTCTGCTATTATGTAATTCTTGGTTGGTGTTGACCTACATTTACATTTTGGCATGTATGATCCTAACTAAAATGTTATACTCCACACGTTACTATTTCAATGTTTTAGAAGCATTAATAATTTCTTGCCTTTTATTCCCGCCTTCTCAAATAAGAAGTATATTATTGATGTAATTAGGTTAGCTTACCAAACATGGGCCTTATCTGTAGTCTCTAAAAAACTCAAACATATACAAGCCTTGGCACTCAAGATGCTGTTGATTACATCTCCCATGATGCTTTACCAGCATTATGGCTGTACAAGCATTATGGGAGATATAGTCAACAACATCTGGAGTGCTTAATGTTGCCTACCCCTGATATAGGTCATAAATATTTACATTGCCTCCAATTCTAAGAAGACTAGGTCTCTTAATACAGGAACAGGAAATTCGTGCAGTTACATGTGCTTACAAATATGCACATTGAGATTTGCTGATTTCAGGGACCTGGAACTTAAGCATGGATTGAAATGCACAATTCTCAAATTTCCCTCTCAAGAATCCAGAATCCCAAAGATATTCTCATCTTCAGATATTCTCATCTTCAGATATTCTCTTCATTCTTTATACCTGAATGCTTCTCATCTTGTGATACTCCCTTTCTACATACTTCTTCCAAGCCCTCATCATTTGCTTTCTGGCTGCACCGTGTTGTTTTTGTAATACAGATTATTTAATTAATTATTACACTTTATTGTGTTTCTTTTTTTAATCAAGCCTGTGCTTGACAACATGTCAACATCTACCAGAAATATTAAAGTATTATTTAAGAGCAAGTGACAATAAGGATTGGACAGCCCTGTGCTGCCTGGATCCAAGGATAAAGTGCTGACCATTCCTTGATGAGTGAAACACAACCTGTGAAGCCATAGCTACATAACAAAGCTCTGCTCCAATTATGACATATAAGTATGTTTTCTACTCATACATATTGCTAGTTCATCTCTCCACATCCTGTGCCTACCCCAAATTTGTCACTGACCCCTCTGCATATCCCCACATGCATGCCATCAATGCATATTTCCTACATGCATGCTTTTACATTCCCCTTATGCATTTCCCCACATCTTCCCGTGCATCTTTGACAAATTCCCCCTGTTCATCTCCTTTACATTCTCCTGTGCATTTTTCATTGCATCCCACCCAAAAGCAATACATTGGTATTATAATGACAAACTTACCAGACAAAAAAGCACTTTTATGCAGGCAACACAGCACTTTATTTACTTACCAGACATGCGGTCTCCTGAAGTCTGGAGTAGGTAGTGTTGTGACATCATAAACCTAAGTTCCAGAGTTGCTCTATGTATGCACACAGAACATCTGTGCTGTCCTATAAATCTGAGGGGGCTAAAGAATAGTGGGTGGACATGTGGTAAACAGGGGCCACCTCTATCTTGTACCACTTAGGAGCAGCACAGGAAGTTAAACAAATCCCAGAGAGGAGGCGGCACCAATAAATACAGATAAGGCAACTATGTAATAATAATGAAATGAAGATAGAGTTCCAAAAATAGAGTTCAGTAAAATCTTTTGTTAGAGACTGGACATAAAGCCAACAATAGTTCTATAAATGGGAAGTCGCTCTGTAAGGTAGGGGTGTTCTTAAAGTCCGTATGTGGAGATAAAAGAAACAACTTATGGCGCAATATATTCAACAAGCAGGTAGCAGGCTGGTAAAAGGTCTGATATGATCCTACTCACGTTTGAAAGAGCTAAGAAACTAGCTCTAGTATGAAGTATGTACAGTGGTATAAATACAAGAGAGACCCATCTAGATCCCCGCAGGTCCGCCTCAAGTGTAGTAATTGCATTGTATGGCTTTTAGACATCATGCACATCATTTTACAACTCACTTGATATCCATGAAGTGAGAGGACCATTTATTGACACCTTCTGTTAAGACTAAGCTCTCATATTAAGATAGGATTTTGACAGGATTAATTAATTAGGTTCAGTAATTAAAGAAGCATGTGTCTCTCCCCCATCTTCACACTTACTAAGGTCAGGAATACGCGTAGGCAATTTGTTTGCTTGTTAGTACATGACCCAAGGAGATAAATAGGAAGGAAATCCATATTTTACACTGATTTCTATTTGGTTTTTGTTTGTTTGTATCAAGACAGAAATGGGTAAAAATTGCTTTATACAGGAGTTTTATTAGCAAAAGAGAAATTAATGTATTATTATTATTATTATTTTTTTATTCATTCCTTGTCTTGTTTTATTAATTGAGTTCATGGAGAGATAATCCATTACATTCATATGTCTTCTATTACAATTACAATGAAAGTAAAAAAAAAAAAAGAAAAGAAAAAAAGACTTTCATAGTGGTTCAGGCATTAAAGAAAAAGAAAAGACTTGAAAAACCGGTGGCTCTGGCAGAGTGCTGTTTTCTGTATGTTATGGGGGAGTGGCAATTACCAGTCACTTCATGGTGTGAATTTGTTTTTTTCTCCATAGCAACAGCACAGTCTAAAATGCAGCAGCTCTTAGCATGCGGTCCAGCCTTTAACAGTAAATCTTTCTCTCACCACACTCAAGGGAGCTATTAACATTTTACATGTCAGTACACTCATAACCAACTGCACAGCTTCATGGCTACAGTTCAGTTATTCCCTGGCTATCTCTCCCAGTGACAAGGAATGGATTAACCAATGAAGTAATCTTTGTCTATTTGGCAAGACATGGAGTTGTTGCTAATCCCATCAAGATCAAATAATGGAATACTGTAATCATTGCCATAATAGAAACACCACAATTTGATATTCTGATGATATTAGGATGGGCTGCATTGGTAATTGAAAAATTGTGAACAGCGAAAGACTATTACTAAATGAATAAATCATTAGAACATTTCTCAACATATACACTGAAAATACAGAAACACAAAACAATTGTTGAATTGAAAGACTTGAATATATATAACAGGGTAGACCTGTTTATTATCACCTTGCACACTGGCTCAATTCCTGGACAGGTGTCTACCATTGGTTTCCAACTCATGATTATGAGGACGCATGTTAAACCTTAAAAATGTTGCTGCAGTTTCACCCTAATAATTGTAGCATTAATCTCATTGTGCCAGTGTGAAGATGTCTTACCATAGACCTGAGATCTTGTACCATCTGCTTGAATTTTGTTTTATTGCTTTATATTTATTCGACCCCCTCACTGCTATTATTGTGAAGGGGTAGGTATCAACATATTTACAGGACTTGCAGGGGCTTGGAGAACCCTAGCAACCTGGAGGGAATGATGGTCATTGAAGAAGCACATTTAGTTAGATGGGTCAACGAGATTGGCCTTGCCCACTGTTTTCTATTGACTCGCCCAACATGCCTCGATTCTCTCAATATGTTCCTCCTCTTTTTTCCTTAATCTTCCACATCTTGGTAACTTTGGTAGCAGGCAGGAGAAATGCTAGCTATGCAGACTCAGAACAGACAGGAATCAGATATTACTGGGTCTAGCTGGGGTAAGGGCTAGAAATTACATGAATGTTGGGGCAAGTTTTCTTGTATAAGTTACAATCAACTGTAAGTCATTCACTAGTTAACAAAAACGCAAAGACCATGCATTGGACCCACATATGATGCAGTGACAGGTATATTTCCCTAACTGACCCATAAAGTGGTAATGCCCAAAAGACTTGTACCAGCTTGGGTACTAACTTGGGGGGTGAGCAGGAGGAGGACATAGATAGAGAACAACTAGTGTAGTCCACAAGTTCCCTGTTTCCAATCCATGATACACATAGCATGGGGCATTTAATGAAAATAATGGGTCACTCATTTCCTCAATGTATATATTTTTAATTTGTTATATCAATATTATTGCCATCATTATTGCTACCATTGCCATTATAAAAGAAACAACAAATATGCTGATGATAACAGGGACAAGAGTTTAATGACGGCTCTGCTCAAGTGAGCTTACAGTCTAGAGAAAATTAGGTTTAAGAAAATGTGGGGAAGAGCAAAATTGGGGAGATTGCCAAGAATGAAACCAATATCTAAATAAACTTACATATAAAGAAGTTTGAAGGATTTCTGAATCCTAGTGTACAGGTAAAACAATAAACTTGACGATTGAGAAACTAATTACATTAGGAGAGACAGAAAAGACAGGTTTATGGAATGGATATGTCCTAGGGACTTGTTAGCATTCTTAAAAATACACATTTTAAGGGATGTCTTTAACCCCTTAAGGACCAAACTTCTGGAATAAAAGGGAATCATGACATGTCACACATGTCATGTGTCCTTAAGGGGTTAAAGGGACTTGCATCACTTGACAATTATTTTTCTATAAACCAGCAAGCAATCATTTATAAACAAATACACAAACCAAATTAAAGCAAAAAAAAAAAAACATTGAAAAGTGTGTAAACCTTTATAAACATGGTCAGACTGCAATGCTATACATGACTCTCAGCTAAGGGTGCTTCTTCAGCATCATACTCCGCTTTACCTCTTACCTACCCTTCTCAGTTTCAGACCTGTCCACTAAAGAGAGTGAGAAAACTGACACTGGAGCTTGCTATGCGTAATCATACTGATCAGACTTCCTCTCTTCTACCCCTATCAGGATATTGCAAAGTGAAGAGCTCTTAGCACTGCACATGTGTAAATATGCCAGGCACGCTTAATGCACTTCTCCAGCATTCCTAGGTATAGGGATAGATCAATGCCCCACTGGAGTGGGTGTGAAAAGCATCAGAAAAAAAAGCAGGTAAACATGAAAAAATAAATAAATACATTTATTTTTACATATTTACCTGCTTTTTCAGCCTGCAGAGTGAGGCACCTGTCTCATTTAAAGCTGATTTTTTTTAATGAGACAATTGTCTCAAAGTGATGCATGTCCCTTTAAGGACGGAAGACTACATCAGCTGTCTAATAGTGAAGCAGAAATTGAGCTGTCTGTGAGAAATTCCAGTGCAGGTAAGGACAAAGGATAAGAGAAGGTTGATCAAGTAGTGGGTTGACCAAGATAAAGTGTATCTTTTAATTGTTGAAAATATGTAGTAAGGGGTAACTTTAAGAACTTTGCCGGTTGAGTTTTAGTGGCACAACTACCACAGTCGCAGGGGTCACAGCTGAAACCAGGACCCTCACTCCAGGGGGTCCAACCACCCTGTTGACCCCTGTGACTGGTGGGCCTGCATAACTTCAGGGCCAGTGTACAACTCAAGGGGTGACGGGGATGAGAGGAGCCCATAGCACAGCCCTCCCCTCCTGCAATCACTGTAACATGGCCGAGCAGACCGCAGTCTGGCAGGAAATGCTCACTGATATCAACATGCACTTCCTGTCAGCCGCTCGGCCATGCTACATGGAGTCACAGTTACAAGAGGGGCAATGAGACACATGGAGGAGCTGGGAGGAATGAGACACATAGGGGGGATAAGACACACGGAGCAGCTGGTGGAGGATAAGACACACAGAGGAGCTGGTGGAGAATAATACACATGGAGGAATTGAGGGGATGAGACACATGGAGGAGCTTGGGGGAATGAGACACATGGAGAATCTCGGGGGGGTGAAACATATGGACCTTCTGGAGGAAGAATGAGACATATTGGGGGATGAGAGACATGGAGGAGCTTGGGGGGAGAATGAGACACATGGAGTGGCTGGGGAGGGTGAGACACATGGGGAGTTAGACACATTGAGTAGCTAGGAGGAATGAGACACATAGAGGGGATAAGACACATGGAGGGGCCGTGGGAGAATGATACACATGGAGGGATTGAAGGGACGAGACACATGAAGGACGTTGGGGGGAATGAGACCCATGAATGAGCTGGGGTGTATGAGACACATGTGGTAGTGATAGACATGAAAGAGCTTTAGGTTAGGACACAGGGGGGATGAGACACATGGAGGAGCTGTGGGGGGAAAATGAGACATGGGGGATAAGACACACGGAGGAGCTGGCAAGATAATGAAATACATGGGGATGAGACACATGGAGCAGCTGGGAGGGTAGATGAGACACATGGAGGATCTGGTGGGGGGAGACACATGGGGGATGAGAGACATGGAGGAGATTGGAAGAAGAATGAGATGGAGTAGCAGGGAGGGAAATTAGACATATGGGGGGGAACAGGGCAATTTTCACACTGGGGCCCAGTGGTTTCTAGTTGTGCCTTAGGTGTTGGTATTTTTATATTGATTCTAAAAGGTACAGTAAACCAATGTTGGGATTGGCAAAGGGGCAAAATGTGAATGGAAAAATAAGTCTGGCAGCAGCATTCATTAAAGACTGTAGCGATGTTATAAGATCATTGGAGTTACCGTAAATGTGGGGAATTCTAACAATTCAGACTAGTGCAGGGGTAGGCTATCTTCCGCAATCCAGAATCTGTTACAGCCATAATGCCTGCAAAGCATCAAGGGAGATGTGATCCACAACACCTGGAGTGCCGAAGGCTGCCTTCCCCTGATTACTAGTGCCTTGGTGTTTTGTGTAAATAAGGTGGAAGAGAACAGCATTTTAAGGTGAAAATAATGGAATTTGGAGATAGAGTGGTTCTGAGGTGTAAAAGTGAGGCCAAAAAGAGATAATTTGTTTATAGAAAGAGCAACAAAACAAGTGTTAGTTTTAGAATAGGAGATAAGATAAAATATTGTGCAGTAAGAGATACTGTGGGAGACATACAGGTATATTTCAGGTTGGTGCATGGAAGAAAGTATGAGGTTTTGATTACATGAGTTGAACTGTAAATGATAAGTAAGATATGCATTAGTCAGGAAAGGGGTGAAACTGGAAATTTAAAGGAACACTATAGCAGAAGAAATACAAAGTGCCCTGTTGGCCATTTAGGTGAACAGCCCCGTCCTTCAGGAAGCAAAAAAAATATTTGACTTACCTTATCTTCCTTGCAGTGCGATTCTCTTTCTCCTTGCCTGAGATCGTAGAGATTGATGATCTCAGCCAATCCAATGCTTTCCTACAGGAAAGCATTGGGATGCTAGTGCACACGCATAGCAAAATGATGCACCAATCAGAAGGTCTCTCTGAGACCATCTGATAGAAATAGCAGAGTTTTACTCTAATATTTCCTCAGGAGTTCCTTTAGTGGCTGTCTGAGTGACATCCACTAGAGGGATTTAAACCATGAAATGAAAACATCTCCGATTTGCATAACAGCAATGTTTTCAGCTGCAAGGTTACATTGAAATGAAGTGATCTGAAAGCCTATAGTTTCCTTTTAAAGAGCATAGTGCCTCATATAGATAGGTTTTACGTGTTTGTGAAAAGTGTAGAAGTAGAACGTTACCGCCCTGATATCTGCTACGACATTATCACTAACCACATGTGTTACCAGCATTCAGATGTAAGACCTCTTCTTCCTCAAGATGCTGTCTTTGTCTCATTTCTCCATGACCGTGCACCTGCACTACTCTTCGAAATCCTCTTTTCCATACTTTTCCAGAATGGTACAACTTACATGGACAATTCCAGGCCCAGGGAGTAAAAATAAGATGGACACATTTCTCCAGAGCCCATAGGAGGTGTCAGGTGGAGTGTGATGCAGATTGATGGAGAAAATTATAGTAGAATGCTAGTTATTTTTACACTACTTTCCTTCACAATTTGTTATTATTTTAGGATACAGAGGTAATAAAGAACAATGGATAAGCTAGCCCACAAGGCTCCTGAACCCCTAGCATTGAGAATCCAGGAATGCGCAGTTTCCTGGCCCCAAGCAGTGTTAATATTATGTAATCTGGGCAGTTGGTCCCCCTGATAATACTAAAATATATATAATATCTTTCTGTGTCCTGCGTTACCACCTTTTAATCTAATTGGCATTAGTGTTTCCTAATCTTTAATGAAAATAAAACCTGTGAAATAATCCAGATTTTATAGTAGTGTCAAGCAAAGCCCTTGAGCCTTCCTGTTCTGTGAAAGAGCACAAATCAAATGTACACTATTAAACCACTTTTTTATTTCATTCATTAAAAGAGAAATTACTTTTGCTGAAAGTGAATGGATTCTACTGCTGACTTCCTTTGTGTGTGTGTGTGTATATATTATAGTTATTTAATTTATTTATTTTTTCATTCAAAGGTTGTTTATTTACTAAACGGTTCTATCCACTTCAATGCATTTTAAACCATATTAAAAATGTGGGCATACATACCTGCTTTGTAAAATATGTTCCAAATCTCCTATAGTCACAGCTTGCATATTTTAGCTTAGGTTTTGCAATTCATTTTCAAATTCACTACAATTTGGAGTTTAAAAAATAAACCATTTCTTTGTCTTATTAATTTAAAAGCTGTACTATGTATTGTTTGCTTGGGAGCAATGTCACCCCTCCTGAAAAATGAGTAGAATATGAATTGTAAAGATTCTAAATATAGAATCACTATGAAAAACTAATTGTGACTGTGTTGCAATTTCACTGAAATCCCAACCTAGTCAAGAGACAGAGGCGTAATTAGAAATCAGTGGGCCCCGGTGCAAAAATTGGCCTGGGCCCCTCCCCAACCCCTCCATGCGTCTCATCCCCCCAGCCCCTCCATGCATCTCATTTCCCCCCCCAGCCCCTCCATGCGTCTCATTGCCTCTATCCCAACCCCCCATGTGTATCATTTCCTCCATCCCAACCCCCCATGTGTGTCATTCCCTCTGTTCCAGCCCCTCCTTGTGTGTCATTCTCTCTGTCCCAGCCTCCCCCCCCCATTGTGTGTGTGTGTGTGTGTGTGTAAGGGATGCATATTGTTTGTGTGTGTGTAGGGATGCATTAAGTGTGTGTTGCGATGCATTGTGTGTGTGTGTGTGTAGTGATGTAGTGTATGTAGAGATGCATTGTGTGTGTGTAGAGATGCACTATGTGTGTGTAGGGATGCGTGTTGTGTGTGTATGTAGAGATGCATTGTGTGTGTAGGGATGTGTGTGGGATGCATTGTGTGAGCAGATATGCATGTATTACTTATATATATATATATAAAACAAAAAAAATTATTACATTCCTGTATAACCTTTTCAAATAGTTTTTATTGATTTTTTTTTAAAAAAACTTAGGAAAAATAATTAAGTACAAAACAGGAAAATGGAAGAAAATGATCTCTCCATCCAAAGTCATTTACATACTTAGAGGGACAAAACATAATCTTATAGTAAAACATGTAATCCCTCAGTAGATATATAATGTGCTTAAATCATTTTAAATCCCAGTATACCTTTGTGCAAAAAACACAAAATGAAACACGATTGTCACTAATGTATGATGCGCCATGGCCTATGTATGCACACCCTTTTTAGGCCAAGACTTTAAGTCTGATTATTGCATAACTGCATAACGAACTGCTTTCCCAACAGCTGTCAGGCTGCAGCAATGGTTTTATGGAGATATAATCCAGATTGTTTTGAATGGAAAAGAAATGTGACCCTGGCTTCCTGTGAAAAACTCAGGTATAGGAAGCAATTGTTGCTCGTTAAACCAAAAATAGCTTGAATTTAAGCTAGATAGTTACAAACTCATTTTACTTTAAACAGTACTTGGAAGCACTGCTGCTCCGACATATTTTAAAGTCATCATGTAATACTTTGATTAAAGCAATTTAAAGAAAGGTAAATAACACATGATAAATATGCTGTTTGTACTTAGTTCATTCTTATTCCATCTTGGCACAGATGTAAATACAAACTTGAACTTCTAACAAGATAAAGGCTATAAATCCAACTTGATGATTTGAAAGCAAAACATATGATTGGATAATATAGATACAAATAGCACCTGGCAATATACAAAACAACTACCATGCCTTTAGCTTCTATATCGACATAAAATATTATTTCAAACGTCACCAGTAAAGATATAAAAGGAACTAGAGAGGAATAGGTCTCTCTTTAAAACTCATGTCCGGCAGAGGGTAGTTTGTTCAGTTAGTTTGAATCAGTGGCATAAAAATGACGATTCAAGGTTGGTATGATAAGGTTAGTTCAGTTTATGCACAGGAATATATTGGATCAATACATTAACCACTTAACGCCATTACGGCGTTCTATGCCGTCCGGTTTAAAGCCGTTGCGGCGGCATAGAACGCCGTAACGGCTTAAGTCTCCAGGAGCTCTGGTGGACTTACCTCCGCCGCAATCCTCTTCAGGAGGACTGCCTGACAGCCCGGACAGCCCTCCCACGACAAATCAAATTCCTGGGCTACCACACGGTCTGAAAGGTAACATTACTAATCTGGCAAATTTCAATGGGAAAAAAACTGAAAAATGGAATGTGCTATATTTGACCCTGTAACTTTCCAAAACACTGTAAAACCTGTTAAAGAAGGGGGGGGGGGGGGGGGGAGGAAGCTACTGTTGTACTCGTGAGACATTGCTGAATACAAATATGTGCATTTTATTGCAGTAACAGCTAACAGTATTATGGCATTTATAGCGAAAATGTCAGGCGGAACTACAAAATTTTGTGAAAAATTTAATTTCTCACAGTTTTTTAATTTGATTCATAATAAATTATGTTTCACGTATGAATAGTTCATGACAAATTAAATCCCTGTTTCTCCTGAACAAAATGATATATAATAAGTGCGGGTGCATATAATATGAAAGAGGGGAACTACGGGTGAACAGACATATAGCGCAAATTCCAGTTTTTGTTTACATTTTGTTTTGATCAGAACGTGCACTATTGACTCCGTCCTGAAGAGGTTAATTGGGCATGTGGACAACTTATTGGGATTCTCTTCTTTATATGTACTGCTGCAAAGTCAGTTTTGCATGATGCATACATTTTAGGTGACTACGTAACATATTTAGATGCCTTCAATGGGATAGAAATTTCAAATTGCATGCATTATAGCAAAGCAAGTACACAAATAAACAAATAAGCAAACAAAGAAATAAATAAATAAGTAAAAAAAGAAATACATACATGTTGCATTGTATGCATCGGTGTACATTGTTCTATTTATCAAATAGATCAATCTGGTAAATCCTCTAATAGGCCAAAATAAGGTCATGCATATTTAACACGTAGTTCCAAAATTACATTTGGCTCTATACGGCACCTATCTCTATCTTGTAATGTATTTCGATTTTATTTATGTTTCTCCTGAACTATAGTTTTACAAAGTTTAATGTTAGCAGAACATAACAAGATACTGATTGTCCCAAGTATTCAAATACAGTCTATTTTGTATTATGTAGCAGAACATGAGGTAGATAATAATTAACATAATTAACATATGATAATGATAAATAAAGACTTGTAAAGAAATATAAGGGTAATAATTAGGAAATTTAAATATGCTAAACTCTTTCTACAAAATCCTTATTGCAGATTTAGCCAGGAACAACCCTTATATAGATGGAAACAGCGAAGTAGAACAGTTGGAGCTTTATGAATGTCAGTTATAATATTAATGACTGTCGCACAGGATTGGTTGTATGCATCAAAGCTAATAATGCAGTTGTGCACATGCTTATATAGCAGCCTTTTGCGACTAATCCATATTTGCACTCCAAATGCACAGAAAAAGGGATGAAGATATTGTGTCATGGCGTGCATGGCATGAAGCATTTGCTAAACCTAAATCCATTTTGTTTTGTGCAAAAGGGATATACCCAACTTTAGTGCAGTCTGTGCTTTTTGAAATATGTTCTAAATCATGTGAATGTTTGGAGAATAGTATTGCAGGTATTTCAGGAAATAAGCAGGTGAAGCATAATAAGGAAGATAGATACATAGGTAGACAGAAAGACAGTCGTGTTACAAGGGAGGTGCGGACCACACCAGGGTGCATCATGGGGGGGTGACACCCAGGGCCGGCGCGTCCTATAGGCGTCTTAGGCAGTCACCTAGGGTGCACTGGCCCAGGGGCGCAAGATTTGAGTGACCTGGCAGATGGGAAGCGCACAGCACACCCTCCTGCCAGTCACTCAGTGTAGCGTGGCCAGGCGGCGGACCACGATACAGGAGCATCTGTTTCCTGTACCCGGCCGGACTGACAGGAAGTGCTCACTGAGAGAGCATTTCCTGTCAGTCCGGCCGGGTAGAGGAAACAGAAGCCCCTGTACCGCGGTCCGCGGACCACGCCGCCCGGGAACATTACATAGGTAGGAGCCACAAGGTGGGAGGGAAGAGGAGGAGCACCAATAAGGGGGTGTGGGGATGAAAGAGAGTGAGGACTACTAAAGGGGGGATTAGGGAGACGATTACTAAGGGGGTGGGGTGTAGCGGCCCCTTTGGCATCGAGTAAATAATGAGAGGAGAGCTTCTGACGGGTGCAGTATTTTATTATTTTGCATCAAAGGTGTGCAGGATGGTTGAACACCACCAACGTTAATCTCTTTAACACCTTGAGCACCGTGAACTATAAGCCCTGTGAAAACTGTAAAATTACTTACAAAACATTTGTTTACAGAGATCACCATAAGAGGGTTACAACAGAATTACAAATGTGAAGTTATAAGGTGGCGTTCAGCTGTCTGCACACATACACTTCACTTCCTGTGAGCCAACTCATGGTTGGGCCATGTAGGTGGACTTATAGGCGGGCCTTGGAGGCATACTCACGGTCAGGCTCTGGGGACTCAGACATTAAGCTGTGTAAGGTGCCCCCAAAAAAGGAGCTGCTTCCTGTCATTGATTTTTGTGAGCACTGTTACAAACAGCCTCCAGAGAGCCAGTTCTACACTAGACCAGTGGAGCCAGACTGCAGCCTGAGCCCATCATCATCCTCTTGTCCTCATCTGGTGGTAAGTAGGCAATCCAGTATGTTATTAGTGGCACTACTCTCTATTTTTCGTCACATTAAAGGGACACTGTAGTCACCAGAACCAATACAGCTTATACATTGAGGGGCTGGGGTGACACCGTGAGTTACTGCACCGGGTGACACCAACCCTAGTGTCGCCACTGCAGTCAGACAGACATGTAGATAGACAGAGCGTGCAGGAACATTTAAACATTGACACGTTATGTTGACTTCACAGCTTGCTTTTATTTATATTGTTTGTACATTGATAGATAGTTAGTTTTACACGGTTTAATTAAGTGATTAACTTTCCACTTTCAAATTCTTTATTTTTTTAACACAGAATCCTGTACATAACAACATAACAGGGTGTCTCTATTTTGAAACCGCTATATATATATATATATATATATATATATATATATATATATATATATATATAAATAAGAAATGTGACTCATCTACACTATACACTACTCAAGAGTTTTGCTAAGATGAAAAATTAAGCTTACATTTTATTAAAAGTAACAAATATCATGTTTTGACCCAATAGAACATTGTATTTGTAGCAGAAAATAGAAGTTAGCAAGTCGAATAAATACTTGAGGTTTGAGCCCAAAGTAAAATTTAATGATACCTCCTGCACCCAAATGACCTCTCCTTGTATTTACACACACACACACACACACACACACAAATAATGGGATACAGATCATGAGCTCTCCCCTCCCCAGCCTACCCCTCCATACATCCCCGAATAATGTCCATAATAACTTCTCCTGTGTGAGATCTATTGCTATTATGATTCTCTCACAGATATAAACACAATGCCTGTCTCCATTGATTTCAGCATCTAGGGCACAGAGCTTGAGGAAATGCCCAGCTTTGAAAGCCCTAGATACTCTTGTGTCTTGAACAAACGGTGTGTGCAACTGCTACTTTGCTCCACGGAACAAGACACAGTGTTATGACATAAAATATTATACTATTCGTGCAAGCGCCAAGAATCAAGACAAGAGTAACAGAGGTGTGTGCAAAGTGTAGATCAAATCTTCTGTCTGTGCAATGTCTGATCCACAGGGCTTGCTTCTTGCAGAGAGAAAAAAGCGAGTTCACCCATGCCCTGTTTCTGAGTCCATAACATTGGCTGCAGGCAAATCTTCTATATGTGTAATGGTGCTGGTTAGAGGACAGAGAACCTGGGCTGAGAAGGTGAAGACTTGGGGCTTCAACCCCCTAAAGCCCCCCAGCAAGTGGAAAACAAGAAATATAAAGGAACTAGGGAGTTTTTGAATGAATAGTTAAATCTCTAAACAGAAGTTCTAACTTCATTAAAATCTACAGGAAGTGTCTATTACTTTGCTTGTCTGTGGTAAACAAATCGTTGCATTGTATGTATAAACAACATATACAAGAATTAGTATTTGATGACAGAAGAGGTCACGACAAGCAGACTTCAAATTTAGAAGACACATCAAATATTGTTCTTGTTTTGAGAATGGTAGTTAATGTGAAAAACATAGAACAAGACCTTATTGGACCTGAGATCAGGCAAAAGTGGAGAAATAAGAAGAGGTCATAGGTATACGATATACAAACAAAGTCAAGGTCACAGTCCAAAGTCTATCCCAGAAGTATAAACATCAGAAAGCAATCATGTTACAGGAACTAGGCTCTCTCTAGAGTCAGAGAAAAGAAATAGCCAAGTATCAGGTTACATTTTCACTAAACATCGGTACATTTTCACATATTTCAGATTTACATTGTTATTTTTGAAAATGCTTTATATTGATATTTTGTAGATCATGGGTGTACAAGATTTAATATTTGAGATGCACCATTGTTAACTGCATTGCAAATTTGTAGCAGAGTTTGTTTTATTATAAAAGTGTTTATTTTATATTATTTTTTTATTTATTTTTTTCCTTTAATTTTACTCTAACTTAATGAAAATATACATGCTTGTACTCTGCATATTCCAATAAATAGAAAGTTATAAAAAATATAATATGGAATCTTCATATATATGTAGAAATAAATGTGACAATGCTTTTCTACAAATTTTCTTATCTTCATGATATGTTGCTGAAACCATCTCTATGTATAAAGTAGTATAAAAAGAACAACTGCAAACCACCAGTAGTTAAATGATTAGTGCAAACACAAGTTATATATCAAAATAACTTAACTTATAGGTACAAACAGCATCCCACGGTTGCCTCCCAGTTGGTAACCATATAATATAGATATATCGGAAGATAGGGATTTTGGGATATCGCTGAAGTGCCTAAAATAAAAGACAGAAAACGTAGTGCAATATTGTCTGAAACCAGTAAAAATGTAAGGTGTAACATTACACTCACAAATTCCAAGCGTTTTAAAACATATTAGAGGTGCCTCCCCACGATATAGATGGGGGGGTTGAAATGGAAGACCTCCTTCAATAATGACCGCAGGGTGCCCCGGTTGCTAGGACGTTGCAAATATCCAGCCTCACCAAACAGCTCCCAAAAACAGTTTTAATAGATAAATAAAATAAAATCAAAATACAAAATAACAAATTAAATCAACATAAAAAATGAAATAAAAAGTCCACAAGTCCTACGCGTTTCGTTCTATGCAAGAACTTCCTCAGGGACCAAAAATAATAAAACAATGATTAAAATTAATTCATCAAAAAATCAATCTAACAATCATTGTATAAAGCACTGCATTCTCTATACTGTATCTAATGTTTTGTATTATGGTATAGTGCATATTTTCCCCTCTGAGGACATGAATGGACTCAGTGATAAACTTCCTGTACCGTTTCTGGCCATTCCTCAAGGGTGGAACAGAATTCCTCTCCATCTGATTTAATCTGAAAGTCTTTACATGTCACACAAAATGTTTGATAAGTTACAAGAAGAAGTTTCTATCAATTCTTTAGAAGTGATGCAGCGATGAGGTTGAGCGCAATTTGTCCCATATTGAAGGTGGCAAAACTATTCAGTTCCAAACAAGGCAGTCTGGATGCAAAATCTGGACATTATTTAAAAATGTTTTATTTTATTTGTTTTTACTACTTTTGTAGTTACTAACAAACACTAGCCAGCCACCAGACACTTAACCCTTGTGTTAATGAGGATTTTTAACTACTAGCCCACTGGCTGGTAGCACTGACAGCAGGCAAATAACCAGAATTTGTATAATTATCTTAGCAAGTGAATTACAATGCCTGAATAGGCTTCCTTCTTGTTGCATTTGGTCTCTGATTTCTGTAAAATTGCTTCTTTATACATTTTACATTATATAGAATTCAAATGATTCCTCTCTTGCAACTGTCACTAGTCTAATACTATCCTTACCTTTTGTGTCATTTTACCCCACTCCCTCTAGCATGTAAGCTCATTGAGCAGGGCCCTCAATCCCTCTGTTCCTGTGTGTCCAACTTGTCTGGTTACAACTACATGTTTGTTCGTCTACCCACTGTAAAGCGCTGCGGAATTTGTTGGCGCTATATAAATAATAACATAATAATAAATGCGAAAAAGCACTGATATTAAGGATGACATCCGGCTAAATGGTAGAGATTTTGGCTGGATTTGGCTTTAGTATATATGGCAATTGTCAGTCTGTCAATCCTAAAAGAAAGTTGGTGTTTAGTGAATAATACTGTTGGTATCCACACTAAATCATACAAAAGTGTGATGGACTTCTTGACTCAGTTTATAAGGTGACGCCACTGGATCTAAGAACTATTTCAGTAAACAGGAATATGATAAATTACACAAAACCATCTTACTTTGATAACTCTTCCAAAGAGAAACCAACAGCTTTTAATAAAATGCTGCTATATATGTGTACTTAGTGCAGAAGGATTCTGATTTTCTTATAACTAGTCAAGTGTTTTGCTGTGATTGCAATGTGAATTACACTCTGCTGCCATGGAGTCCAGGACCACACACCTATTGTCTGCCATGATCACAGCATGTTACTTATATGGAATTCTTTCAAAAGATAATGTTCCTTGCGGCTGCTTTATTAAGTCTTCTTCACCCTGGCACAGAGTATTAATCTCATGATGGGTAATTGACACATATAAACTTGCACATAGTCTGCTTTGCACTTGGCCACATCAAAAAGGGATAGTGTCATTAAAGAGATGTTAACACATCACAGAGCATTCGTTGAATGGAATTGGATATCAACTGGAGGGATTTTTATCACTAGAAGGAGCATACTCTCTACTTGCCTTGAGAGTCCTTATGTTACTTCTGTTTTCCTGATTGATTAGCTGGATTGATTAGTTTTGCATGCTGTCCAGCCTCCCAAAGGTTCACTCAACAGAAAGCTCTACCATGATACCGTTTTCAGGTAAGTTCATGGGAAAATTACTAATCATGAAATAGCTGGTTTGTATCTGGAGAGAAGCCCAACCATAACAAATCTTCTCAGAAAATGAAAGCACATGCTTTTTGATAAAAGCTTGCTCTGCGATCCAAAACCATATGTGAAAGTGTTATATAAAACAGGCAGCTATGGTCCAGTCCTTTGAAAAGCCTTTTTCTGAGAAAAGCTTTGAAAAATGTGCAAGAATTAATGGTTAAAGAGAAGATGAAAAAAAAAAGTAAAATGTTGGGTTCAATAAAGAGTGTCAGTAATGGGTTTGCTAAGGTGTGTAAAAGGTGTGTGTCTGTGTTATGCAGGCACACAATATTGTGTTGCAAAACTGTCATCCCTAATGCACATTTCGTCTTAGCTCATAATCTGAAGATAGAAATCAGGAAAAGTGATGGTCTTGAATACTTTATTATTAAGAGATAAAAATAATTAATATTTAAGTTAATATTTTGCAAGTTTAGCTGATTTTTTTTTAAATGTCTTTGATGAATAAGAAAAAACATCAATTGTAATTGACTGTTCAATAGTTGTTTGCCTTTCATTACGAAATCATAAAAAATAGGGACGCACATACCAATAAAATGGACTGCCCACACCATGCTTCTTTGCGATTTACAGCAATTTTGAAACGCTAGAGATCAGGAGTTGGCTTAATTATCTAAGTAAAAATCAGAATACACTTAATATTGTGGGAAACACACACATACAAGGGAGAAAAAACAAACGACTTTACCAAAAGCAGATATTCTAGTTTTGGAAAACGTAAAACGTAAGTAAGATTTATAGTACTTCTCTGTTCAGTGAGTGTTCCTTTAGTTAGCCTGAAGACTTAAAGCAGCTCTGTCACCAAAAATAAACTTTATTTAACTCCTTAAGGACAGAGGCAATTGTACATGTACATGACCAAAACAAAACCTAGAATTTTAACTAAATGTCTGTGCAACTATAATTAACCTCTTTCATGTTAAGTGTGCACATGCCTATTATATGTCATTTATTCATTAGTAATATGGCTTTAATTCCACATGAAATATTTATAAATGGAATACCATTTGATGTGAATACAATCTAAAAAAAGTGTGACAAATCAAGAAATGTTATTTTTCAATATCTGCATGGTATTTGAACTGTGAATGTCATAATACTGTTAGCTTTTTTCATGCAATAAAACACACGTTTTTATGCTGTGATGTCCCAAGACTATAACGATGTCCCCATTTACAGGTTTCATGGTGTTTTGGAAAAGCTACAGGGTCAAATATAGAGCTTGCCCATTTCAGTTTTTACACATTAAAATTGGTCAGTTTGGTTTACTGGGCCTATACTGCCTTGGAGACTCTATGTCTATGAAAATTATCCCCATCATGGCATATCATTTTCAAAGTAGACAACCCAGGGTATTTATACTGGGGTATATCTAGTCTTTTTAGTAGCCACTTAGTCACAAACCCTATATATATATGTTAGCATCAAAAAAGTGGCAAGCAAGAGAGTATAATCATTAAAGAAACACTAATCACTTAACCCCTTAAGGA
The DNA here is from genome assembly GCF_036172605.1 of Pelobates fuscus. Taxonomy (NCBI): domain Eukaryota; kingdom Metazoa; phylum Chordata; class Amphibia; order Anura; family Pelobatidae; genus Pelobates; species Pelobates fuscus. Next base: position 160,607,677 of record NC_086321.1, read on the forward strand.
CACATGACATGTGTGACATGTCATGATTCCCTTTTATTCCAGAAGTTTGGTCCTTAAGGGGTTGAAGAGCTTTAGCTTGCTTATGTGTAAAGTGTGTAGCCTCTTTTTTCATTTTACAAAAAGTGCAGATTTCAATAGAAATTGGCACTTTCATAAAGTAACCTTGTTACGCCTCTCCCTGTTATTTTCTTTTTGTTTAGCTCAGTGGAGCTAAACTCAAGACGCAGCAATTGCTCAGAGCACATGTCTTGCAAAGACTTCTCATTGAGCTTCATTGGGGAGTCTGTATAATTGGACAGAAACAGAAGGTCTGGGCGGGGTAAGAAGGGGAGGACTTGCAAAGAGTGCAGACAAGATATCTGCAGCTTTTGCAAGATGTGTTTAGTTATACCCCCGAAGACAAAAAAATGCATGTTTTTTTATTGGGAGTATATTTACTCAATAGTTATTTTTATTTTTATTTGGACAGTGGAATGTCCCTTTAAACTTTAAGGAAGATAGATGGGATGTAGAAGTAGGGACTTTTCCGTGCTCCTACACAATCATACGTTTGTATTCTACCTTCTATAAAAATAATTTCAGTTACATAGGGAGGAATGCTGTAATTAATTAATTCCTTTAAAACAAATATATAAAGTAATGTCAAGTTAAAACATTTTCACTGCAATATATCAAATGCGTATCTACCATTGCCATCAATCACCATGTTGTACAATATGTGGAAACGTACAACAATGTAGTTAACATGTTTAACCTAGGTGTTGATGAGAGCTTATGTGCTTTAGTTCATACTTGATGACAAGATATTGATTGCCTCCATAGCAAACTACTTCAGCTGTATCATTTTGCTGCATTTGAAAATTTCAATAGAACATGATATTGTATTACTCTTTAACCCCTTAAGGACCAAACTTCTGGAATAAAAGGGAATCATGACGTGTCAGACACGTCATGTGTCCTTAAGGGGTTAAAGGAAATTGTATGTACCAAGGTGTACGTGGACATATTTTAGTAAGAAGTTTATACATAGAGATGCAAAAAAATGATTCAGTTGTGTTAAGGCATTTATCAAAAAGGGTTTATACCTATGAATAGGTACCCAAGGAATGAACCTTTACTTGTTTTATAGGTAATCCTACATTAACTTTGAATCCTTAGCAATTCTCCCTTTAGTAAATAACCATATTTGGAGTTTATTAACTTAACATCAAATTGTAATGAACTGGAGTGAAAACTCAATTGCAATATTGCAATAGATTTTTTGTTTTGTTTTTGCAGATGAACTATTTTTGACAAAATTTAGCAATATGACTTTCAATTCGCCACAATTTATATTTTGTGAATAAACCTAATTGTCCTTTCTCTTAATCTAACCCTGCTAGTCTTAATTGTTGAAATGTTCCTGCTTCAGTTTAGATTTAGTTCCTCGCCTCTAATACAATAACAAGGCTGGCTTTTCACTGGAGCTCTGCTCCACTTCCAGGACAGAAGCATTGAGACACAAATCACATGCACAGTAATCACTATGCTCATCAATGCAGTGCTTCTCTATGAGAAGCCCTCACTTTGGCTTTGAGTGAACACTCAAAGCAAGAGAGGCTGAAAACCCTCCTGGCTGGCTGTTTGGTTGACAGCAAGGAGGTGTTACCAAGTGTATTTAAAAAATGGCTGGTTTCTCTTGAAATTTGCACTATTATAAAATAAGAGCAAGCTGTTAACCACTAACTTGGTTGGTCCTTTAAGATATCTCTAGAACCTGATATATGGTAGCCTATTGAGGACTATTTTGGGAAACTGCTTTGTAATCAGTTATTTTAGCTAATGTGCATTTAAGCCTGAGTATACTCTCAGTATACTCTAATTCAGGGCTGTCCAACCTGCGGCCCCCCAGATGTTGCTGAACTACAACTCCCATGATTCCCTTGCTATCTGTTTAATTGAAAGGATCATGGGAGTTGTAGTTCAGCAACATCTGGGGGGCCGCAGGTTGGACAGCTCTGCTCTAATTGCTCTGAGTCAATTTTGATGCATGCATACTTATATTCCTTCCAAAAGGCCACAATCACTTGACATCCACAGCAGTGGCGGATCCAGGGGGGGGCAACGGGGCAATTGCCCCCCCTGAGAAAATTGACGGTCTCCCTCACCCCTGCCAGCACATGCAGGTGCCAGCCCTGCAATGTGCCTGCGGACTGGGGAGGGAGATCAGAGATCTCCCTCCCCGGTCCGCAGGCACTATGCTGACAGCCGGCAGGGGAGAGGGAGAGGGAGGAGAGAGGACCCGGGAGCTCTGCCTGCAGCTCCTCCGGGTCCTCATCTCGCGAGCTTGGAGCGTTGCCGCGGTAACCACGGCAACGCTCCAAATCTCGCGAGAGTTAACTCTAGCCCGGGAGCTATGGGCTAGAGTTCACTCTCCCCACTGGGCCACCAGGGAATCACCCTCTGACCACCAGGGATCAAGAAATGTCCCCCCTCCTCCCGGTAAAGGTAAGAAGGGAGGGGGGACATCAATATTTATTTAAATTAAATAAAAAAAAAAATATATATTATTAAAAAAGAAAAGCCCCCCTTCCCTTATCACACACAATCTACACACATACACTGCCCCCATACTGCCCCCATACACACACATTGCCCCCCATACTGCCCCAATACACACACATTGCCCCCCATACTGCCCCCATATACACACATTGCCCCCCCATACTGCCCCCATACACACATTGGCCCCCATACTGCCCCCATACACACACATTGCCCCCATATACACACATTGCCCCCCATACTGCCCCCATACACACATTGGCCCCCATACTGCCCCCATATACACACATTGGCCCCCATACTGCCCCCATACACACACATTGCCCCCCATACTGCCCCCATACACACACATTGCCCCCCATACTGCCCCCATATACACACATTGCCCCCCCATACTGCCCCCATAAACACATTGGCCCCCATATTGCCCCCATATACACACATTGGCCCCCATACTGCCCCCATATACACACATTGCACCCCATACTGCCTCCATACACACATTGCCCCCATACTGCCCCATATACACACATTGCCCCCCATACTGCCCCCATACACACATTGGCACCCATACTGCCCCCATATACAATCATTGCCCCCATACTGCCCCCATATACACACATTGCCCCCCATACTGCCCCCATACACACATTGCCCCATACTGCCCCCATATACACACATTGCCCCCCATACTGCCCCCATACACACACATTGCCCCCCATACTGCCCCATACACACATTGCCCCCATACCGCCCCCATATACACACATTGCCCCCCATACTGCCCCATATACACACATTGCCCCCCATACTGCCCCCATACACACACATTGCCCCCCATACTGCCCCATATACACACATTGCCCCCCATACTGCCCCCATACACACACATTGCCCCCATACACACACATTGCCCCCATACTGCCCCCATACACACACCTTGCCCCCCATATACACACATTGCCCCCATACTGCCCCATACACACACGTTGCCCCATACTACTCCCATACACACATTGCCCCCATACTACCCCCATACACACATTGCCCCATACACACATTGCCCCCATACACACATTGCCCCCATACACACACACTGCCCCTCATACACACATACTGCCCCCCATACACACATACTGCCCCCATACACACATACTGCCCCCCATACACACACACTGCCCCCCATACACACACACTGCCCCCCCATACTGCCCCCATACACACATTGGCCCCCATACTGCCCCCATACACACACATTGCCCCCCATACTGCCCCCATACACACACATTGCCCCCCATACTGCCCCCATATACACACATTTCCCCCCCATACTGCCCCCATACACACATTGGCCCCCATACTGCCCCCATATACACACATTGGCCCCCATACTGCCCCCATATACACACATTGCCCCCCATACTGCCTCCATACACACATTGCCCCCCATACTGCCCCATATACACACATTGCCCCCCATACTGCCCCCATACACACACATTGCCCCCCATACTGCCCCATATACACACATTGCCCCCCATATACACACACTGCCCCTCATACACACATACTGCCCCCCATACACACATACTGCCCCCCATACACACATACTGCCCCCCATACACACACACTGCCCCCCATACACACACATTGCCCCATACACACATTGCCCCATACACACATTGCCCCCATACACACATTGCCCCCATATACACACACTGCCCCTCATACACACATACTGCCCCCCATACACACATACTGCCCCCATACACACATACTGCCCCCCATACACACATACTGCCCCCCATACACACACACTGCCCCCCATACACACACACTGCCCCCCATACACACACACTGCCCCCCATACACACACACTGCCCCCCATACACACATACTGCCCCCCATACACACACACTGCCCCCCATACACACATACTGCCCCCCATACACACATACTGCCCCCATACACACACTGCCCCCATACACACACTGCCCCATACACACATATTGCCCCCATACACACGTACTGCTCCCCCATACACACACACACACTCTATATACATACACTAACCCCATACACACACACTGCTCCCCATACACTGCCGCCCCATACACACACGTTGCCCACACTCACACATACACTGCCGCCCTCACTCACACACTACAACCTTCACACACACACACTGCTCACACACTGTCCCCCTCACACACACACTGCACCCCTTACACATTGCACCACTCACACACACCACTCCTACTACAGCCCCAGTTCCCAGCAGTCCTCAGGTAAGTTGTCAAACTGTTCTTAAACGGTTTGACTACTTACTCTGGGAGGGGGTCCCGCCACTATTGACACCATAACCACTACACTGAGCTGTAGTGGTTATTGTGTCTGGATTATTTCTTTAAATAATCTACAAGTGCCCCTCCCGAGATCAGGCTCTGGATCCGCCACTGATCCACAGTACATTTATCAATGATCTGTAAAGTTAGCTTTCCACTTTTTATTGGTTAGGCTTTGCTGATAAGATGAATAATTATTATGGTCTGTAGATTTTGACTTCCCATCCTGTGCTCATCCTTTACACGTCTGAGGTATTGTGACTGGCTTGGAGGTGTTTTGATCATAGTATGTGATGGTATTCTTTTGATACAGTAAGCAACAAATAGTTCAACCAGATTCTGCAAAATATTGTAAAAACAGTCATATACTGGTAGTTTCCGTTTTCACACATTTAGAAATAAGTGATAAATAAAATGTATTCTCTAGGGAGATTTTTTTTTTGCTTTTGCCAGTGCAACCATTGGTCCTCAAAATGATACTTAGCCAGGATGAGTGCTAAAGGTCAGCCGGTGCTCCAGCCACTAAGACCAAAGTAGTTCATATTTCTCAAATTTAATTGGCTAAATTCTGCATTGGACACATTCCTGAGAGCCATGCTAACTTCAATGCTTATAGAATTTAATAGGGCCCAGAGTTTCACCCCAGCATCAACTCATCAGTAAACTCTGCTAATGCAAGTTCCTGTTTGCAATGGATCCAGCTGTTCTCTATAAAATTATAAGTAATTTATACTAATTTGTTCCAGTTCATGGTTATCTTGATAATGAATTTGGGGTTACCTGGCACCACTTATCATTTGCTAAAAGACCACGTCTAAAAAAAATTGAAATTCTTATCTGTAGGTTTAATAATCAAAAATATGTTGTATCTATTTTAAGGCAAGAAATAAAATGAAAAACACAAAGGTTAAACTAAACAAACAAGGAAACAAATAAGGTCTGAACATATGAAACAAATAAAAATAGATGGCTATATAATTAGCTAAATGACCCCCAAGCCTTTATTATCAAATTTAAAGCCCACATTCACTCATTTCAAGGGCATTAGTATCAGGGTTAATAAAAGCAACGAGTAGGAGGGGTATTCTTTTCATTCATTCTCATACTGCTCCCACTGCTTGGTGGGAGATAATGGGGCCATTGTTCAACCATTTATTTCTTTAATTAGGCACTTAAGAATAATAATTTAAAACTTATTTGTTGCATATTTGCAGAGCTAGTTGAACCCGTTTGGAGGTATTTGGTGGGATTTTGACAATTTCTAATTAATTTGAATGGCTTTCAATTTTGAGCTCCTTATAATTCATTTGTAGGTTAATTTGCTATATTGAGATGATAGCAAATGTAGTGAATTCCCTTAAAACTCTAACTTCTGCGCTTAGTGAGTGGTTACCATTAATGATGTTAAGTAGGAAAATAAAAATAAAAAAAGTCATTAGATTCATACTTAAAGGGAAACTCCAGTGCCAGGAAAACGATCTGTTTTCCTGGCACTGGAGGGTCCCTCTCCTTCCCACCCACCAATCCCCGGTTACTGAAGGGGTGAAAATCCCTTCAGTCACTTACCTGAGGCAGCGGCGATGTCCCTCGCCGCTGTCTCCTCCTCCGCGCCGCTCCTCCCTGTTCTTCTGTCGGCCAGTGGGCGAGACTGATCCCACCCACCGGCCGAGGAGACCTGATGCGCATGCGCGGCAATGCCGCGCATGCGCATTACGTCTCCCCATAGGAAAGCATTGAAAACAATTTCAATGCTTTCCTATGGGGATATGAGCGACGCTGGAGGTCCTCACACAGCGTGGGGACGTCCAGCGACACTCTAGCACAGGTTTCCTGTGCTATGAAGCAGGAAGTTTCCTCTAGTGGCTATCTAATAGACAGCCACTAGAGGTGGAGTTAACCCTGCAAGGTAATTATTGCAGTTTATAAAAAACTGCAATAATTACACTTGCAGGGTTAGGAGTAGTGGGAGTTGGCACCCAGACCACTCCAATCAGCAGAAGTGGTCTGGGTGCCTGAAGTGTCCCTTTAATGACTGTTTTTATTTTTCGTTTTCTAGTTAGATTTGTCTGTGATTAACACACCTAAACCAACATGAAGTGCTAAAAAGATCAATGACTGCTCATCTTGGCCTGTGGTATGCACTCTACTGTATGCTTAATTCGAACGCCAAATGCCTGAATGTAAATTGTAAAGCTACTTAGTGACTCCTGTGGATATAGAAACGTTGAATGTTTTTTCCAGAATTTACTTGTTTTTGTTCTGTGTTCCACAACTCAGCTGGAAATGTGGCTTTTGCAGGACAAAAAACAGCAGGTTGGCCTTTGGCTAAGATTTAGAGGTTTGTTTTAAGTGTCAACACTTTGTCCTACGTGATGAATGTGAACTCTACTCTAAAATTAGAGGCTGGTTTTCAAAGTAGGAGACTTTATTCATTATTATATCTACCAGATAATAACATTCCACTAGTATATTTTCTGATGTATAAATCAAAATTGTCTATTGGGCTAATTAACATGGTATTCCTTTTTTTCCGAATTCTGTTTAAATTTGTTTTCAGACTTTTTTTTGTTATATAGAAGTACTGAGTAACTGCAGTGATGTCCAAAATAAGAAGAACTGCCTATACCAATGGATAGCCTTAAGGGATGAAATCTTAAAAAGTTTAAACAATTAGGTGTGGTGACTTAATGTTGACTTGTACTAAAATTTTTACATAAAGATAGTAAAAGTGAAAAGATAAAAAATAAATAATTGCTGAAGAAATCTGTTCAGTAATCAATAATGTTACGCAAAATACAATATAAACGTATGCTATAAAATGCTAGTGCATCTTTAAACTATATTTACAACTAGTAAAACCTTTTAACCTAATTAGCTGTTCATCTTAATTATCACAGTGCTGTAACCTCAAATTAACCCTTTAGAACATATTTCTGACTCACAATGAATACATTTAGGTATTACGACCCCACAGGCCATAGGCAGGGTACACGTTTGAGGCCCCTTCATTCTACACATAGGAATGGCGAGTGAAGCCAACCATATTCATGGTTCTTGGGCCTCTGTCTAACCCTTAGGACCAAGGCGGCTGCCTAAAGTCACCTGATGGTTAATCCTGCTCTGTGTTTAAGTATACTTACCTTGGAGCTTAAACATAGGTATAATATGGACATCTACACTTTAATATTTTGTCATTCTTCAAATGTCCAGTGACCTTTTTTATATAATATTTCAAAACCATTGAAGTGACAGAGTTAACAGAAGCAAAGGTAAGATGGGCCCTATTCAAATATATTTAAGATTATATACATGTAGTTCTTGAGGGGATTTTTTTTTTTTTTTAAATTGCACAAATCCAATAGAAATGAATGAAAAGCTCTTGCTGATAGCTGCACGTTTACAACAATGCTGATGTATTTGCTGGCCTGTAAAATCCCTTCCAAATCTGTACTGGTCTTTTGTGTTTTGGGTAAATCTGCACTACCATGTAGTATTTGATTATATGAGGAATGTAGTTATCAGGTGGGATTGCTATATATAATTAATACCACCAGGCTCTTTTTGATTCATAAAAATATAAACATAAAATAATGGATGGCAATAATGTCCACATACAGTAGGTACATTTATACTCTGTATAATTTACAGGACTATAGCACCTTGCAAATAATCCCTGTAATGAACATAAGAGCCCTCCCTCATGTTAGATTGCATCAAATTTTGTAAAGACCCCCGACAGTAACTGCTCTGCTGGGTGTTCAGTGGCTGCAGAGTTACATGAACATCTCTGGCCTTTCTGCTGGCCCTCTTTGGCTCCTGGCTCTTCAGATGCCAGGTGCACACATCAGTGTTGAACTCTATGATGGATGCCTCTGCAAAACAGTTGGATCCCCCATAGGCAGAGCCTTTTTCCCTACAGCTGTCACTGGCATTGGCTAGATGAAATGACAAAACTTGACAAAGATAGCTCCACCTTTTCACTTAGTATATCTTGACTTCAATGGATTTTAGTGAAATGACAACACAGTGTATGTGGGTATTTCATAAATATTTATCCTCATAAAATACTCATTTAGGAGGGGCAGGGTGTGAAAGTGCCGCTTTAATATTTATTTTATAAAACTTGCTTACTTTGTTGGAAGAGAGAAGGGTGAGATGGAAATTTTAATTTATTCTGTAGAGCTGCAAATGGCCAGAACGAGGAATTATTAGTTTCTTTTTCATCTATCTATCTATCTATCTATCTATATATTATATCTATCTATCTATTATATCTATCTATCTATCTATCTATCTATCTATCTATCTATCTATCTATCTATCTATCTATCTATCTTACTATCTATCTATCTATCTATCTATCTATCTATCTTTCTCTGTCTGACACATTTGATGGAGAAATAGCTGTTCAGAGAATAATTTCTACTACTGGACCAGCAAACATTTTCATTTTGTGTATTCTATCAGAGCTGTGTTAGTTGTAGTCCTTCTTGCTATATCCCTTCAGTTCTTCCCCTGTTCCTCTTTTTCCCATTCTAGCTGATAGAAATGGCAGCAGGTGGCGCTTTTCATTCTAGGTATAGACATAAAGCCATTGTGTGTTGGAAGCACAGGATTAAGTAATCCTTTTTACATCACGAGTCTGTGTTTTGACATGCACTTAAAAATTTACATTACCCTTCTTTTCCCAATTCTCATGTATGCTACTTTTCTAGAAAACCAAGCCCACAGATCTCCAGAAAAATCAGTTCATGACAAGTTCAGCACAGTTTCAGTCGCTTTTGAATCCATGCTTATTAGAGATGAAGTGATGGTTTCATTTGTAAATTGTACAAGAAAGGAATGAAGCAGAAGACACGTACAGGACTTCTGGAAGAATATTTACAAATCTGGCATTGGTAGCTCATGGGTCAAATTTCACAGGCAGAGCACTGGATAACATAAATAATGCCATATGTCTTAACTACTTTTTTTAGTAATGGCATTAAAGCATTGGTGTTACATGGACTTTTTTTGAAATCATACACTGGATGGCACTTTTAAAAAATAAATATTATTATTAATATTATTATTATTATTATTATTATAAATATTATTATTAATAATAGCACCAATAACACCACCACCACCAATATTAATAATTATTCTTAATGTGCATATTTAAGTACTTAACTAAAACACGTCTTTCTGTTTTCAATCCCACCACACTAACCACCCATAGTTTCTTTTAAACACAGCTAAATTCCATAAACTCTGACCAACTTTTGTTCTAATTGTAAAATAAATCTCGTTTCTGACCTGTGACTGAGCAAAATAGTGTTTTAGCTTCTGTTTTTTGTTAGTTGCACTATGACAACCCACATGGATATAATTATCCAATAGAGAGCCAGTGACCTCTGTATACTCAGTTGAGGGCATAACAAAGTTACAGGGAGAATGTGGGATTTACAGACCCTCAAAGATACAATATGCACATATAGTTTCACTTAAAATGCACGTGTGACTAATGTGTCGTCTAAACACAGCAGCTTTGATTTATGGCTGTGTCATTGCAAGCTATTAGAGATATGAGAATGATCTGTGTCAAACTTATCAAGGTTCTTTTTAAGGCCACGTTGCATTAAAGGTGAGTCAAACACCAGGTACAAGCACGTTTTTGAACTGATAATGGCTAGTACTGACTAGACGTAATTTAATCTAAATATTAAGATTTGATCTGATACCTACAAGGTACTTGTGGTTCACAAATTTAGAGTATAATGTTTGTCCTATAATTTATTTACATATTGTTCTCAGTGACCTCATTGAGGGCACCTTGCATTGATTAGTAATAATGCATTAATTATATAGATTTTAAATTGTATATTGAATATTGGTATCAGATGAGTTCTAGCTATGCCAGTATTGAAAATGTGGAAAGGGCAGATAGAGGTCAGGGTAATAGGCATGGTGAAGAAGTAAGACAGCAAGACGTAAGAAGATGATTTAAAAGGGAGTGGGGAGGTGGAGGTCAGTTAAGTAAGCAAGGGGTAAAATAGTTGATGGTGGAAGAAAGTTTTGCTCATAGGCTGGTTTTTAAGACTCTGTGAACGTTTGTGAAAAAGATGGGAGATTAGAGGAGAGTATGTGTATTTACTGGCGCTATAGTGCAATGTACAGTGTTGGTGTTTGAAGGGGTGCTTGTATACATTTATTGTGTTTAAATACAGGAGTGTGTTTGTATGTAATGTTCTCTTTTAAATGTGGATGTACATTTGTGTGTAGTATTTGTGTTTGAGTGAAGGGGTGTGTTTGTATCTATATATTTTTTGAGTTTGAATGCAGGGGTTTGTTTGTATGTAATATTTGTGTTAGATTGCAGAAGTGTGCTTGTATGTTGTACTGGTGTTTGACTGATTGGATGTAAGCACATACACTACCACATACATACAAACTTAGACAGATATTCATGCACTATAACACACAGATGCATATAAATACACCGACACATATACACAAATTCATATAGACACCGACACATACATACGTATAGATACACACCGACACATACACACACATAGATACACACATGCACCCTGACACACACAAACATTGATACATGTTCACACCATGACAAAGATACAGACACTGACATAAAAACATACACCCTGACACACAGAGGCACATAAACAGATGTGTGCGCACACACAGACACAGAAGCACACCGACATATATATATATATATATATATATATATATATAAACAAATGGAAGCTTGGCACTCTCCTCCAAAAATAATTAATTATATCACATGTGCCTGGGTGCAAATTGCTGGCGTCAGATATATATACTCATAAATGAAAAAAATCAAAATGCACTCACAGGTCTTCAAATTAGTGGACAAATTGGTGCTTTATTTAGTCATCAAAAAAGTGTACACAAATCAATCGACGTTTCGACCCTGCCGGGTCTTTTTCAAGATCCAATCTTGAAAAAGACCCGGCAGGGTCGAAACGTCGATTGATTTGTGTACACTTTTTTGATGACCAAATAAAGCACCAATTTGTCCACTAATTTGAAGACCTGTGAGTGCATTTTGATTTTTTTCATTTATGAGTATATATATATATATATATATATATATACATACACAGATGCACACCCTGACATACATACACTCACAAACACCCTGACACACACATTCATACTCACTCACACACACACACTCATACATGCACTCATACACATACACACACTCATACACATACACACACTCATACATACACTCATACACACACAAACACTCATAGACATACTCATACACACACTCATACATACACTCACACTCATACACTCATACACATACACACACACAAACACGTACACACACACACACACTCATAGATATACACACACTCACACACATACAAACACTCAAACACATACACACACTCATACACATAAACACACTCATACTCACACTAATATACACACTTACACTAATACACACAGACACACACACACACACACACACACTCAAACTCATACAAACACTCACACACGTGATTTTTTAATATCTCCAGCCACCCTCCTGCTGGCTTACCTTGTGTGTCCAGGAAGGTGGCTTGGAGTCCTGGTCCTGCTGGGGGGAGTGAAGGGGTCTGGAGCTCTTCATACTCCTCTCCCCTCATGCAGTGCCTGCTTCCTCTGCCTCACACACCGTCTCTCTGCATGACGCAGGGAGGAAGTGATAGGCTGTGACTTCCTCCCAGCTGGCCGACATTACAGGGGCCCAGTCACGCACTCAACCGGGTCCCTGTTGAGCAGTAATGTTTCCCCGGTGCTATAATCATAGCATCGGGGAAACATTCCGCGGCACCCCTGTGTGCCCCAGGGCATCACGGCACACAGTTTGGGAACCAATTCCGAACTGTGCTCATTGGCTCAAAGCAGTCAATTAATGTGTGATCTTGCATATCCTTGCTTTGTTCTATAGGCTTCTCCTGTTGGCTAAGATTGGATGTGGTGGATGTGGATGCAGGACCTAGAAATGTTGCTAAAATGGTTTGATATCTTATGCAGTCAGAGACGTTATGGGACCATAACCAAAACTCTGTAGCTATAGTGTTTAGAGTGTTCCTTTAACAATAAGAAGTGGAGAGGAAAAAGATATACATTAAGCTTCAAAATAGAGAAATGTGGAAAAATATTTGAGTTTTTAACTACTTTCACTGTCCATTTCTCCATCTCTTACTTAGATATTCACCATAATGGAAATGCTAGACTTCCTCTGGCTCCCTTTTTGAAGGGAGGGATGGGGATACCAAACATACGTTTACATTATAAAGTATCAGTGGTACTATCGATGCTATCCCTACATGCTCCAAAGAGTACATTGCAATGTAATGGGTCGATATGGAGTTAGGTCAGTTAAAAAGTATACATTTTTTAGAGATACTAGGGATGCCAAACTCACTCAGACCTATGAAACTTACTCTGTTCCCTACCACAGAACTTACAATTAAACTTTTGGACCAGGTACTTAAAACAAAGTGGACAGTGAGACATTTTCTCTCAGTGGTTCCCTTGATGGCATTGGCAGCTGTATTCCCGTGGTAGGCATTACAGCGATGGCAGGATGTGGGGATTACAAACACAATCCAATTACTCTCACAGGGTAAACTGCAGGCATTTCCTTGCCTGCAAGCCACCTTTAACCTTCCACCTAGCTATGTTGTTCCATACTTGCAGACTTGCAGATCAATAGTTTACTTAATTTTCACCATGTTACCCTGGCAGGCCCTACTTTCTTTATATTGTCTCAATTTCAGCTGTTTGTAAATAGATGCTGGAGAGATCCACTAACCTAAGGCATTACCATTGTGCTATAAAGTGCTAGTAGAGACCCTATCTGCCCACTCCTTTGCCTTCCAGAGAAGGTTCGGAGGAGAAATGTTGAAGCCATTTCTCTGACAGGGATTGGGAGGGGTCACTTGGAGCTCTTAAGGGGTTGACGAGGTGCTACCACCGTGTGGAAGCTCATTGCAAACTAGTTTATCAATAATACCTGATTCCTTCTCATCTCCATAAAAAATACCGGGCGGTTTCACCAACCTGTTAGAGATACAGTGAAATGGAAATTACCACGTTATATATCTGGTGGACCTGAAAAATAATTCAACTCTTTTAGAAAGTGGAGGAGGTGCTGATGACAATGTTAGTTAGGCTCTTCAAGCCCTCTAGATACCTTTTACTCATGTCTTCCCAAATAGAATCGTGCATGCACATGTGTCACTAGCAGCTTGCCACATTATTGCTTATTTCATAACTGGAAACAAGCAATGACTCCTTCGTTACGTAGCTTAATAGAAAGAATTAATCATAACTATATCTATGAACAAATGTTTATTGACAATATTGTCACATTTGATACCATGTGGTTAACATGGTTATTGTACACTGTGGAGAAAAATAAAGTGGAAGTGGGGGATGGCTGGTGTGGAGGAATGTTCTTCGGGGGCAGGGGGATGCCAGATGTGCTCTTCATTGAATTGTTCTTTATTGCTGCAATGTATGAGACCAAGTATTTATATAGCCTTCTTATATTTTTTTAATGTAGTGTTTATCTGTTAATTTTGTATCGTTTAGCCACCTTCATTCTGACAGAATATGTAGTGTACAAAATGCTTTTGAATTATTGCACGTGTCAATGTTTCATGATGGTGTTGCTTATTGTATCTCTGCCTAAGAACATCAATAAATGTAAAGGGAATTTAACATTTTAGATGAATAGTTGAATTGGCAAAATACTCAAAATCAGCTTTGTTTTCATTCTTGCTATTTTTGTCTATAATGCGAAATTCTCTTTAAATTTACTTTGATTTCACCACAATTCACACTTGTGATAAATTTGTGAGTAAATCTGTAACCCCCCCTTCTTCAACTTATCAGTTGTTTTTGCCAATGGACTTTTGGCTTGTAGTTCCCCCTGAACAAAATAGCATGTGTATGTCACTGTAAGTGACAGTTCCAGGGGATCGGTCAGACTGCAAGATTATTATATTTTTCCAACATCCATCAATGGTGCTATTTATTTCTATTAATAATATGGTGTGCATCAGCTCTCTTTCCAAGCAGTGCCAAGGCACATTAAATGCCTGAGGGGTTGAAGAATTTAAGATATCCCTGCTAGAACCAGGTGTTTCTGTGTTGTATGAATAAGTTAACAAAAACAAACCATGTTATGTACCTGGGTTTACCGTTACTTCAATGTGCCTTATCTGGCTAACATCAAACACTGTGGATTATTGTTTAAGATCCTTGACAGATTTCAAGATTAGCTAAATATGTAAACTGTAACACGCTCATGAAAGCTTGCATTACAAAAGACCTACTTTTCTTTCAAACAGAAGTCTAATTTGATTCTTTCCAAATTGAAGCCTTTTGCTTTCGAGTGGTGAGGTCAGTCTCCTAGGGGGGCACTCTCATTCACGGGAAATTACCACTGTTAAACTAAAGTCTGGCTGCAAATATAACCTATATCCATGAAAATCAGCACTTTAAAAATCTGATTCATTTAATATGACCATACATAGACATAGAAACATAGAAACATTGAATGTGACGGCAGATAAGAACCTTTCGGCCCATCTGGTCTGCCTAATTTTCTAACCACTTTTATTAGTCCCTGGCTGCATCTTATAGCTAGGATAGCCTTATGCCTGTTCTTAGACTCCCTCACTGTGGTAACCTCTACTACTCTAACTGGAAGGCTATTCCATGCGTCCACTACCCCCTCTGTAAAGTAATACTTCCTGATATTATTTTTAAACCTTTCCACTCTGATTTAAGACTTGTTGTGGTAATTTTCTTCTTTTAAGACGTGGCTTAATGTGTGATATATGTAGTTCACATTTTATTATATTGTGATAAGTATTATCATGTGAAAAAACAGTATGCATCATACATACCTTTAAAAACTCTCTTTTGGAAGTTATGCAAAAACTTGGTGTACGTTCTCATAAGCAAATAATTAGTTGAAGAGTCTCATATTAAGAACCAGGGGTTAAACAAATCCATTTACACCCGAACGTCCTTGCATGTCATTAGTACTTAAAGGGTTAATGAAAATTTTAATGAAATAAATGCTATATACAAAGGGATACAAAATCTTGCTTTTTTATTTTTATTTATTTTACATCTCATTATATCTTAACCCCTTAAGGACCGGCCTGTTTTTGCGATGTTTGTACGTTAAGGACCAGAGCAGTTTTAACACTTTTGTGGTGTTTGTGTTTAGCTGTAATTTTCCGCTCTCTCATTTACGGTTCCCATACAAGTTAGATATTGTTTTTTTCACGACGAGAAGGGCTTTCTTTACATACCATTATTTGTATTATGTCATATATTGTATTAAAAAACAAACAAAAAATATGGTGAAAAATTAAAAAAAAAAACATGTTTTTGGACTTTTACTTGAAAAATCTTTTACTTATCTACAAAAGCTAATGACAAAAACTGCTAAATAGATTCAAAATTTTGTCCCGAGTTTAAAAACACCCAGTGTTTACATGCTTTATTGCTTTTTTTTGCAAGTTATAGGCCTATAAATACAAGTAGGAAATTGCTGTTTCAATATATATATATTTTAAATGTATCAATAGTGACATTGTAACACCGTTATCTGTCATAAATGCCCAAAACACACCTAACATGTACATATTTTTTTAAAGTAGACAACCCAGGGAATTCAAAATGGGGTATGTCCAGTCTTTTTTAGTAGCCACCTAGTCACAAACACTGGCCAAAGTTAGCATTTATATTTGTTTGTGTGTTAAAAATGCAAAAAACGCTAACTTTGGCCAGTGTTTGTGACTAGGTGGCTACTAAAAAAGGCTGAACATACCCCATTTGCAATACCTTGGGTTGTCTTCTTTTGCAAATGGTATGCCATCATGGGGCTAATTCTCATTCCTTGGCTACCATACGCTCTCAAAGGCAACCTAACCAATCTGACAAATTTCAATAAAAAAAAAAAAAGTAAAATCAAGCCTTATATTTGACCCTGTAACTTTCACAAACACTATAAAACATCTACATGTGGGGTACTGTTATACTCAGGAGACTTCGCTGAACACAAATATTAGTGTATCAGAACAGTAAAATATATCACAGCAATAATATCCTCAGTGAAAGAGCTGTTTGTGTGTGAAAAATGCAAAAAAACTTCACTTTCACTGACAATATCATCGCTGTGATATGTTTTACTGTTTTGAAACACTAATATTTGTGTTCAGCGAAGTCTCCCGAGTAAAACAGTACCCCCATGTACAGGATTTAGGGTGTCATAGAAAGTTACAGGGTTAAACACAGTGCTAGCAAATTAAATTATCTGGACTTTCGGCCTGGGTTGGCAGGCAGGTCCCTCGAATTGCAATCATTAAAATTACTTAATTAGGTAAAAATATTACATAAATATGCACGTATAATTTTAATATATATACATATTTATATATTTGACGTCTACGTGTATATTTATGAAATTATTTATGTAATTATGTATGTGGACATATGTATATTTCGTATTATTTTTATTTATTTATTTATACATATATATATATATCATTACATTCTAAGTGTATTTTGATATAAATATATATATATCAATATCAAAATACTGTTAGAATAAAATTGCATATATATATATATTTTTTTAATTATTACAAATTATTTTTATTTTTTGTTATTTATTTTTATTAACATATTATTTGTATTTTATAATAATATATATATACCATATATATAGTTATTATATATATTGTATATATTCGTGTGTAATTTAAATATAAGTGTATTTTTATATTAATATACGTATATATAAATATAAAAATACACTTAGTATGACATTATATATATGATATATATATACATATATTATATATAGGTATATATAGATATAATACATGTATATATATCATATATATATATATATACATATTATATTTTTTTTACACTGATTGTTTTTCTTTTAACATTATTTTTGATTTTACAGATGCAGGGGGACTGCCTGTCAGCACAGACAGTCCCCCTGCAGGCAGACACATGGACCCCTATTGCGGTCATGTGATCGAGTGATCACATGGCCGTGGGGTCCTGATCTGCCGAGGGGGGACTGCCCGGGCAGACAGGCAGTCCCCCTGGACCGGGAGGAGAGCTGATCGCCGCAGTGGGACCGACGGCGATCAGGTAAGTTGCCCAAGACCGTTATGACGGTTCAGGACCGTCAGCGGTCCAAACGCATGTTTTACCGCTGACGGTCCTGAACCGTCAGCGGTCCTTAAGGGGTTAAGGTGTGTAAATTCTGTGTCCCTTTTCGTTATTCCAAAAATCAAATAAATTTCAAGTCAAAAGATATAACCCCAAACATCATATTCAGATGGCATATAGGATAATATTCTATAAGACTGATACTGGTTGATATGATGATAAATTAGTGTAAAATGTATGAATCAAAACAAAATGAACAAAACAATCTGTTCTATTTTTATAAAATGCATAGTGATCATTTATCTTTTTTATGTTGCATTAAGGTGGAATTTAACATGAAATCATGTTAATCACTTATAAGTCTTTCATGTACCATCATTTAAATAAGTTATTTTTGTAAGGAGATTATGTTCAGAATGTCTTGTGAATAAATATAGGTGCTAAATGGACACAACTAAAGCCATTTGGATTTAAATCAAATAATTAAGAAAAAGAAAATGATTCACAGGGTAACAGAAACATCTGTTGGGGTGTTCTTGGCACATATGATTTAGGCAGCTGTTTTCTTGGCTGCTTAATATCAAATCTGTGCAAAAAACGACATCTAACGTCAGCACACACAGAATGCTGGTGACAGATATAATAATCTTCTCATTTGAAGGTAGTGGGCCTGCAAGAGGAAGCTTGTTCTCCCCTCCCTCCCCTGTCTTTCTGTGTGCTCCCTCCATAGCTTAACCCCATAAGGCTGGCGGGCATGCAATGCCGTCTTTGGGGACCTGGCTCTAGCACGTCCCTGCCGTCCTCTCTACTTACCCGGCTGCCGGCGATCCCACGCCGGCGATCGCAGTGTGGGACTCACCTGGCAGCCCTTGCGAGGACCTCGCGATCACATGGACGTAGAATGATATTGATTAAATATATATATATATATATATATATATAATTATAAAGCAAAATGAATCAGCACTCCCAGGATTCATAAAAAAGAAACAATACTTTACTTCCACAGGTCAACGTTTCAGCTCCACTTGGGAGCTTTCATCAGGACAGCATACAAAAAAGTTTTTTGTATGCTGTCCTGATGAAAGCTCCCAAGTGGAGCTGAAACGTTGACCTGTGGAAGTAAAGTATTGTTTCTTTTTTATGAATCCTGGGAGTGCTGATTATTTTTGCTTTATATTTAATAGTGCAATCGAGCACCGGGTCTATACATTTTTCTATCAGTAGGAGTGCAGGGCTTTTTGCTTATTTTTTATATATAATTATATATATATTTATATATAATATAAAATAAATATATATGTAAATACGTTAAAAAAAATAAAAAAATAATAATAAATTAAAATTAAATATATGTGTAATTTTGTTCTAACTGTATTTTAAAATGAATATATATATATATATATATTGATATCAACATACACGTAGAATAAATTAATATATATATCTATTTACATAAGTATATATGTATATATCAGTATATATATATATATATATATATATATATATACCTATACATAAATAAAAATAATTTAAAAAAATGATATACATATATATATACATATATATATATATATATATATATATATATAAATATAAAATTATTACATAAATATATACGTAGAATTATTATATATATATATATATATATATATATATATATACATGTATATATATATATATATATATATATATATATATATATAATAATTCTACGTATATATTTATGTAATAATTTTACATAATTAGGTAATTTTATTAATTACAATTTGTGGGACCTGCCTGACAACCTAGCCTGAAAGTCCAGGGAATTTAATTTGCTAGCATTATATTTAGCCCTGTAACTTTCCAAGACACCATAAAACCTGTACATGGGGGGTACTGTTTTACTCGGAAGACTTCGCTTTACACAAATGTTTCAAAACAGTATAATGTATTACAACGATGATATCGTCAGTGAAAGTGACATTTTTTGCATTTTTACCACACAATTGGCACTTACACGGACGATATAATTGTTGTGATACATTTTACTGTTTTGAAACACTAATACTTGTGTTCAACAAAGTCTCCTAAATATAACAGTACCCCTCATGTACAGGTTTTATGGTGTTTTCAAAAGTTACAGAGTCAAATATAAGGCTTGCGGTTCAGTTTTTTCACATTGAAATTCGCCAGGTTGGTTACGTTGCCTTTGAGACCGTATGGTAGCCCAGGAATGAAAATTACCCCCATGAAGGCATACTATTTGCAATTGTAGACAACCCAAGGTATTGCAAATGGTGTATGTCCAGTCTTGTTTAGTAGCCACTTAGTCACAAACACTGGCCAAAATTGGCATTCAAATTATTTCTTTGCATTTTTCACACACAATCAAATATTAACACTACCTTTGGCCAGTGTTTGTGACCATGTGGCTACTAAAAAAAGACTGGAAATACCCCATTTGCAATACCTTGAGTTGTCTACTTTTGCAAATGGTATGCCATTATGGGGGTAATTCTCATTCCTGGGCTACCATATGGTCTCAAAGGCAACATAACCAATCTGGCAAATTTCAATGTGAAATAAACTGAAAAATGTAACATGCTATATTTGACCCTGTAACTTCCCAAAACACCATAAAACCTGTACATAGGGGGTACTGTTTTACACATGAGACATTGCTGAATACAAATATGTGTGTTTTATTGCAGTAAAAGAAAAACGGTATTATGACATTCACAGTTAAAATGTCACGTAGAACTACGTTACTTTCTCCCATTATTTATATTTTATTCATATTACATTGTTTTATACCTAAATATTTGATGTTAAATGAAAGCCCTGTTTCCCCTGAATTAAATTATATATAATAAGTGTGGGTGCACATAATATGAAAGAGGTGAATTACGCCTGAACAGACATATAGCGCAATTTCAAGTTTTTGTTTACGTTTTGTTTTGATCACAACGTGTACATTTGGCTCAATCCTTAAGGGGTTAAATTTATTTTTTAGCCCTTCCTCACCCTCCCACCCTCCCCCCCCCCCAAGCTCAGCACACGTGCATGTGCCCTAAACTGACAAAACTTCATCCTTTATAGGATGCAAGGCCCATGGTGACATCAGAAGAAGCATTGAGAGCTACACTGAGAGCTTTGTCCAGTGCTAGATTTTAATGTATTTTTTTCCTATTTTTAAAAAGGTGAGGACCTAGCTCGTTTAGCCTAAATTAAATAAATATATGTGTCCTAAAGGGTTAGAGTAACCACTTAAGCATCACCTAACAGGTGAGTATGGGAAAAATGTATCAAACTGGATAAATGTTAATCTTTTTTGATACCGTTTTTCTTTTGAGCAGTGCTTCTAAACATCATACCTTTGAAAGTCAGCTGTCAACAATCAGCCATTCAGAAAAAGAACAGTTACACATATATTATAAATATATAACATACTTATATTTTTTAAAATGTATGATTAAAGCGGTCTCCTCATCCCCACACTATATGTGTTAGGTAGAACACAAATATAAGCAGGGATTTGCTTCCATCAGTGTACAATACATAAACCACAACATAAAAAAACCTCACTCAAATATGATAAAACTAATCTTCCTTCAATACACAGCCAAGGGTATCATCAAATGTAATAATATCTGCTGTGCACGATGTGCGCAGCCAGGCTGTAGTGTTTATGGTGCTTGGAAGGTTCCCTTAATATAAATCTTATATAAATGTAAAGGAAAACGGAGAGTCGCATGGAAAAGGTTAACGTGCTATGGGTGTCTTTAAAGTTATGATTACAAAAAAGGAAAGTCATCAGAATCCTATCTGTAATCAACTTCTTTGTTATTTCTAATGCCATTATATTTAATCTTGAAATAATTCTGTAACCAGGTAAGTCAAATGCCAGGTAAAACAGGTGCAACTATCCAAATATCACTTGATGTCAACTACTCCACAGAAACTCTACTAAATGTCTGACATTCATTCTGTATTTGACATTTAATTATTTTGCAAATGTCTGACATTCATTTATGATTTCAGTGCATATGACTCTGTTCTGCAGACTGGAGCTTGGGGCTTGAAAAACTTTAATATATCAGTAAATTACAAGGCCTCTATCAATCAGGGTGTGCAAAATTGAAAAAATGATGGATCTGTTGACTGAAGACAACATTAGAGAGCTTGAGGACATGTAATTGAAAAATACAAACACTATGGGTGTGCCAAGCTGTTCGTAAATACCTTGTGTTCCCCATTCATAGCAAGTCTAAACACTATAAAATCTCTGTAAATATGAAATGTATTGCTTAGCTTCTGATTATTAGATTAAATAAATTAGTACTGTGTTAATGTGGGATATAACGAATTGGCACTGCAAATGCTGTGGTGCTTAAATGCTTCTGATATTCTGTTCCAGTTTAGTTTAAAATCTTGAAATGAAAAATATAAATTTCAAGAACAATTGCAGTATAGCTGGTGTTTAAATGTTTACAAATTATTGTACATAGTTTATATGACAAATACTGTAAAGGTGCACTTTTTGCCAAATAATATATATTTAAGAAGGTTTATATCCTAACTGGCATGCATAGAGCAAACCTATATCTTTCTGATTTCTGGTTATTCAATATAATCTAATTAAACCTTCAATTTCATAACATCTAATTCAAACATCCAAGTTTCTTTATGCTTTAAATTCCTATATTCTAATGCAATTGATTTCTAAAATGATCATTATATTCAAATCATTGTAATGCCTTCACTGAATATAATTGCTATTTGAAATTGTTTAATGTAATTATTCTGATAACATAGTGGAATAAGATAAATTTGACTTAAATTAAAATATACAGCCACTTAATATAGCTTTGAAATGTAAAATAGTGAAATTGTCAGTTAACTATTGATTTCCTTGTTTATAATATAATGCAGATGCATTCTCTATCTGTATCAGTGATTATTGAGTGTAAAAAATCTAATTATCTTTCTGCAATGGTTCTTAGATAAATGAAATCACTGAGTGGACCCACCATCACTTGAAGAATTAAAAAAAGAAAACATAGCCTAATCTCTTGTGCTTAGCAGAGGCTCTGATGCCTGTGAATCATTAAAAGAGTTGATGATGGCCCCAAGCCATCAGTGCACAGTAAAAAAGGATCAATATTTGACACCACAAAACTTCAAAAATATGTGTAGATCAAGAACCTACAAAAGAAGCCTCCATTTTACCTTGATTACTAAGTACACATAGCTAACTTATAGTGATCAAGTAGATATAATAATATTTACTTGGTTTACTCATTGTATGTGTCATGTGAACATTCCCATTTATCTAATTTAAAGTACTAGAATGCATTATTAAGTGTTCTTGCATAGCAAGGCCACTTAATGTTATCTCACATAGATTATAATTATTATTCTTATTATAGCCAAATTTACCACCCTAACTCCTTCCACAGTTTTTACACTACATAGACAGTAATATACCGAAACGTGCGGATTGTTCCCGATGCTGGATTGCTATTACTTTGTGGAACGTTTCGCCGAATGGTTCACGGAATATCGTCGTTCTTGTGGCGAAATTGGTCCCATAGGAATGAATGGCAAAATGTTCAAAACTAAAGTGGGAGCTGGCAAAAGCTGAAAAATCAGGTCATGATTTCTAAACTGCCACCACTCATTTTCAAGCCCACCTACACAAATCTTATATCAAAACGTTCAGCTACCCCTGCTGCCACTAAAAATGTCAATGACTAAGCCATAGTCCTGATAGTTTTCACAATATGACCATTTGTTTGCAACTCACGCCATCCATTGACATTCATTGAAACTCCACTCTAGCCAGCTCAAACTTGAAGGGCAATATCTAAATTGCGACTGTGCCTTCATTATTAATGGCATATTATCCATCAAAATGTAGGTCTGGGTCTTGTGATTCTCACAATATAAAGCTCTTCGTTGTAAGATGTATAGTTTTCAAACTACGACCGTTTGAAGATGGCAACCGCCAAAATACTCTGACCTGTGCCAGGCTGCAGCAGCAAGTGATGTCATAGACAGGGCCTTTTGTACACCTGCTAATGTTTTTATAAATGTATGTTTTAACCCCTTAAGGACCGGACTGTTTTTGCGATGTTGTACATTTGCGACCAGGCATCTTTTTGACACTTTTGTGGTGTTTGTGTTTAGCTGTAGTTTTCCGCTCTCTCATTTACTGTTCCCATACAAATTATATATTATTTTTTTCAGGACAAAAGGGGCTTTCTTTACATACCATTATTTATATAATTTCATGTAATTTAATTTAAAAAAAATGAAAAAATATGATGAAAAATTTAAAAAAAACAAGTTTTTTGACTTTTATGTGAAAAATCTTTTACTCATCTACAAAAGCGAATGAAAAAAAATGCTAAATAGATTCAAAATGTGGTCCTGAGTTTAAAAATACCCAGTGTTTACATGCTTTTTGCAATTTTTTTGCATGTTATAGGGCTATAAGTACAAATAGGATATTGCGGTTTCAAAACATACATTTTTAAAATGTATCAATAGTGACATTGTAACACTATTATCTGTCATAAATCTCTGAATACCACCCCACGTGTACATATTTTTTTTAAAGTAGACAACCCAAGGTATTCAATATGGGGTATGTCCAGACTTTTTTAGTAGCCACTTAGTTGCAAACACTGGCCAAAGTTAGCGTTCATATTTGTTTGTGTGTGAAAAAAGTAAAAAACTAAATTGAACGCTAATTTTGGCCAGTGTTTGTGACTAAGTGGCTACTAAAAAAGACTGGACATACACCATTTGCAATACATTGGGTTGTCTTCTTTTGCAAATGGTATGCCATCATGGGGGTAATTCTCATTCCTCGGCTACCATACGCTCTCAAAGGCAACTAACCAACCTGGCCATTTTCAATGTAAAAATATTTGACCCATATATTTGACCCTGTAACTTTCAAAAACCTGTACATGGGGGGTGCTGTTATACTCAGGAGACTTTGCTGAACACAAATATTAGTGTTTCAAAACTGGAAAATGTATCACAACAATTATATCATCAGTAAAAGTGCTGTTTGTGTGTGAAAAATTAAAAAAGTCACTTTCACTGACAATATCATCACTGTGATATGATTTACTGTTTTGAATCACTAATATTTGTGTTCAGCGAAGTCTCCCGAGTAAAACAGTACCCCCCAGGTACAGGTTTTAGGGTGTCGTAGAACGTTACAGGGTAAAATTCAGTGCTAACAAATTAAATTCTCTGGACTTTCGACCTGGATTGGCAGGCAGGTCCCTTAAATTGCAATCAATAAAATTACTTAATTATGTAAAAATATTACATAAATACACACGTAGAATTTAAATATATATGCATATTTATATATTTAAAGTCTACGTGTATATTTATATAATTATTTATGTAATTTTGTATATGGACATATGTATATTTCGTATTCTTTTTATTTATTTATATATACATAGATATATACAATTTCATTCTAAGTGTATTTTGATATAAATATATATATATATTAATATCGAAATACAGTTAGAATAAAATTTCATATAGAAAAATATTTTTTTTTAAATTTTTATTATTATTTTTAAATTTTTTTATTTAATTTAAATTACTTATTATTTGTATTTTATAATAATATATATATACCATATATATAGTTATTATATATATTATATATATACACGTGTGTAATTTAATTATATGTGTATTTTTATATTAATATATGTACATATTAATATAAAAATACACTTAGTATGACATTATATATATGATATATAGACATATATTATATATATGATATAATATACGTCTATATATCATATATATACACATATATAATTATTATTTTTATTTATTAACTTTAACCTTTATTTTTTTTATGATTTTACACTAAGCAGGGAGACTGCCTGTCAGCACAGACAGTCCCCCTGCAGGCAGACGCATGGACACCTATTGTGACCATGTGGTCGCCCTGTTGAGCGATCACATGGCCACAGGGGTCCTAATCCGCCATGGGGAGACTGTCTGGGCTGCAGGCAGTCTCCCCACACCGGGACCAACGCCGATCGCCGCCGGGGGAACGACGGCGATCGGGTAAGTACATTGGACCGTTAGGACGGTTCAGGACCGTCAGCGGTCGGCAAGGCAAAAATGCAGATGACGGTCCTGAACCGTCCTCGGTCCTTAAGGGGTTAATGTAACTGTGAAGCACTTTGGGCAACAACGTTGCAATTAAATGTGCTATATAAATAAATAATAACAGTTACTCCGCCCACTCCAGTTGTAGACTACTGGTGGAGGCAAGAACACTTCATACAATTTCCCCAGAAATTGTAGCTTTTCTAGTTTTTGTTATTTTTGTTATTTCTTTTTTTTAAACACATATTTCAATGCTCATTAACAAAACGTTCATACCTGACTTATATAGAAATATTTCTAATTAGCAGTAATGTACATGTAACAGGAAATATATAAAGAATATATATAAAAAGTAACTGCAATCATTGGAGCTCGGAAGTAGGCATGAGGATTTAGGGAATCTTATTTGACCTAAGTAGAAAGTGAAAAACACATACAATGTAAGGTGGAGTTTCTTCTTGTTTACAATAGATAACAATTAAAATGGGATTTCTTCTTATTAAAAATAGATACCCTAGAGATAAAACACAGAAGGACACATCATAGTGCAATATTGTCTGAATGTTCTATAAATATCAGGGAAATGTGTGAAAATAAACTCACAAAGCGAGAGCCTATGGAATAAGGCTCAATCTTCCAGCGTTGTGGGATTAAGGTTCCCACTCCCTTCTTTGTGCTGCCTGAAGGTGATGGGTAATATGATGTCCTCTCACAGGTAGTACAGGAGGTGATAGTGCAAATCAGTGCAGGAGGTAATAAATAGAATGATGTCCTCTCACTGGTTGATACAAATAGTATAAAGTGCTTTATTAATAAAGTGCACAAGTTAAATATAAAAAATAAGACCTTACAGTTGTAGGTAGTCTTATAGAGATAGTCTCTAGTAGCAAAACGCGTTTCTCCTCTTGATGAGGCTTCCTCAGTTTCTGTGATTTCTTGCTGTGGGTGTTCTTCCTTTATAGTACAAATTTCGCGCCGTTTTCCGGCTCAATTATTCAATCAAATATTTTTAATAAGAAGAAATCCCATTTTAATTGTTATCTATTGTAAACAAGAAGAAACTCCACCTTACATTGTATGTATATTTCGTTTATTGTGAGGGCGAAGGGTACTCACTAAGGTGTATGAGGATCTCTTGGTTTATTTCTATATTTGTGTATCCCACTGGTTTTACTGTATTTCTTTATATTTCCAGAAAGTGAAAAACCCCTGGTTTACCTGTCCCTATGTCCCATCCCTATGACAAGCTAGTTTGCAATGTTTCTAAAGTTCACCCAAGGGTGCCAATATTTGCGATTGGAAATAAACTTTCCAGAAGTAGGACTACAGTTACATCCCATTGTGTACTGATAGATAGTCTATCTGGTTTATAATTTATTTGCAGGATGGAGAAAAACTAGATTTCCAGTTACGAGTTCTAGAGAACTCAAAGGCATAAAGTTTATGTACGATTAGGTATTTGTGTTTTTTTTCCCATTATTGGGAAGTCTAAATTAAATAATAAAAGGGAAGGTGTAAGTATAATGGTTTTGTAAACTACGTCAGCTATCAGGGATACTATAAATGTATCGGTGTCGTTTAGTATCAGACATGTATACCATATATGAAGTACCTTGCAGTGTGTGCCTCTCTATTCTTCCTCCAGACTCTGGGTCCTTGGTTTTCAAATGAGATGCAAAAGTTGTTCTCATCAGAAAAGAGGACTTTGGACCACTGAGCAACATACCAGGTCTGTTTTTCTTTAGCCCAGGTAAGACGCTTCTGACATTGTTTGTTGTTCAGGAGCGGCTTGACAAGAGGAATGAGACATCTGAAGCCCATGTATAGGATCCGTCTGTGTGTGGTGGCTCTTGATGCACTGACTCCAGCCTCAGTCCACTCCTTGTGAAAGTCCCCAACACATGTGAATGGCCTTTTCCTGACAATCCTCTCCAGGCTGCGGTCATCCCTGCTGCTTGTGCACCTTTTTCTTCAACACTATTCCCTTCCACATAACTTTCTATTAATGTGCTTTGATACAGCACTTTGGGAACATCCCACTTCCTTCGCAATTACCTTTTGAGGCTTTCCCTCCTTATGGAGGGTGTCAATGATGGTTTTCTGCACAACTTGATTGTGATTTCTACTGAACCAGACTAAGAGACCATTTAAAGGCTCAGAAACCCTTTGCAGGTGTTATGGCTTACTTAGCTGATTAGAGTGGGACACTGTGAGCCTAGAATATTGCACCTTTTCCCAATATTCTAATTTATTGAGATCGTGGATTTGGGGTTTTCATAAGCTGTAAGCCATAATCATCGCACTTATGACAAATCGTGGCTTGAACTGTCTTGCTTTGCATGTTATGCGTCTATCTCATATATTACTCCTTATTTCCCCTTTTACGTTGCATTACTGAAATAAATTAACTTTTGCACAATATTCAAATTTTTCGAGTATACCCTGAATATAGGATATTTAGATAAAGTTCTATCAGGGATATACAATGTATATATTTTTTTTATTTGATAGTGGTTTGGTACCATTCATACGGGGTGCAGCTTACATTGAGATCCTTTTCCCATTTTTCTATTGGTGAAATTTTTATAATGTCATCCTCCCCATCCAAAAGTTTAGAAGATCTAGTTATTAAACCTTTAGTACCTACTCTATCTAATCTGAAGATATGATGTTCAAAAATATTTTTTTTTAATTTAGATAGTGTTTAATCCTTAAATATCGAAAAGTATCACTAAAGGGTACTTTGTATTTAGTTTTCAAGCATGGAAAGCTAATCAGAACTTTATCTTCAAAAAGGTCAATACTTTTAATGTATCCCCAATACAGCACATCTAACATATCTACTATTATTTGATTTTGAGGTTTTCTTTGCTTAATTTCAATTGGATCTTCTGACCAGAATACATTATTTAAGTTTCCACATAAAATGGTCTCTTGTTCTATTTGGTACCAGGCACTATTCTGAATATTCGGGTTAAACCACAACATTACATTCGAAACTAAACATGTTTGTTGTAATTTTGCAATATCAGGGAATGAGATACTGCCTTTGTCATAGTTATTTTGTAAGATCTTTTGAGATATTTTTGGGCGTTTATTTGCCCAAATAAAATTCAAAAATAATCTTTGGAATTGTACTATCTTAGTGCTTAATCTGAAAGATAAAGATCTAAATAAATATAATTTTGGAATAGAATACACATTCACTATATTTAAGCGCCCCAACCATGAGATCTCAGTTTTGGTCCACTTGGACATTTGCTTATTAATAGAAGAATATAGATTATCATATTAATATATTCTGAATATTAAAAGATAACTTAATACCCTGATACTCAATATACTCTGGGTTCCAATTCAACCGAAATTAGATTTAAGTATAGATAGTTCATTCTCAGACACATTTAAAACCATAATCTGAGTTTTCTTATTGTTAATTTTATATGATGAGATAGTTCCATAGATTTCAGTTATTTTTAAAACTTCTGGAATAGAACCCATAATTAAACAACATAGATAGCTTACAGTTAAAGCAGCTTCAGAGGTATACAAATGGCAGTGGTTTGACTATAATGCTCTATCAAACTACATTTTTGTTTCATGAAAACTTTACTGACATTTTCAAGTACGTAGCACAAAAAGAGAAACAAAAATGATAAGAATAACTGTAGAAAAATGTTGGATAGCAATACTAGGTTTATCATGAAGAAGGATGGGGATAATCTCACACTGGATGGATGAGAGGGAGTAGGTGAAGAAAATAAAGAAATAGGTAGGGGAAAATAAATAAAGATAAAAAATATAGACAAGAGCTATGGTATGTAGATATTAAATATGCATGGGGATTGAAGAGCCATATTCTTCAAATTATCTGGAAATGTTTGTAAGCATTGTGATGCATCATATTGCCTATAAACATATTTAAGATTGAGGAGGGTAATTCCACATAACTGAAAGACAGTCCTGCAAGGAGCTAGTTTCTTAGTAATCTAACGATCTACTGGGATTGGTTGTCAAACCAGATGATTTTCTAATGCAGAGAGCTGATGCCAAAAGGGGATTGGTAATTTAATGCCATCGTAGGTGGATGTGCATACCTCTGTGACCACAGGTTTGCCAATATATTTGTGCAT
The DNA here is from genome assembly GCF_036172605.1 of Pelobates fuscus. Classification (NCBI taxonomy): domain Eukaryota; kingdom Metazoa; phylum Chordata; class Amphibia; order Anura; family Pelobatidae; genus Pelobates; species Pelobates fuscus. Next base: position 160,638,095 of record NC_086321.1, read on the forward strand.
TTAAAGTGCATTTTCAGTGACAGTCCTGCAGTTTTGTAAAAGTGGCAAAGGACATCTGGTACTGAAAATCTGTTTGTCCTACACACTGATGATGAATGGTTAAAACAAAAAATAAATCATTATGTAACAGAACTGACCAAAAAATTCACCTAAAGCCATATGTGTTCATGTTTGGATATTTAGGGTAATAAGGGGTTACAGTTGTAATTAAAGTGGAAAAAGCTTATATACTGACAGTTTTACTGCCACGTGTACATGTAAGTTATGCTGTAACGAAAGATCAAAAAAAATTATTTACACGTTGTGCAAGCAAAACTGCAAGGAAATACATAGATTTTCTGAAATTCCTTTTACAGTTATGGTCCCTTCCCTCAAATTCAGATAGTCTATGCACAGAATTCAGTGACAATGAGAGCAGGATGACCATCCAACAAGCTGTTCTCCTGCTCTTTAACACAATACCTACAGCCCTGGAACTTTAGTAACTTAAATATTCCTCTGGCATAAGTGTTTCGTTTTTGATAGAGGAAAAGAGCAACGGGGACAGATGTCCTGCTTTACTGGCAAATTGCTGGCAAAGTGCTGACAATGAACTAAACATGTCAATGTCCTGAGGAGGTGAACACTGTCCAATGAAATGCTTCCAAATAGGGCAAAAAGGGTAGGAGCAGGTTGGGAGCTAGGGTGTAACAGGGAATGTGTGTTACACTCAGAAACCTTGCATGATTGTGGCAGGGAACAATGGGGAGAAAGTGAATAACTCTTAATGACTATTACTTAATGACAAATATTACTTATTTGCAGACTATTGTTGCACATTCAATGTTCTAAGACAGTCATTTCAATTATATTCTTCGCTACCAACAGCCTTGACCATTGCATGACTTATATAAGAAGCTTTCCTTATATTGTTACACAATGTTGTGTGTTTGAATCTTCAAGCATGTGAGTAGAGATACTGCACCCTCTATGTTTGATAAGTTTAACTTACTTTAATTTATTCTTGGTTTGAGCAGTAAATATGGAATGTTTATGTGCTTTATAAACTGTTATATTATAATAACGGCCTACACATAGTTAAGCTTTCTTGACTGCTAATAATTGTCTCTTTGTCTGAACTCATGAAGAGATCATTTTTAGTAGAATTCAGTTACTTCACTATTCAGTAATGAGGTCCAAATGGAATCAGGTCCCATTGAGTACATCAGTGACATATTCTTGTTTCAGTGATGTTGATGCAAACACTGGGCTTAAAGGGGAGATATGTAAATGCATAATAAAGTAGGCTGCCAGTGGATTTTTCAATATAGCAAAAACCTTATCAAGTCACCAGATTCTGAAATTTATTCTACATACCGCATATCTCTTTCCTAAATAGCATAATTATTTACTATACACTAAATATGTGTAAATGAAAAAACAAACAGCAAAATGTAGGCTAATATAATGAGAATATATGTATGCAGGTTTTAAGCAGGTTTTATCTAATTTTGTTCCATGGGCTGCATTGACAATTTGGCGAAGCCTATTCAATCATTCTAAGTAATTATGAAGTAATGCTAATTATAAATGATACTGGGGATATCTATAACAGTCATGTGGTATTTACATATATGTGATTTTATTGGTGACAAAGTCACAGGTCCTGCAAATAGTATTGGGGTTTGTGGCCTACATTCATAATTGCAGGAACTGTTACGTTTCAGTTATGGGTTAGAATACAATAATTTTTTTATTTTTTATATTAAGACCCCTGAACTAGAAACATTTTCATAAATTATCTATTTGGCCTACATTTTTTTATTTTTTTTATTTTCCACAGCTGACTAAATTTAGTAAACAAACCCCTAGGTCTCAATAGTTGTTTGGACAATATGTTGCTATTGTAGTGCATGCGGTTTGGTAGACCGCATAACAAAGAAACTTCTTCTTAAAAGCATGAGTCTTTGTACATCTTTCCTATTGTATTTTATGCAAACTAGCACGAATGTGAAATGGAAACCAAGCACACACTCAACAAAGTGTTCAGAGGAAAATAGGATTAATAAAGTTTTTATTGTTTCCTTTTACTTGGTGTGCATACTAAAGCCTTTACATGACCCCTGGAATATCCCTTCTACAGATTCCACTGCAGTTCAAGCAGTTAAAAGCATTCTTTTAGCCTGCCAGTCACATTAAAAGTGAGGTGATGCAAAAATGTTTCACATAAACGTTAGAAATGCTTACAAAATACAGATGTTTTATGTGTTTACAAAATGTTGGCTACAAAACATATTTTTTGCCTTATTAAATGTTTATATAGTAACATTATGGTATGCATCAGACACTTGTGTTTCCAATTTTCCTTCTTCTTTAGGCCTTCGGATATGAATTTAAAAGTTATGATGCGTTTTATAGGTTGGCATCTAGTCATACGATATACATTTTTCAACATGTTTTGGTGAAACATCTGCTCACTTAAATGTTACTGACATCTGAAAGGCAGTAACCCGATTTGATGGGTTATTGATAACCGATTATCTGGCACCTTTTATAAAGCTTTCTATACCACACCCATGGTAATTCCCTTCAGATGTTTGAACATGTGTGCCAAGTTAAGCAAATGTTAAAGATACACAACAGTCAACCCTTCTCGTACAAACAAGTGGATTTTTTTTATTTGGTTTGTGGAAAATCAAAAACAACATTTGGAAAAAATAAGAAAAAATAAATAAAAAAATATATCTAGTATTTCATGTCTGTAGAAATAATTGAACTTACTAACATCTTCAACATTTTAAAGGGACACGACACTAACAATCATTATTTCGGGACTATAGGTTCCCTTCTGTTGACCCCCTATTTGGCATCAACAAATTATAGTTAACTAATGATTACTCATATTCTTTCCAACCCTGGGACACTTCTGCTGCTTTCTCAGGCTACTCTTCCATTGATGTCAGCATCCAAGCTGGCATCACCCACAATCTTCTCATAGAGAAGAAATGGATTAGAGAAATGCATGTGCAGTCAAACGCCTCGCTCCTCCAATCAAGTACCGCCATCAGCAGCATTTAATTCCAGGACCGAGTTTCACTCAGTTCTGGAGTTCTGGACAGCAACTATAGGGGTATTTAACAATGTTTCTAAAAACGGCAATGTTTTACATTGCAGGGCTAAAATGACAGAACCAGTGCACCTAGACCACTTTATTGAGATGCAGTGGTCTGGGTGACTTTAGTGGTCCTTTAACCCCTTAAGGACCAAACTTCTGGAATAAAAGGGAATCATGACATGTCACACATGTCATGTGTCCTTAAGGGATTAAATAAGATTAAAAAAAAAAATACAAGAAACAAAATTCTAATTTTTAAGAAGTAATTGAAGCGTCTCTTTCATGTTCTGTTGACTTTGCACAAATTGCAAAGACACCCTACGGTGACATCTCCACTGGTGGTCCGGTGGATGGGGGAGGGGCAGGCAAAGGAGAGTTTAACTTACCTGTCCCTTGCTGGCACCACCATCTTCTTCTGGCTGCTCCTCTTCTGCTCCTAGTGAGGGTCCAGAGAGACCGTTGGATACCCCATAGATAGAGTTAATTTCATGCACTGGTGACACTTCTAGATAGCAGTAGTTCCTCCCAATGTCTAGAAGTGTCAGGCATATGAAAAATACTGAGAAAACGTAGTCCCTACTGTCTCAGTATAACTTTTCACTGGGTTGGAATTTCTGTGAAATTCCAACAAGGTCAGTACGAGTATTTCATAAAGCTGTTATTTTGATGAAATACTAATTTTGCAGGGGAGGGTAGTGACAGTGCCGCTTTAAGTATCAGAGCTAGTTAATAGCTTAAATATCTAATGAATGCACATACATTTATGGTACTTAGGTAAATGATGAAGGACAATGCATTAGGGCTGTATCTTTATTGATGACAAGGCCCTGTGCTGGAATATTCCTAAACATCTTTCATCTATACGTTACCCATCCCTGTCTGTTTACATCTTTATCACTTATTTCCCTGAACAACTGAACAACTTTGTATCCCTCCTGTGAATTGTTATCTATCTGCTATTTCCCTCCAACACCTTTACTTTCAAGTACATTTCTAATACAGGCACCATTTCGGTTAACCAGCCGCAACTGAAAAAATAAATTTGTAGAAAAACAATGTCTGTGATAAATAATAAAGAAAATACTCTAACAAAATATCAGTTCCAGTGAATAGCATGTTAAAAGAACATATTACCATGTGCACTGAAAGTAATAAATAGTAATAAATAGTCAAAAAAACTCACTATTTCACTGATAACGTACTACCAGGACTTAAAAACCCCCAAAAGTTTTATTTTTTCCCTATTTTTTTTGCATGTTTTCATTACATATCTCCATACATGAACTCACTTTCTGTATAGATAATGGTATAATCTTTGGGGCTATTTCTTTCTTTGTTGTTACCTTATAGTTCTCCTTCCCCATGATTCTCTCTTATAGTCTTTTATTCCCTTTTAATTTGTATAATTATAGTATGAGGGATCTGAGACAGACTAATGTGAACCACAAGCTGCTCAGATCTCAGGCATCCATTATATTAGAGATAATAGCTGTACGTTTTGTTCTGAATGTTATGGATTAAGCTTGAAATCAGGGACAAGCTTGCAAGTGGAAAAGAAGAGAAAGATGTCTTGGGTTTCTTTAACTTGAGCAATATTGTATAATAGTTGTATACATGTGCGGTAAACTCTAATTTTTATGGGTAGGTGATTTCTATAACTAATCTATACATTCTCTATAAGGACTGTTTATATATATTTCTTATATATGTAGTTTGTATTAAGTCTGTGTCAAGATTATTTTTATAATGCTTTTAGAATTTGTAGACCTACATCCTGCCATACCTGCACTATGCCAGTGGTTCCCAAACTGGTCCCCATGACACAGCAACAGTCAGAATCTCCATTGGAATAGAAAAGAAAAACATATATATCTTGGACTGTTCCTGCACCATGAGAACTGGGAACCACTGCTCCATCCTTTAACCAAAAGTTCTACTCACCACTAGCTAATTGGCTGTAAATAATTAGCCCTGGCAAGTGTGCCATATATTCTACAGGCATGCTGTAGGCAATAACTTTGAAACCCTGGCTAGTGGAATTGGACTCAAATGTTAAGCCCTGCTTTAACTATATATATTCTGCCTTGCTTCATAAAATTATGAACACTTATATTTGTACTTATAAGATATGTAGGAAGAAAATAATTGATGTGCTATGTCTTCAAGGTAAATCCACACGGTTGTATAATTTAATGAAACAACTTAAGCTATACATATAACCATGTATAACTGGGAGAAGGGAAGATGTTGGGTGGATGAAAAGGCATGCTCGATGAAGATTACTGTTATTATTTATAAAGCACCAATATATTCCAAAGCGCTGTACAATGGGTGGACTAACAGACATGTAGACGAGTTGGACACACAGGAACAGAGGGATTGAGGGCCATGCTTAATGAGCTTACATGCTAGAGGGAGTGGGGTATAATAACACGAATGGTAAGGGTAGGGTAGAAAGGTAGAAATGTAGGTTGCTAGGATAGTAGTCATTGAGGGCTTAGTGTTTTATTTTGATGACAGTTGCTGGAGAGGAATCAGGGTGTTGGGATGGACGCTGTTGACAGTTTAATTGAAATGCTTTCCTGAAGAAGTAAGTTTTCATGACTTAGTATGTAGATGGGTGGATGGATTTGTATGTATGTGACTGGATGGGTAGGTTTGATGGCTTAATGATACAACAAAAAAGATAAGTAGGAATGCAAAAAGGGTGGAGTAATCACTTCTAAGGTGTAAATAAGAATATACAACCTTATAGTATAACAGCGTGGTGGGCAATATCTACAAACAAAATATACAAATGGCACATAGTGTGACAAGAGTATAAATATAAAGACACACAGGATGAATATATAAAACTCACAAAATATAAGTGAATATCAGGCCCATCATCCTTAATCAGAGGTCGTCTTCAGAGTAATATGGGCAAAGTCTTCTTTAGCACTTGTAAAATAAAGAAACCAAATAATAGTGCAGATGAAATTAAAACTTCAAAGATTTATTACACAATGCACTTGCAAAAGGTCCAGGTAAAAACAGCATATAATCCACTACAAGGTGGAGATAAAAGCACAGCAAGCAAGTCCCCAATGTAATAATCCAATGCGTTTCGTCCACGGGACTCCTCACAATCCCTGAGGAAGTCCCGTGGACAAAACGCGTTGGATTACTACATTGGGGACTTGCTTGGTGTGCTTTTATTTTTTACCCTTTCTTCGTAACTAAAATGCTCCATTCCTTTTAGAAATTTTGTAGCTCGTCTCTGCACTTTTTCTAGTGCCATGATATCTTTCTTTAGAACAGGTGCCCAAAATTGCACAGCATATTCAAGGTGTGGATTTACCAGCGGTTTATAAAGAGGCAAAATTATATTTTCATCCCGAGAATTTATGTCTCTATTTATACATGACAAAACCTTACTGACCTTAGCAGCTGCAGATTGACATTGCATATTGCTGCCTAATTTTTTGTCTATAACAATTCCCATATCCTTCTCGTGTGTGGTTATCCCTAATTCACTACCATTTAGGGTGTAAGTTGCTTGTGCATTCTTGACCCCGAAGTACATAACTTTGCATTTCTCTACGTTAAATTTCATCTGCCATTTTAGTGCCCAGTCCCCCAATCTATCCAAATCTCTCTGCAGCAAAGCAATATCCTGCTCACATTTTATTACTTTACACAGTTTTGTGTCATCTGCAAACACTGATACATGGTTTTCAATGCCTATATCAAGATCATTTATAAATATGTTGAATAGAAGCGGTCCCAGAACAGAACCCTGAGGGACACCACTTACCACTTTTGTCCAGCCTGAAAAGTTTCCATTAATGATAACTCGTTGTACTCTATCCTTAAGCCAATGTTCTACCCAAGAACAAGAATATTTATCTAGACCAATTTCTTTTAGTTTGAAGACTAACCTATTGTGAGGAAGCATATCAAATGCCTTGGCAAAAAGTAGATCACATCCACTGCAACATCCGGATCTATACTTCTACTTACTTCTTTGTAGAATGCAATAAGGTTAGTTTGACATGACCTATGTTTCATAAAACCATGCTGATTATTGCTAATAACAAAGTTCTTCCCAATGAATTCCTGAATATTATCCCTTATTAGCCCTTCAAATATTTTCCCAGTCACAGAAGTTAAGCTCACATGTCTATAATTTCAAGGCAAGGATTTTGAACCCTTTTTAAATATAGGAACAACGTCTGCCTTCCTCCAATCCTCCGGAATTGTTTCTCTCTGTAAAATGTCCAACATTTTACAGACAGACATTTGATCAATTTCTTATAAGTGTGTGATTGTTTATTACACATTTGTTTACTTTTACAAAAATGATCCACTTTCTTCCTACTTGACTAAGAAAGTAGACAACTAGCTACTGAACCATTTTATAGGTTTATAGACCAGACATGCAGAAATACTCCAAAGTTAGAGAAATACATATATTACAGCATTTTGCACTGTAAGGTTATAATTTTGTCAAACTTTATTAGAGATGGTAATTAATGAGCTGTAAAGCCTGCTAGTGCAGAACCAGTAAAGGAGCTAGTCTTGTTTAAATCCGCAGTTCATAAATTTATTGCTACTCCTTTCTTCATTTATTAGTGTGGAGAGTGCTCCGAAAGCATATTAACTACACAGTACTGAAACTATCAATGCATGAAAAGAGGAACTCAAAGCTTAGGAAATACAAGATAAAATAAATTCAATAAAAGGTGGGGTAGGATACAGCATGATACTTTGCAGACATTGTTTTTAAATTCTACCTTTTTATAAATGTTTCTTTTTCAAATCACATCTCTTAACAACTGCAACATTTTTTTGCAGATTGCAGATACACGTTAATGTTTTAAACCCATGCCATGGGTATAACATGCTAACTTGGATAAAAGTTTTATTCTATTCTGGGTCAGACTAAATGAAAAAGCATTGGCGTGCAATATGAGTAATACAAATACTTTTCCTTAAATAATATTATTATTTTGGTATAAATATGCAGCTAAATAAGCTTGTAATTGTGGGATGAATTTGGGGTATATACATGCGTCTCTGTCCAACCTGCTTAGCACATATTATCTTGCCTTCCCCTTGCCATGACATCTGACTTATTGATCCTGACTGCAAACATATTTAAAGTGTCACTGTCACCGTCTTGGGACTTTGCAGAATTCTAGTTACCTGAACCTGTCCCTTGCAGACACCGCCATCTTCCTCCAGCTGGTCCTATTCAGCTCCTGGAGCTTCAGCACCAAGAGCCGATGTCACAAGACTGAGGGATTCTCCATAGACAAAGCCAATTCCCTGCAATGGTGATGGCTTGAGGGACTAACACTTGTAGGCGGTGGTGGCTCCACCCAGCGTCTAGAAGTGTCAGACATAGGAAATAAACATGTCATACTCACTCACCTTTCTGTCCGCATTCCTGCTTCCAGACTCCACTCCAACGGTTCCAACGCCGGCCGCTGTAATCCGCCCCCTTTTATTACGCGGCGCTCTCGTGCTGACGTCATGGCGCTAATGACGTCTCGTACCTGCCGACGTCATGCCTCCGATGATGTTACGGCCCGCCATGACATCCGAACTCAAACGTTTTGGGGGTGTGGTTTCCACTTTACTGAGTCAGCCTATAAAAGGCTGACTTACACATAGGACTTTGCCTTGTTGTGGTTCATTAGTTAGTTTGCAATAGCGCTTCCTATCGGATCGTTCTTTTTGGTATCTTGACCTCGGCTATCTGACTACTCTCCAGTCTCCTGTTCTTGACTCGGCTCTCGTACCTCAACTATTCTCATATCTGGTTCCCTGACTCAGCTAGTATACTCGTTTTCGTGATTTCTGGATCCCTCGAACCTGGCTTGTTCTTGACTATTCTCTTTCTGTCAAACATAAAGTCCGGCCACTCTAAGGTCCAGTATACATTTTTCTATTACACCCTGCGTGTTGGGTCTCCTAGGAGTCCTGAGAATACAGTGACAAATACTTTTTGCCTTCTTTGTCTCCGTATATATTTTGAATGGGCTGGAATTTCAGTGAAATTCCAATCCAGTCAAATGAGTATTTCATAAAGATTCTGTTTTTTTCTTGAGACATCTGACTGCTCTTGCCAGAGAAGACCAGATGAGATACAAGCTCCCCAAAACCCAAGCAAATTGTTGCTGGGCTTTAGTGATTATGGTGCTTGTAGTGTTGCTTTAAACATGGACACTGCTCGCTAGCTCTCTTAATTTGAATGGGCTTTGATATTGTCCTCTGTTTGGGCTACATATTATTCTTATTGTGGTTAGTTTTGGGTTATAGTGCTTATAACTGTAGAAGTTTGCAGTTAAATTCTTTGATATATATATATAATAATAATAATAATAATAATAATAATAATAATAATAACATAATGAATGCAATTCATAATAAATGTCTAATTTCTAATATGCTCATTCGTTTGATCGTGTATATGTATCCCATTACAGATAATTGAATAATGAACTGTTTCCAAAACAAAATTAAATGGCTTAGTTTAAAAGAAAAAGAATAATTAATAGTTTTTCTTGCTAGGTTTGATTTGTTCGTTTAAAGTCTGGATTAAGTTGTAATTGCTTTATCATTGAATTTTCTAATCACTGTAATAAAAACGTAGCATGTGTAAGAAATGTTTAAATTGGCAAATAGATATTTCTTCTCAACTACCAATATATGTTAAAATAGTATGTTAATATAATTTATTGGCTGAATAAATGCTATTGATTTATCCACTGTTTTAAAATTCTGGACAGTTTTTCTAAAATAAACATTGATTTTTTTTTTAGCAAAAAAAGTGTGTTAATTGGAAGTTGAAAATTATTATAGTTGTAAATAAAATAAAAGTCAGGAGAAGAATAAGTATTGAATCATATAAAATTTAATGGAATGAGATTCATGCAAATTATGCTATTTCTTTTCATTTCTAAAAGTGGACCAGAGCTGCTTTTAAAGGTTGACTACAATATCGTGTTAGTAAGCGCACAGCAGAATCTATACTAGGCTACTGTAAAGAAACTACAAAAGAATACTAAGTAACACATTTGGGGAGTGCTTTTTGTTGTGTGATTAGCAATGATAATAATAACAGAATAATAGAAGAATTTAGGAAAAGTAGAAAAGTGGGATCCCTTGCAAAACGTGACTTTGTACTTATAATTTTAAAGCTGCAGTGCTTTTTGAGTGCAACAAGCCCTCTCTCCCCTAATATGAGTTTGCTTGTGTGCTGGTGGCAGGATAGATTAGGTATGGAAATATACTTTCTTGATATGCTTTTCCATCTATGGCACCACTATTGCCATTGATGTTATATTTTTTTTTAGCTCTAGGACATATGCCAAGAATGTGGTTTAATCCTATTCTATCTTTTTGAAAAGTTACAGTGGCACTCCTTTGAATCTCAGTGTATCCTAGACTGATAGTGTGCTCAGTCACACAGGGTGACAAGGTCTACCATTCCTTGTAGAATCTTCAGAGGATCTTGCACACACACTTTTTCCCTCCAAAACAGGAAAAGGCCCCAGCCCAGACAAAAAGTAGGTTTGGGCAAACCCAGTAGTTTCTTCAGCAGGAAGACTTTATTGTGGAGTACAAAAATGTAGACAATGTTTCGGCTCCCCTTAGCCGTTGTAAAGTCCCATTCAGCATGCTTTGTCTAAAGAAAGGTAAGTCGGTGACTATGCACCAATATTCACACCCCCAAAGACCAAGGTATCCACCCAGGGAAAGAGAAGTGATGCTGTGATATATTATTTAATGAAATGTTGCAGTAACATTGTAGTAATATTGTATTAAGTAAAAATGTGTGTGTACGTATAAAATGTTTGTGGCTGAAAATGACTGGTAGGTTCCTTGAGGGGAGCATTTGCCCTGCTCCCCCATATGGATTCAGCATTGATTCTTTATCATGTATGCCATTTATATATCATATTTATATATTCTGCTTATGATGAGCAGGTATATAAATAACTTGCTTTTCTTTTGTAATTGTGTTAACCAGTTATCCATAAATAGGACATTATAAAAAACTGTTTTCCTCATATTGGATGGGCAGAGCTGGGACCTCCTGTTCCTCAGTCTCTAAGACGAACTACAACAGGAACTGGCGATGGATGTTTTATTGTCACATAATGAGTCTCACATTTTTTATGTGTCAGGGATACTAGTTTGACTAAAATCATTGTGGAATAATTTAACGCATTGTCCTATTGCATGAAAAATAAAATGAACTATAAAGTTTCTGTTGCGCCAAGAAACTTTTTGAATCGTAATCTTAATTTACTTTTATTTTTGGTAGATTTCACTATTATTGTTTCCAAATATATTATTGTACATTTAGCTTTCAAAATTCAAACCGCACAATAAATATCTCTTTGGCATTGTTACAGAATATATTGAAAACCCACTATCTCAAAAATGCAAGATGCATGTAATTGTGCCTAAGAATACTGTAATTAATTATTTAAGAACTGGGAGATATTAAAATATTCCCTGTTGATACACTTACTTGTCATATTTATATGCAATCACTGGAATTGGGCCAAGAGAAACGAACATATCTCCCAACAGTGCTATGCCAACGGTATTCCAATCTGCATATTTATTTAGAATATTGAAATACACTTAACACATGGTGTGACAGAGCAATTCCTCTGACAATATTGACAGGTAAACATATTATTCAAAGTATACTTAAGAAAATTACCAACTGTTTCGAAATAACTTTGTTGAGCATTAGCTAATTCAGATATTCAGCTATAAAGTTACCAGTGGGGTTCCCAACAAACACTTACATTGAATCAGAAATCCCTATTATAGTACACATTGTTGTTCAATACTGTTTAATAGGTAAATTATCACTAACCAAGCTTTAAGCTTGCTAAGTAGCATATGAAACAGGGGTGCCCAAAAGGTAGATCCCCAGATGTTGTAGAACTTCAACTCCCATGATGCTTTGCATGCTTTTAGAATGACAAGGCATCATGGTAGTTGTAGTTTTAAAACATCTGGGGATCTACCTTTTTGGCATCCATGATAAAGTTTGCAAACATCTGCAAAGCCTAGGTTAGCAATCATTGCTATATACATGTATGGTTTTGAAAGAAATTCCCTGGATCATACAGTAAGTTGTTTTGGCTATTCGTCAGCTACCCGTTACCACAGTTATATAATTGTTAATATGTGTAATGACATAATTGACAAACCTCAAAGAAGTGAGACATGACTGTGCATTCACTGTCATTGTAAAACCAACCAATCGCAGAGAACTGAAGACCTTTCAAGCTGACAGGGGCAATGGGCAACACCTTGTTAATTGGAGAGCTCTTGATTCTTAAACCCTCTAACCAGGAGAAAGAAGAGATGGGATTATTTTTATTTTTTCACAATTTTTTTTCTAATTTTTATTTTTTTTCAGGTTTCATTTATTGTTTTTATACACCTGCATTGGGTTATCATGTTTTTAACAGTTTTCTTTTGGCTGAAGATGGGTCATAGGCAAATGGCAGTTCTTTAAACATGAATCTGACATGTACATTTTAAATATTATTTTTACAGGTATTTTTATAATGTAATTCATTTTAGTTTTAGTGTATTTTTATTAATGTCTATATCTGCTGTCTCCAGCTAAGAAAACGATTTATAAAAAATATAAATGAAAATGCCCACAAAGTTGCAAGACCGGTCCATACACTCCTTCTGTAAATGACAATGAATGAATATATATATAAATACGTTTTTCTAATTTTTAAATTGCCCTGAACAGCTTTTTGTACACAAAAAGAAATATTTGTTCCAACACTGAAGAGGTAAGTAATGGAATCACAGGTTATTTTACTATGTATTTCCACATGTGAAGCTAACGTTACATTTAATTTAAGAGATAGAATTCAATGTAACCAGCAAATGTGTTGCATTAACTATACTTCACTAATGAATTCTTCTCATGATGTAAGTTTGAGCAGCAAAGCAATACTCTATTCCACTTTTTGCACATCTTACATGAACATATGAAAAAAAAGTAATACAAAAGTGTTGGACTTATGAAGTAGCCCATTAAAAACAATCTAGAGACATATTAACTTCAACTTTCACATCCCTATTTATCTACTGGGGACCTAATGATTTGTCACCTCTACTTCCTATTCCATTTGTGCAGGATTAGAGGTTCCTGTAACAGATTCATCTGCACATAAAAACGTTTATAAGGGTATTTACCATCCTGACAGGAATAGTTGTGCCCATCTGCAATCATGTGCCCGGATACCTGATAAACCCAGCAGGCCAGCATGTCTAGGGACGCCAGCTGCTGCAAAACTATGCCTCTTTATAGTCCCATGGCCGCCCACGATAATAATGACGTTAGCTTGCGTGTGGGGCCGGGGCCGGTGCAAGGATTTTTGCCGCCCTAGGCAAAAGAAAGATTTGCCACCCCCCCCCCCCAGTGGCATCACAATGCCCTACCCATATGATCTGCCATATGAACTAACACCAGTGCTGCACACAGTGTGTGTTTACATTAAAAAGCCTACAGGGACAAACTATAGACACCAGAACCACTTCATTAAGCTGCAGTGGTTCTGGGGACTAAAGTGTCCCTTTAATGTGAGGTAAATTAGAGATTAGTGTCACTAATAATATACTAGATTGCCTACTTACAACCAGATGAGGATGGTGATGGGCTCTGGCTGCAGTCTGGCTCCACTGGTCTGGTGTAGAACAGGATCTCTGGAGGCTGTTTGTAACTGTGGTCACAAAATTCAATGTTCTGGGAGAACAGGAAGCAGCTCCATTTTTTGGGGCCCCTTACACAGCTCAAGGTCTGGGCCCCAGGGCCTGACGGTGAGTATGCCCACAAGGTCCACCCATAAAGTCCACCTATATGTTCGCTCACAAGAAGTGTAGTGTGTAGGGGATGTGTTATGGTAGAGGATCTAATGTGTGTGCTTATGGAATGTAGTGTATAGGGATACCAGTTTGTGTAGGTGAAGTGGAAATCAATCAATAAATTGATTATTTTGTGTATCTGCCCCTGGCCAAATTAAGAAACAATGCGTGCACGCTCCCTGAAGTAATTCACACCAGACACAAGTTTCAGGTTAATGAAGAACTTGAGGAATGTTTATTCAGAGGGGCAGGCAACCTCTTATAAAGCACAATTACATCATAAGCATTGTCAGAGATAACATTGATTTATACATCAATAATTGGTAAGGGGTTAAGTGGTTGATTCATTGCACATCCTACCGAGTGTGATGTCACTGGTACCTTGCGGGTCTCCCCCAGGTTCCAGCGCCATCTTGTTAGTGAGGGTGTTATTCGATGACTAAGGGAAACTCCCTGGCTCTAGCGGCCATTTTAAGTAAATCATATAAAACGATAAATGCTGATTGAGAGCTATATAAAGTAAATAGACATTTTATTATTTTTAAAGAAATCAGGATAATATTTCATTTCCACAACAGTAGGTGATACAGTGTGTTTGTGTGTAGTGGAAGCAGTGTGTTTTTTTGTAAGGGATAGAAAGCAGTGTGTGCTTGTGTGTAGAGGATGTATTGTGTGTTTCTCGTTGTCTGTAAGGGATGCATTGTGTGAATCTGTGTTTGTATGCATAAGGGATGCAAAGTGTGTTTCTGAGTATGTAAGGGATGCAGTGTGTGTGTCTGTAAGGGGTGCGTTGAGTGTGTGTAAGAGATGCATTGTGTTTCTGTGTGTGTGTAAGAGAAGCAATGTGTGTTTGCATGTGTGTGTAAGGGATGCAGTGTGTGTGTCTGTATGGGGTGCGTTGAGTGTGTGTAAGATGCATTGTGTTTCTGTGTGTGTGTAAGAGAAGCAAAGTGTGTTTGCATGTGTGTATGTGTGCAAAAGATGCATTGTCTTTATGTGTAAGGGTTGCATTGTGTGTGTGTGTGTGTGTGAGTAATGGATGCATTGTGTGTTTCTCTGTGTGTAAGGGAAGCATGTTGTGTTTATGTGTGTGTAGGGATGCATTGTGTGTTTCTGAGTATGTATAGAGATGCGTTGTGTGTGTGTGTGTTTTTGTGTGTGTGCGTAGTGTGAAAGATCTCCCTGTCCTTCCAACTGTCCTATAGAGCTCTCCCTTCTGTCCCTTAGAGATCTCCCCTGCCCCTTAGTGGTCTCTCCTCTCCTCCCCTGTCCCTTAGTGGTCTCTACTCTCCTCCCCCCACCTCCCTTAGTGGTCTCCTTTTCTCCCCAATTTTCCATTAGTGGTCTCTCGTCTCCCCCTTAGTGGTCTCTGTTCTCCTCTGCCCCCCCTTTGCATTAGTGGTCTCTCCTCTCCCCCTTTCCATTAGTGGTCTCCCCCACACTCTAAGTGGTCTCTTCTCACGCCCCCTTTCCACTAGTGGTCTCTACTCTCACCCCACCCTCCCCTAGTGGTCTATCCTCCACACCCCCCCTCCCTCTCTTAGTGTTCTCTGCTTTCCCCCCACCCTCCCTTAGCGGTCTCTCCTCACACCCCTCCCCTAGTGGTCTCTCCACCACACCCTCCCTCCTTTAGTGGTCTCTCCCTCCCCCACGTTCTCCTCAACCCCCCTCCCTGTGTTCTCATCCCCCCGTTCTCCTCGTCTTCTCCCCCGTGTTCTCCTCCCCTTCTTCTCTTGTTCTCCTCTTCTTCCCCCGTGTTCTCCTCTTCTCCTGCCTGTAATCTTCTCTTCTTCTCCCCCCTGTAATCTTCTCTCCCTCCCAGTAATCTCTTCTTCTCTTCTCCCCCCTCCCTGTAATCTCTTCTTCTTCTCACCCTCCCTCCCTGTAATCTCTTCTCCCCCCTCCCTCCCTGTAATCTCTTCTTCTCCCCTCCCTCCCTGTAATCTCTTCTTCTCCCCCTGTAATCTTCTCTTCTTCTCCCCCCTCCCTCCCTGTAATCTTCTCTTCTTCTCCCCCCTCCCTCCCTGTATTCTCTTCTTCTCCCCCTCCCTGTATTCTCTTCTTCTCCCCCCTCCCTCCCTGTAATCTCTTCTTCTCCCCCCTGTAATCTTCTCTTCTTCTCCCCCTCCCTCCCTGTAATCTCTTCTTCTCCCCCCGCTGTAATCTCTTCTCCCCCTCCCTCCCTGTAATCTCTTCTTCCCCCTCCCTCTAATCTCTTCACCCCCTAATCTCTTCTCCCCCTCCCTCTAATCTCTCCCCCTGTAATCTCTTCTTCCCCCCTCCCTCCCTGTAACCTCTTCTCCCCCCTGTAATCTCTTCTCCCCCTGTAATCTCTTCTCCCCCTCCCTCCCTGTAATCTCTTCTTCCCCCCCCATAATCTCTTCTCCCCCTCCCTCTAATCTCTCCCCCTGTAATCTCTTCTTCCCCCCTCCCTCCCTGTATCCTCTTCTCCCCCCTGTAATCTCTTCTCCCCCTGTAATCTCTTCTCCCCCTCCCTCCCTGTAATCTCTTCTCCCCCCTCCCTCCCTGTAATCTCTTCTTTCCCCCAATCTCTTGTCCCCCTCCCTCCCTGTAATCTCTTCTCCCCCCCTCGAATCTCTTCTCCCTCCCCTGTAATCTCTTCTCCCCCCCTTAATCTCTTCTTCTTCTCCCCTCGCCCCTGTTTTCCTCACCTCCCCTTCCCTGTAGCTCGGCCGAGCTCCTCTCCGGTCCGCGGTACAGGAGTTTCTGTTTCCTGTACCCAGCCGGACTGGCAGGAAGTGCACACTAAGTTTGCACTTCCTGTCAGTCCGGCCAGGTCGCGGACCGGAGAGGAGCTCGACCATGCTACAAAGAAGGGGAGGTGAGGCAGTACGGCAGCTCTATAGAGCGCTCAGGCGGCTGCAGCATTTAAAGGGCCGGCGATGGGGGCGCAGGGCGCCCCCTCCTATATGGCGCCCTAGGCGGCTGCCTAGTTCGCCTTATAGGTAGCGCTGGCCCTGGTGACGTCACAAGCGTGCACCTTTTGGGATTAAAGGCTGGTTACAGTCAATCAGAATAACAGGAGGGCTATTTAAACTACTTTTTTACATTCTCTCATTGCCCTGTCGTGGTTTCTGCTTGATAGTAATCCGAGAGTGCGTTCCTGATCTTGATTTTTTGGTATTTGACTTTGGCTTCGTTCTGACTTCCCTGTTTCTGGTATCCTTGACTTTTGGCTTTTTCTCATCGCTGTGTCTGATTCTCTATCCCTGACCTCGGCAAGTATTCAGACTATTCTTGGATACGTTAAGTCAGGCCATTCTAAGGTCTGGTTAAACGTTATCCTTAGTCCTAGGTGTGATACAGTTCTACGTGCGGATCAATTAGTAATCCTGACAGTTCCATATACTCAAGGTAGTCATGAGGCACATGATTCCTCACGAAATTCAGTAACACAAAATTGACATTCCACTCCATATAGTCGAAGCTGAAGATATGACAAACTGTGTCAGCTTTGTCAACCATTGACACACCTGCAAGCCATTTTCAAATGGAAATCAGCCAACAACAATATAAGCTAACTTCCTTGGGAAATGTGGGTGAACTAGCATGCAGACTGATGAGCCCCATTATCTTCCTTATCAAATATTGCATACATAGCTGACTATATATTTATTTATAAACTATTTTACCAGAATACATTGAGATTTCTCTTGTTGTCAAGTATGTCCTGGGTATATTGTCATAGATCTCTTAAGAGATTTTAGATTTAATGAAGATTTGACTGTGTCCCTGAAGTTATTCCATAATTGTGGTGCTCTGTATGAAAATGAGGATCAAGCCACTTTATTTTTGTATTGCGGTATGCCAAATATCGTGCTAGTACTGGATCGGAGGTTATAGGAGGTGGGAACAGCTGGGGAGAGCATTCTACTCAGGTAGGATGGGAGCTTCCCAGAAATGCTCTTATGCACAAATCTGGAAAGATGAAGAGCGCATCAGGATTCTAGCAATAGCCAGTTTAGCTCTTTTAACATGTCACAAAGGTGGGTAAAGTAATTACATTCTAGTACAAAGCTGCAGAATGAATTAGATAAAGTATGGGGTTTATTAAGTTGGGTTTGCGATGCAGGTGCATAAATTACATCCCTATAATCAATGCACCGGCATTAGTATTTGTTGCACTGCATCTGTTTCCTTATTGTAGGGCTTAGGCAGGATTTGTTTCTGTACAGGGCACCTAGTTTTGGGTAAAGTTTTGAAGAGATCTTTTCAATGTGACGGCCAAAGGATAGATTGGGGTCTAGCAACATACCTAGATATTTGAAAGAACAGACTGCTGTCAGTGTGCTATTTGAATTTGTTCTGATACATAGTTGTTTATTTTACATAATTTAGGTACAGTTCCAGAGATCATTGTAACAGTTTTGTCAGTGTTTAGGAAGAGTTTGTTAACCGCTATCCACCTTTTTACCTCTGTGGTTGGTTGGTTTTGATGCACAGCCTCAAGCGGCAGTAGATGTTGTATACTAGCATAGATTACAGTGTCGTCTGCATACATGTATACAGTTGAGGATTTGCAGACGCTAGGCAGATCATTTACAAATAATGTGAACAGCAGTGGGCCGACTATGGAGCATTGGGGAACACCACAGAGGGAGGGAGGCGCTATCAAAAATGGCCACATATTGCAATCGGTCTGAAACATATGATTGAAGCCAGGTTAGCGGACAATCACCAATGCCTGAGGTTTTAAGTTTTTGCAAAAGAATGCCATGGTCTACTGTGTCAAAAGCGTTGGCAAAATTAAAGAAAATAGCTTCAGTTAAGCTCCTTGTTCCATGCCAATTTGGATGTCATTGCAAGCTTTTAAGAGGGCAGTCGAAGTTGAGTGATTTGGGGTCAGATAATTGATTGTTGATACATAGTTGCGTGTGGACGCATTTTTACAAGATTTTTTACAATACCGGGAGAAATGATAACGGGCAATAGTTAAATACCAAAGTATTGTCATCACTTTCATGGATAGGTACTACTTTTGCAGTCTTCCAAAGTTTGGGTATGTATAGTGATGTTGCGAACATTAAATTTTCTGCAAATGTTCGCGAAAGGGCGAACCCGGCGAACCGCCATAGACTTCAATAGGCAGGCGAATTTTAAAACCCACAGGGACTCTTTCTGGCCACAATAGTGATGGAAAAGTTGTTTCAAGGGGATTAACACCTGGACTGTGGCATGCCGGAGGGGGATCCATGGCAAAACTCCCATGGAAAATTACATAGTTGATGCAGAGTCTGGTTTTAATCCATAAAGGGCATAAATCACCTAACATTCCTAAATTGTTTGGAATAACGTGTTTTAAAACATCAGGTATGATGTTGTATCGATCAGGTAGTGTAAGGGTTACGCCCGCTTCACAGTGACAGACCAAACTCCCCGTTTAACGCACCACAAACAACTGCAAACAGTCCATTTGCACAACCGCGAACTCCCCATTTGCACAAGGTTGGATACCAAGCTAGCCATGTCCCGTTCCTTGTCCTCACTGATGTCATTGAAGGTCTTTTCCTCCACCCAGCCACGTACAACACCAAGGGCTCCGAAAGGTGACAACAAGCCCCCTGTATTTTTTTTTAAATGTACACTTCTGTTACAACAGATATGAGTTGCACTGGTGTGACACTGTGCCCTGGCAGGCCCTGAAACGCACACGTGTGAAGGAAACTGACTGCTATTATTTCACAGTCAAATTTCTAGTTTTTTTTTAATGTACACTACTGTTACACCAGATATGAGTTGCACTGGTGTGACACTGTGCCCTGGCAGGCCCTGAAACGCACACGTGTGAAGGAAACTGACTGCTATTATATTACAGTCAAAAAAGTGTTTTTGTTTTTTAAATGCAAGCTATTGTGACACCAGATATGAGTGGTGGCACTGGGACCACCTTAAAAATATTGGATATCGCTAAAAATCATGATCACTATATACTTTCTCTACAAACCTCTAAAACGGACCGAACTACTCATCCATCCGCTATACCACTTTATCCCACCTAGAACTAGTGCCCAGTTAAAATACATGACTCTTACTTACCCCCACTCAGTCATGCCACACACATTTCACCACTACTCTCACTGAATCCCTCTGACTACAGCTAAATTCATCTTCTACATCAGAACACTACTCCTAAGATTGGGTTGTATCCATGTCTCGGGTCTTTCATTTAGAATAGGGGCAGCTTCGGTCTCCTTCAACACTGACACTCCAGTGCATATTATTAAAAGATTGGGCAGATGGAAATCCTCAGTCTACAACCGATATATTCCTCATCCCGAGAAAGAAATTAGGAAAGCTTTTAAAAGTTTGGCTTTGTAAATTTGATGCAATAAGTGTGTTTTTCTTTAATACCTTTTCACCCTCTTTGCATGAACCCGATTTACATATATTACTAATATGTTTCTGAACATATATATTATATTATTCACTCACTCACTCACTCTCTGGGCCGGCCTAAGACATCATGCTGCCTAGGTCCAACGATAAATGACTATGGGGAATAATGTATAATAAACACAGGTTACTGGCTATGGGAGGGATAACGTATAATAAACACAGGTTACTGGTTGTGGGGGGATAATGTATAATAAACACAGGTTACTGGTTATGGGAGGATAATGTATAATAAACACAGGTTACTGGTTGTGGGGGGGATAATGTTTAATAAACACAGGTTACTGGCTTTGGGGATGATAATGTATAATAAACACAGGTTACTGGCTATGGGAGGATAATGTATAATAAACACAGGTTACTGGCTTTGGGGGGTAATGTATAATAAACACAGGTTACTGGCTATGGGAGGATAATGTTTAATAAACACAGGTTACTGGCTTTGGGGGGTAATGTATAATAAACACAGGTTACTGGCTATGGGAGGATAAATATTATTATTATTGCCATTTATATAGCGCCAACAGATTCCGTAGCGCTTTACAATATTTTGAGAGGGGGGATGTAACAATAAATAAGACAATTACAAGAAAACTTACAGGAATAATAGGTTGAAGAGGACCCTGCTCAAATGAGCTTACAGTCTATAGGAGGTGGGGTATTAGAAACATTAGGATAGGAAATATCAAGTAGGAGTGAAGCAGAGCTGGAGGAGAGAGCAAAGCACTATCCCATAGGAGAGCAAGAGACAGGTATGTAAGGGAGAGATTACTCTGGGAGGCCATACGCTTTCCTGAAGAGATGGGTTTTAAGGCCCTTCTTAAATGATTGAAGACTAGGGGAGAGTCTGATGGCAGTAGGCAAGTTATTCCATAGGAGAGGAGCCGCCCGTGAGAGGTCCTGCAAGCGTGAGTTGGCCGTACGGGTGCGAGCAGCGGTCAGGAGGTGGTCGCGGGCAGAGCGGAGGGTACGAGGAGGGGCATACCTCTGGATCAGTGAAGAGATATAAGAGGGGCTGGAATTGTTCAGTGCTTTAAATGTATGGGTTAGCACTTTGAATTGACTCCTATAGGATACAGGGAGCCAATGTAAGGACTGGCAGAGGGGCGAGGTGTGAGAGGACCGACTGGATAGGAAAATCAGTCTAGCTGCAGCATTCATTAAAGACTGTAGCGGGGCAGTACGGCTTTTGGGGAGACCAATCAGGAGAGGGTTACAGTAATCCATGCGGGAAATTACTAGAGCATGGACAAGCTCCTTGGTAGCATCTTGCTTAAGAAAGGGGCGGATGCGGGCTATGTTTTTGAGTTGGAACCTACAGGATTTGGCAACAAACTGGATGTGAGACTCAAAGGTGAGACCAGAGTCAAGTATGACGCCAAGACAGCGCGCTTGTAGGGATGGACTTATGTGGATATCACTGACTTGAAGGGAGAGTGAGAGAGGAGGATCAGTATTAGGAGGAGGAAAGACAAGGAGTTCAGTTTTAGAGAGGTTAAGTTTGAGAAAGCGTGACGACATCCAGTCAGAGATGGAAGAGAGGCAAGCAGCTTTATAAGCCTTGCCCCGCCCTGCGGAGCTCAGTCTGCGCGGAGCCCTCCATGGGTGAAGATGGATTATTTTTTTGTGCGCTCGGGTTTTTTCTTTTTCGTCGGGTTTTTTTTTTTTGCGCTCGGGTTTTTTATTTTATTTTTAGTTCGACGGCTATCATGTTTTTTTATTTGGCCTTTTTGGGGGCTGAAAAATGAAGATTTTAGAAAAAAGAAGACGTCGAATGGTAAGTTTAATTTTACTTTACATTTTATTCCCCCCTCACTATTTTTTAGGATGAGGGGGGTAGGTAGGGGCATTTTTTATTTGGGTGGGGGGTGGGTGACTAGGGGCTTGGGGACCCCTAGTCACCTTGATGGGGGGGGGAATTTACTTAGTGCCCCCACCCGCCGCCCAGGGGTGGGGGCCGGGGGAGGGGTGGACAGTAGGTCCCCCCCCTTAATACTATTATGGCCCCCACCCGCTGCCCAGGGGTGGGGGCCGGGGGGAAGGACGGTAGGTCCCCCCCCTTATTACTATGATGGCCCCCACCCGCCGCCCAGGGGTGGGGGCCGGGGGGGGCAGTAGGTCCCCCCCCCTTATTACTATGATGGCCCCCACCCGCCGCCCAGGGGTGGGGGCCGGGGGGGAGGACAGTAGGTCCCCCCCCCTTATTACTATGATGGCCCCCACCCGCCGCCCAGGGGTGGGGGCCGAGGGAGGACGGTAGGTCCCCCCCCTTATTACTATGATGGCCCCCACCCGCCGCCCAGGGGTGGGGGCCGGGGGGGGAGGACAGTAGGTCCCCCCCCTCTTATTACCATTATGGCCTCCACCAGCCGGCCAGGGGTGGGGGCCGGGGGGGAGGACAGTAGGTCCCCCCCCTACTACTATTATGGCCCCCACCCGCCGCCCAGGGGTGGGGGCCGGGGGGGAGGACAGTAGGTCCCCCCCCTCTTATTTCCATTATGGCCCCCACCCGCCGGCCAGGGGTGGGGGCCGGGAGGACAGTAGGTCCCCCCCCTTATTACCATTATGGCCCCCACCCGCCGCTCAGGGGTGGGGGCCGGGGGGGGGACAATAGGTCTCCCTCCCTTGTTTTACTTTACGGCCCCCACCCGTCGTTTAGGGGTGGGGGGCAATATAATTTTTTATTTTATTTTATTTTTTACAGTGAGCAGCCACAGGCTGCTCACTGCTTACTAGACATGCCCCTACTCGCGGTATAGCGAGTAGGGGCATATTATTTACTAATACCAAGTCATTTTTACTTAGTGTTAGTAAATTTGGCTGAAAGACCAATTCAGGTCTTTCAGCCTTTTAGTAGATAGCTCCCTGATACCGTGGGAATTAGGGAGTTATCTACTAAGCGGCTGCAAGATGCAGCCACAGCAATGAATAGGATCGGAGTTTCATTCATTAGAATGAAATTCCGATCCGAACAAAGTACCGAATTGCATCCTAACACCAATGGAGAAACTCTTCTCATTCTGTTAGGATGCAATTCGGCAGTTTTGCCGGCGTTCTGTCTAAGTGACAGGACGTTCGGCAATACTGACAGGAAGCATTGTGGGAACTGGGAGGAAAGCTAGGGATCATGGGAAAATTGCTCTAACCAGCGGAAATGAAGCACGCTTTGCTCCTCCGCTGGTCAGAGCTGGTCAAGCGGAGGAATCCTCCATAAGACAGAGTCCCTACTTTGTCTTATGATTTTAAAGAAAACTAAAGAAGACAGGAAGAAAAGAATAACAGATCCCGAGAGAGGGGGAGAAGAGGAAGAGATTGAGGAAAGGTAAGTTCGGCATGACAGTGCCGCTTTAATGACACAAGCAATTTTTGCATTTTTTTGTTTGCGTTCAACTGCAATTTGCATTTTACTAATTTATTGCACTCATATTATATACTGTTTTTTAAAGGACAGAAAGTGTTTTAATTTTATGTAACATATATATATATATATATATATATATAAATATAAATGCTTATTTATTATAAAAAATACAGAAAAATGAAAAAATGAACAATTTTGTGTGTTTTTATTTACAGTTTTTGCAATAATAATGTGTGCATAATTAGTGCAGGTTAAGGAAAGTAATTAAAAATACATTAATTTAGTTGTTCTGATTTACAGAATATATAATGTGTCTAGGATTGTAAGTTTCTTTTGGTAGTTACAGGTCACAAAACACAAGGAGTAAACAGGTTTGACACTTTCTACTTAGCGATTTCACCGCCAATCTCTGCTAAATATTGGAGTAAAATTTTTTTTGGGGGGTTTTTGACAAAGAACTTCTCATGTATATTTTGTAAAGTTGGAGTGTGCTATTCCTGTACAAAACTTTATTTTGTGTTCAGCTACATCTGCTGAGTACAATGGGTATCTCATATGGTGCATATTGTGCCTTAACATGCCCCCATTTTTTTCACCAATATAGGCCATAGTATGTGGTAATAAATAATTTTGTGCATTTTTTACATACAGATTACATTTTTGCTGGGCATTTTGTATATTTCATATAGGGGAGCATTTGGGAAATAGTGATTACAATATGGTAATTTTTTAAATAAACTCAAAAAAGCGAAAGCACGTGGGGTGTACTAAAACGTATAATTTTAAAAACATCAATCTCAATAACATTAGGGCAGCTCTACAACATATCGACTGGCATGAACTCCTTAGTGATAAAAACACCAAGGATAAATGGAAACTATTCAAACAAATATTGGAAGGGTACATTTCTCAGTATGTACCATTGGGTAATAAATATAAAAGAAACAAATTAAAACCAATGTGGCTTAGTAGAGAAGTAAAACAAGAGATTAAAAATATGAAAAGGGCATTTAAAGCATTTAAATCGGACAAATTAGAGGCATCCTATATAAGATATAAGGAAGCCAATAATGCTTGCAAAAAGACAATTAAAGTTGGTAAACTAGAAAATGAGAAATTTATAGCCAAAGAAAGCAAAACCAACCCCCAAAATGTTTTCAAGTACATCAATTCTAAAAAAAACAAAAAATGAAAGTGTAGGTACACTGGAAACAGAGATGGGTTTGTTAGCTAATGAAGACCAGGAAAAAGCAGACATTTTAAATAACAATTTTTCTTCAGTATATGTTAATGAGAATCCTATGGCAAGAGATATACAAATGATTGCTGCAAAAAACTTGCAGATAACTTGTGATTGGATAACTCGAGACAAGGTGCTACAGCTATTAAAGAAAATTAATGTAAATAAAGCTCCGAGGCCTGATGATATTCACCCACGAGTACTTAAGGAGCTAAGTGGGGATATAAGTGAACCTATGTATTTAATTTTTCAAGATTCTTTTGTTTCAGGTATTGTACCGGAGGATTGGAGGAAGGCAGATGTTGTTCCTATATTTAAAAAGGGTTCAAAATCCTTACCTGGAAATTATAGACCTGTGAGCTTAACTTCTGTGACTGGGAAAATATTTGAAGGGCTATTAAGGGATAATATTCAGGAATTCCTTGGGAAGAACTTTGTTATTAGCAATAATCAGCATGGTTTTATGAAACATAGGTCATGCCAAACTAACCTAATTGCATTCTACGAAGAAGTAAGTAGAAGTATCGATCAGGGTGTTGCAGTGGATGTGATCTACTTGGATTTTTTCAAGGCATTTGATATGGTTCTTCACAATAGGTTAGTCTTCAACCTAAACGAAATTGGTCTAGATGAATATCCTTGTTGTTGGGTAGAACATTATCAATTAATAGGTGCAGAATATGGAGTCTACAAGATTTCAAGTGAAGCTCAAACACCTTAAGTGGTATCCCCTAAACCACCTCTACAAGATACAGAAAAAACATACATACATAAGGTGGAGCTTCTTGCATAAGTTGTTCAGTATATATCTGCAATAATATAAATACAAAGCACAAATAGCGCAATATTGTTGTAATAGAAGTAATCTATAAAAAGACATATATAGTGTCACTCACAAGTCAGGAGTCATAAACCACATATGACTCGGATGGTAAGCGCTTGTGGACACTTTAAGGATGTCCAATCCTTTCTTGTGGTGACTTTACTGGAAACCTGGTTCCTTTTGCTTTTTGAAGTGATGATGGTTATTCAGTATTCCCAGTATTAGGTATGTGTATATAGGATGCCACAGCAAAGTTTCCAAAAACAATTTGCTTTTATTGGTGATCCACAATAAATATACACTAAAAATGCAATGTTTAAAAAAATATGCAAGTAAGATAAATATAAATACCGGATACAAATGTCTCTAGATGACTAAATAGTCCAATGAATGTCCAAAACACGTTTCGCCCTTAAATGGGCTTCCTCAGTTGGCTGTATGTCTTCTCCTTGTCTTCTGTTCTTTAATCCCTTAAGAACCAAACTTCTGGATTAAAAGGGAATCATGACATGTCAGACATGTCATGTGTCCTTAAGAGGTTAAATAAGTCACTTGCTTTTTAGTTCCGGGTTCCGGAATTTCCATTTCCGGTATTTTGCTCACTTCCGGGTTTCAGCGGTGTAAACTGTTGGAACGCAACGTGCGTTCCATCGTCAAGCGTTTGTGTTCTTCTGCTTCCGGTTTGCGTTCCGACCATATGGAATAGGGCAACTTTATTAGTTAGTGTAGAAACACATATCATTTTCCATAAGATCGCTTCAATACACACCCATATGTCTACCAATAATAGATTATCATTTAATCTCAGACTATGTGGTTTGCTTATTAAATTAATTAATATAAAAAACAAAACAAAAACTCTGCTATTAATATTGCCATTTGCAATATTTTAAGGAGACAGTAATATGCTTAAAAATGAAGAATTTTGTTAGCTCCTAGGAATTATATCAATTGTATAAATAAGATGTTGAAAAATAAGATGTTGAACACATACATATTGTACTGGGTTCTACCATAATAATAAACTTTAAAGGTACATAAGTGTAAAAGGCAGAAAAGTAGAAGCTTGCAGGTTACATTGGCTTGGAAAGACTTCTAAAAACAATCTTGGACATTTCACCAAAAAAGATATATGTGTCCTAAAGTGCAATAAATGGAACGTTTAAAAGTATATTAATGGTTTCTATTTAGAAGGTCCTAAAATATTATGAATAAACTAACGTAATAAAAGGTATGGGACTGTATATATTCTGCCTATTTAAGAAACTTTTAAAAGGGAGTCAGGAATATTTCCTTAAAAGGTATATAAGAAAGATGACTTAAAAATTAGATAAAGGGGAAATTGGTATCCATTTTATAAAGATGTTAAAATCATACAAAATATGGTATCAGTTTATAAAATGGCACAATTCGAAATCTTGATTTAAACCGTGGGGGACCAATGTATTGAAATTAAATATACACTTCATCTCTTCCATTCCAATTTTTTGGGTGTAATTCCCTCCTCTCCAATCCATTTTAACGAGCTTGATTGCAAAAAAAAAGAGTCCCTCTGGATTCTGGTCATGGGCTAATTTGTAATGGTTGGAAACGCTGTGTGACTCTAATCCTTTTCTGATGTTTCTCACGTGTTCTGCTATTCTTGTATGAAGACAGCGGATTGTTCTTCCTATGTATAGAAGATTGCAGGGGCATTTAAGTAGATATATCACTCCCTTAGTGTGGCATAATAAGTGGTCTTTAATTTCAAACTTTTTATTGGTGTAGGGTTCTAAATCAAGTATATGCCTTTTCCTACTTTTTGTCCCTCTACATGCCAGACAGGTTCCGCAGCCAAAGAAGCCTTTATTTTGATTTAGAAAACTATTAAAAGGGGTTATATTCCTTAAACTGTGTGAGGGTTCTCTTTAGATTGCACGTTCCCCTATAAATTATTTTAGGTTTTATTTGTAGGATTGCTCTAAGGATTGGGTCATCTTGTAAGATGTGCCAATATTTTGTTATAATTTTGTGTATTTTCCTGTTGTTACAATTGGTCTTTATTTGATTTGCTTGATTGAGGTAGTCTTGATCATCGGAACAGTTTCGTCTAATACGCAGAAATTGTCCTCTGGGGATGTTGTTCAGCCACGGTTTGTGCTGGCAACTCTCTTTCTTAATATACCCATTGGCATCCACCTCCTTAAAGTGATTTCTAGTGCCAATGCGTGATTCTTTGATATAGATTTCCAAATCAGGGAAATTAATTTCCTCTAAACTTTTTTGCGTGGATAAAACAATATTCCATTCATTACTGTTAAGATAATTTAAAAAAAGTTCCCAATCTTGATCCGTGCCCGTCCAAATAAAAAATATGTTATCAATAAAACGGCGGTAGGACACCAAGTTCACTCCTCATGGGTGTCCCTGAAAAACACACAATTCCTCCCAGTAGGCCATAAACAGATTGGCATAGCTTGGAGCGAACTTGGTGCCCATCGCCGTTCCTCGAATCTGCAAATAAAATGTGTTTTGAAACCAAGAACATTGGCTTACGGATAGAGTACAACGAGTTGTCATTAATGGTAAATTTTTAGGCTGGACAAAAGTGGTAAGTGATGTCCCTCAGAGTTCTGTTTTGGGACCACTTTTTTTTGTTAGCATATTTATAAATGATCTTGAAATACGCATTGAAAGCCATGTATCAGTGTTTGCAGATGACACAAAACTTTGTAAAGTAATAAAATGTGAGCAGGATATTGCTTTTCTGCAGAGGGATTTGGATAGATTGGGGGACTGGGCACTAAAATGGCAGATACAAATTAACATAGAGAAATGCAAAGTTATGCATTATGGGGTTAAGAATGCACAAGCAATTTACACCCTAAATGGTAGTGAATTAGGGTTAACCACACACGAGAAGGATTTGGGAATTGTTATAGACAACAAATTAAACAGTAATATGCAATGTCAATCTGCAGTTGCTAAGGCCAGTAAGGTTTTGTCATGTATAAATAGGGGCATAAATTCTCGGGATGAAAATATAATTTTGCCTCATTATAAATCGCTGGTAAGACCACACCTTGAATATGCTCTGCAATTTTGGGCACCTGTTCTAAAGAAATATATCATGGCACTAGAAAAAGTGCAGAGACGAGCTGCAAAATTGATAAAAGGAATGGAGCATTTTAGTAACGAATAAAGGTTAAAGAATTTAATTCTGTTTAGTTTGGAAAAACGGCGCCTGAAAGGGGATATGATAACATTATACAAATATATTCGGGGCTAGTACAAACCTTTATCTGGAAAACTATTCATAAACAGGGCTATACATAGGACACAAGGTCACACATTTAGGCTGGAAGAAAGGAGATTTCATCTAAGCCAAATCATTTTTTTTTTTACAGTAAGAGCAATAGGATATGGAATTCTCTGCCTGAAGAGGTGATTTTGTCAGAGTCTATACAGATGTTTAAAATGCAATTGGATAAATACTTGCAAAAACATAACATACAGGGATATAATTTCTAATTAGTGGGGTAATAGCTGCTTGATCCAAGGAGACATCTGACTGCTATTCTGGGGTCAAGAAGGAATTTTTTCCTAGTTTGTTGCAAAATTGGAAGTGCTTCAGACTAATTTTTTTGCCTTCTTTTGGATCAACAGCAAAAACATATGTGAGGAAGGCTGAACTTGATGGACGCAAGTCTATTTTCAGCTATGTAACTATGTAACTATATGTGACACACAAAGCCCCAAAATTATGCTCAGCTAAGTCTTCTGAGTAAAATGATACCCCCAATGAATGTCTTTGGCACTATTTTGTGCCATATAGGATACCTGTCCATTTCAGTATTTACAGTAGAATTTTGAGAGACAAATTTAATGGGCCTATGCTTCAATTTGGGGTATTATAGCAATTTGACTGTTCAAAAAAACCCCACAAAGTGCTCCCATTTCTTAAAGTTCCCAGGGTATTTCAAAAGGCAAATTTTAAACCTTAGCGTAGGATAATTTTTTTTGCTAGTTTGTACCAAGTCTAGTAGCAATTAGCATTTTTTCTGCCTTTTTGACACACACTTGTAGATGTCACTGTACATATTGCAATCCTTATGTGTGCTACAGCAGTATAACACCTAATATGTTTCTCAGCTATGTCATCTTAGTACAACAATACCCCTATGTGTACCTTTTTCAGGGATATGTGGTTGTTGAAGGGGCACATTGGAGACCAAGCCATATAAGTTTTTACCAAAATTGAATTTTGACGCTGGGCCTATGTGCAATCTTTGAGCATCTTAGCAGGTTTTTAATTTAAACTACCCCACAAAGGTCTACCATTTCTTAAAGTAGACACCTCAGGGTATTTCAAAAGGCATATTTTAAACCTTAGCGTAGGATCATTTTTTTGCTAGTTGGTACCAAGTCTAGTAGCAATTTGCATTTTTTCTGCCTTTTTGACACACACTTGGAGATGTTACTGTATATTTTACAATCCTTATGTGTGCTACGGCAGTATAACACCTAATATGTTGCTCAGCTATGTCATCTTAGTACAACAATACCCCCATGTGTACCTTTTTCAGGGATATGTGGATGTTGAAGGGGCACATTGGAGACCAAGCCATATCAGTTTTTACTAAACTTTGAATTTTGACGCTGGGCCCATGGGCAATTTCCGATCATTTTTTAATTCAAAGTACCCCACAAAGTCCTACCATTTCTTAAAGTAGACACCCCAGGGTATTTCAAAAGGCATTTTTTGTTAGTTTGTACCAAGTCTAGTAGCAATTAGCATTTTCTCTGCCTTTTTTACACACACTTGGAGATGTTACTGTATATTTTGCAATCCTTATGTGTGCTATGGCAGTATAACACCTAATATGTTGCTCAGCTATGTCATCTTAGTACAACAATACCCCCATGTGTACCTTTTTCAGGGATATGTGGATGTTGAAGGGGCACATTGGAGACACACCACTTTCATATTTTTCAAAAGTGGATGCTGAGCCCAAGTCTCATTTTAGCAGCTCAGGATTCCAAATTACCTCTCAAAGGCCACATCTATTTTTAAATAAAAGCAGCTTATCAGTTTAAATTATGAATAAGTGCATACTATTTGCTGTGAAAGGGGCAATAGTTGTCGTAAACTTATCAGGAGGTAGTACCCAGTCATCTGCGTTACAGGGCAAAGCTGTCATGGATTCCGAAACCAAACCACTGACAGACTACAAAGAGAGAGAACACAGAGAGAGAAACTTGTAATACCGTCCATAGAATGGCCGGGCTATACAAGCAGAGAATAGTCAAGGTACAAGCCGAGATCAAAGGAGTAAAGAGAAATGGAACAACGATAGGACAAGCCGAGGTCAAGGATCAGAGAAGACAGGATAAACAGTAGACAAAGCCAAGATTTGTTTACCAATCAGACAGATGACTAATATCACACCACAAAACTGTACTACTTATTCGGCCTGGGTGTGGAAAATTTTAAAACAGTGGCCAATACATAGGCCGGGCTGAGAGGGGCAATCAGGGCAGTTATAACTGGTCTCAGCTCCTATGCCCCTCTTGTAATACACCCTGCACCTTTTCTGGGGGTTTTCCTTTTTGGGGATTGATGGAATCCTGAATCAGAAGTGACCTGCCTCCATTCTTCTGCTAGGCTCCACTGATGGTCCTCCTCTGTGGCACTCAAGATACCTAGAAATGAGCTGAAACTGAAATGAAAGAAATGTGCATTTCAGCTCAGCATTTGGTTTTTTTTAAATTACAAAGGCATTGTGGATTGCCATCTGCATTATATATATGCCCACTTTTCTATACCATGCCCTGGTCTTTCGCATGATCAAATACGGCTGCATCAGTTGATTGGACAGGTCAACTCCCCCCATATGCCGATTGTAATGCCGTATGCAGACTGGCACCCATTTAAATTCTCTCTGCCACGTACTGCGACCCTACGAGTGCTTTCACCATGGATGGTGGTTAGTATGAAAAACTCCTTTTTATCTCAGTACTTGAGTGCCAGCAGTTCATTCTGGCAGAGAGCTGCTGTTTCCCCCCTTTTTATTTTTTTCCCACTAGAGCCTTTGGGAAACCTGTGCGACTCCTCCGAATAGTGCCACAGGCCAAGGTCTCGAAGCAGTACAGCATTTCTGAAGTGGGATGCTATTATAAAAATGATCAATATACAAGTGCTAACCTTTGTTGAGTAATTGCATTATTAAGTCCCAGACAATTTTCCCACTTGTCCCTACTATATCTTGGCAACCTGGGGGATCAAGGTGGCTATCCTTTCCTTCATATACACGGAAGGTGTACACATAGCCACTGCCACTTTCACACAATTTATAAAATTTGAGGGCATATTTTATATAGAAGATCATACTGCGGATGACCTTTTGGGGTCTTCATATCTGTCACTACTCATACTAATTATACTCTATATTTATTAATGCATTACTCTGTGATACCGTAAGATTGAGAAACAAAAATTTAGCACAGTATAGGCTTTTGCTTAACATTAGCACGTATTCATGTATCTACAGTACCTATCAATCTTTTGATTTATGTAGGTCACTGTCAAAAAACATTCATCTAGAATG
Organism: Pelobates fuscus; assembly: GCF_036172605.1. Lineage (NCBI taxonomy): Eukaryota > Metazoa > Chordata > Amphibia > Anura > Pelobatidae > Pelobates > Pelobates fuscus. Next base: position 160,670,519 of record NC_086321.1, read on the forward strand.
CTGGTTACTCTGGTGTCTAAAAACAGGGTTTCTGAGACGAAAGCAATTTCTACCAATCAACTTTCTTTTTGTTTTTTTTATGGACTGCTTTGTCCTTATGCTTCTGTTAACATAAGGGCAAGGGTAGGTGACCTTTGCCACTCCAGATTTTGTGAACTGCATCTCCCATAATGCTCTTACAGTCATAATGCTTGCAAAGCATCAGGGGAGATGATGACCACATCATCTGAAGTGCCGAAGGTTGCCTATATCTTATACTGCATGTGGATGATATAGGAAAAGCTAATACATGAATAATACTTGATACAACAATCAGTATAATGAGCTATTTTTTAAGAACTAGTTCTGTTTTTAACATATAAAACTTATTTCAAAATAACATAGGATTTTGGTTGGGTGGAATCATTTTTATTGGATTTATGATAATTCAATTAGATGAATTTTAATGACTTTGGCACTTAGAGGAGTAGACATGTATTCACACACAAGCAAGCATATTCAGACTGACACACAGACACTGCTGTATTCACAGACATTTCCAAAAAGTATTCAGCACTTAGTTATGATTCATATGCAGACATGCTGGACACTGATATTTTCCAGAACTCCTGCTGTACACCAGATGCTCTAAGTGGCCATTGCCAAGGGTCGAGTCATATGGGCGAAGTGGGTGGCATCATTTGACTTGGTAAACATAAACGCCAGATGAAATGTAACTAGAACTTGCTGTGATTTACAGGTGCTACTAATGTTCCAGGTGAACAGGGTTTGGCTTGGTTACAGTCACGGAGGCTATATTAATATAATCGTTAATTCTAGCATTTAAACGTGGGAGAATATTTGAGGTGGAAAAACTTTCAGCAGGAGTTTAAAATAATAATAATAATGTAGTAGTATGCTTTGTGCATGATCCCTTTTGGAGCACTCACTTAGAGACATACATGGAATATAGGGTATATTTCATATAAGGGCAATGAAGCGATCAATTCTTTTGTATTGGTGTGTATGAAATATATATTTTTTTAATAAGTCTGTTCAGACGCCATTAAACCAGTAACAAAAAAATTTGTATCAGAAAAAGTAAACATAAAAATAAGAAATGAGATTAAGTAAGAATAAGAAATGAGAGATGGCATAATCCTTGAATGTCCAGAACACAAGATAATTACAGGTCCATAGAGTGCTCAATTTAGCATATTCTAATAAAGTATATATTATTCCAGAATCACCAAATATGCTTCCTACAAACTAACTAATGTTTAAGGAATAGATCAGTTGTTGGTAACCTTTGGCCCTCCAGATGTTGTAGACTACATCTCTAGTAATAATAATCATCACTGAGAGATGTAGTCCACAACATCTGGATTGGCGAAGGTCTCTTAACCCTGGAATAGATTGTGTCTGAGAAACGATCCAAAGGAATCTTGTTCTATGAGGCATCATTGTCAGGGCACCGCGGGCGGCTGTAAGGGGATTATGTCATAACGACGCCCTCGTAACAGCCTTTCAGGAGGGTTTGGCCACTTACATATTAGATATTAGATGAGATAGCATCCAGGGAATTGCCTGTGCTTCTGCATGATGTAATAGATTATGTCATTCTTATTGACAACCGTATTAGAGAGAGGCGTAGTCAAAGACGGATGAATACACCGGTGCTACCTGCTTTACCCAGTACCACATTACTAGCCTTACCTCCTCCTAGACAACCATCTCCCGAACCCATGCAATTGGGTGCTATAGGGTTAACTGAAGCTGAAAGGGCATATTGCAGAAGGGAGGGGTTGTGCCTTTATTGTGGGAAGAGGGGGCATCTCTGATGAACCTGCCCTAATCTGCAGGGAAACTTCAGCACCTAAGGCCTAGAGAGGGTGTTATGACATTTTCCCCTCATGTGTCCATCTCTAGACCGTTTATTACGGTTACTCTTTTGGTCAATCAAACCACTATAACAACCAAAGCCTTGATTGATTCAGGTGCTGCAGTCAACCTTATGGATGAGAATTTTGCTAAAACCGCAGCCTTGACTTTGATCCAAAAGGCCACACCCTTGGCCGTTGAGGCCATAGATGGTAGACCACTTAAAAAAACCCTGGTGACCCAGGAAACCCAAGAAATTGTTATGACCATTGGTGCCTTGCACAGGGAAAGGTTAACCTTCCAAATAATTGACTCCCCTACAACTCCCATCGTTCTGGGTTTTCCCTGGTTAGTTAAACACAACCCAGTACTTGATTGGAGTTGTTTAGATATACTCTCCTAAGGGGGGAATCTTGTCAACGAGTCTGTATGGCCCGTGTACGTTCTGTATGTCTACCTAATGTGCCCACTGCTAAACCGCTTTCTGTTTTTGTCCCTTCTGTGTATGCAGACCTCGCATTGGTTTTTGAAAAAAGGGAGGCTAATAAGCTACCTCCACACCGTGATTATGATTGTGCCATAAACCTGTTGCCAGGTACTATGCCCCCTAGGGGTAAGGTCTACCCGCTTCTGAGAAAGAAAATCAGGTTATGGAGGAGTACATATGGGAATCCCTAAGTAAAGGTTTTATCAGAAGGTCCTCCTCTCCTGCTGGTGCTTGTTTCTTTTTCGTTGCTAAGAAAGAGGGCGATTTGAGGCCTTGTATAGACTACAGGGGTCTGAACAATATAACGGTAAAAAACGCTTATCCTATCCCTCTCATCACTGAGTTGTTTGATTGTGTTAAAGGTTCTAGATATTATACCAAACTAGACCTTAGGGGGGGTTATAATCTGGTTTGTTTAAAAGAAAATGATGAATGGAAAACAGCATTCAATACACGCAGTGGACATTACGAGTATTTAGTCATGCCTTTTGGACTGTGTAATGCTCCTGCTGTGTTTCAAGACCTCATAAATGATGTCCTTAGAGATCTACTGCATATCTGTGCCGTAGTCTATCTTGATGACATACTCGTATATTCTCCTGATTTGGAGTCACACCATAATCATGTGAGGATGGTGCTCAAGAGATTGTTGCAGAACGGTTACATAGTTACATAGTTAGATAGCTGAAAAGAGACTTGCGTCCATCAAGTTCAGCCTTCCTCACACCTGTTTTTTGCTGTTGATCCAAAAGAAAAAAAAACAAAAGAAAAACCCCAGTTTGAAGCACAATTTTGCAACAAGCTAGGACAAAAAAATCCATCTTGACCCCAGAATGGCAGTCAGATTTATCCTTGAATCAAGCAGTTATTACCCTACATTGAAAGATTATATCCTTGAATATTCTGTCTTTGCAAGTATGCATCTAGTAGCTGTTTGAACATCTGTATGGACTCTGATAAAACCACTTCTTCATTCAGAGAATTCCACATCCTGATTGTTCTTACAGTAAAAAAACCTTTCCTTTGCCTTAGACGAAATCTTCTTTCTTCCAGTCTAAACGCATGGCCTCGTGTCCTATGTAAAGTCCGGTTTGTGAATAGATTTCCACACAATGGTTTGTATTGGCCCCGAATATATTTGTATAATGTTATCATATCCCCTCTCAGGCGACGTTTTTCTAAACTAAATAGGTTTAAATTTGTTAACCTTTCTTCATAGCTGATATGTTCCATTCCTTTTATTAATTTTGTAGCCCGCCTCTGCACTTTTTCTAGTGCCATGATATCCTTCTTTAGAACAGGTGCCCAAAATTGCACAGCATATTCAATATGTGGTCTTACCAGTGATTTATAGAGAGGCAAAATGATATTCTCGTCCCGAGAATGAATGCCCTTTTTCATGCATGACAATACCTTACTGGCCTTGGCCACTGCTGATTGACATTGCACATTGTTGCATAGTTTGTTGTCTATAACAATTCCCAAGTCCTTTTCGTGTGTTGTTATCCCTAATTCGCTTCCATTAAGGGTATACGTTGCTTGTGTATTCTTTACGCCGAAGTGCATAACTTTGCATTTTTCAACATTAAATTTCATCTGCCATTTGAGTGCCCAGTCCTCCAGTCTATCTAAATCCTTCTGCAGCAAAGTAATATCTTGCTCACATTGTATTATTTTACAAAGTTTTGTGTCATCTGCAAACACTGAAACATGACTTTCAATGCTGTCTTCAAGATCATTTATAAAAATGTTAAATAGAAGGGGTCCCAGAACAGACCCCTGAGGGACACCACTTGCCACCTCTGTCCAGCTTGAAAATTTAAAATTAACGACAACTCTTTGTATTCTGTTTTTAAGCCAATGTTCTACCCAAGAACAAGCATTTTCATCGAGACCGATTTCCTTGAGTTTGAACACTAATCTTTTGTGTGGAACTGTATCAAATGCCTTGGCAAAATCCAAATAGATCACATCCACTGCAACACCCTGATCTATACTTCTACTTACTTCTTCGTAGAACGCAATCAAGTTAGTTTGACATGACCTGTGCTTCATAAAACCGTGCTGATTTTTGCTGATAACCATATTCTTCTCAAGGAATTCTTGAATATTATCCCTTAATAACCTTTCAAATATTTTACCAGCCACAGAAGTTAAGCTCACAGGTCTATAATTTCCAGGCAAGGATTTTGAACCCTTTTTGAATATAGGAACCACATCTGCCTTCCTCCAATCCTCCGGAACACTTCCTGAAAGAAAAGAATCTTGAAAGATTAAAAACAGAGGTTCACTTATTTCTACACTTAGTTCCTTAAGTACACGTGGATGGATACCGTCAGGCCCTGGAGCTTTGTTTATATTAACTTTCTTTAGTTGCTGCAGCACATTGTCTTGAGTTAACCAATTACAATTATTCTGCAAGTTTTTAGTAGCAATCATTTGCACATCTATTGCCATGGGTTCTTCTTTAATATATACGGAGGAGAAATAGTTATTTAGAATTCCTGCCTTTTCTTGGTCTTTATTGCAAGTTAGAAAAATGTTTATTCGACCAAAAATCTGTACAATTCCTAGGGTATGTAATTTCTGAACAGGGATTCAGCATGGATCCTTCTAAGTTAGAAGCCATACTGTCTTGGCCTTTTCCCCAAGGACTTAAGGCAATCCAACGGTTTATAGGGTTTGCCAATAATTATCGGAGGTTTATTAATAAAATTTCATCAGTTATTACTCCGATCACGAAGCTGACTAAAAAAGGTTTGCACCCCAGGGTTTGGACTCCTGAAGCCCTTGAGGCCTTTTAGACTCTCAAAAAGGCATTTGCCACTGCCCCTGTGCTTCACCATCCTGATCCTTCCCTTCCCTTTGTTATGGAAGTTGACGCTTCTGAATCAGATGTAGGAGCGGTGTTATCACAAAGACGATCGCATACCGAACCCCTCCATCCCTGTTGTTACTTTTCTAAAAGGCTGTCTGATTCTGAAAGAATTACGACGTCGGGAACAGAGAACTATTAGCTATTGTGATGGCTTTTAAGGAATGGAGGTACTTATAAGAGGGAGCCAGACACAAAATCATGGTTATAACTGATCATAAGAATCTCTCCTAAATAGCTGATGCTAAAAGGTTGTCCTCTCGTCAGGCCAGATGGTCTTTATTTCTTTCACGCTTTCCGTACATTATCACATATAGGCCGGGATACCGTAATGTCAAAGCTGATGCTATCTCCCGACAATACGAACCCTGGCGTTAAAGTCACAGTTACAGCCAGTTTTGCGACCCATACCTTGTCACTGAAATGTGCTGCCAGCGGTGACTTCTTTTCTGAGAGAAATCTTTGCAATGGCTCTCGTAATTCAAATACTCTGGTTAGTGATTTTCCTCTGGATAACCAACTTATTTCTGTGTATAAGAGAAGGCATCTGTACTCTGCGTCCATCTCCTCACAAAGCTGCTCAAACAGGCGCGAGTTAAGTGCGTGTGCTTTGATGTGGTTAATAACTTTAACGACATCCATCAATACGCTGTAAAATTCCGGTGACATTTTTCAGCTTGCCAGCATTTCCCTGTGAATGAGACAATGCGTAGATTCACTCTCAGGTGCAACCTCCTTAATCCGAGCAGTTAAACCAGACAGTCGTCCGGTCATGGCAGCAGCTCCGTCTGTGCATATGCTGACACAAAAGGACCATTTCAGTTTTCCTGATATATAACCATCCAGTGACTTGAACAGTTCTGCTCCTGTGGTGTTGGTTGGCAAAGATAGTGCACATAACAAATCCTCATGCACATCCTCCTGATATAGATATCGCACATAAACAAGTAGTAGTGCCTTGTTGTCGATATCTGTAGATTCGTCAACCTGGAGTGCATACCACGGTGATGTATTAATCCTCTCCAACAATTGTGCCTCAATGTCTTCGGCTATTTCCTCAATGCACCTAGTCACAGTGCTAGCTGACAAAGGCACATGTGCTACCTTTTCCACAGCAGCCTCTCCTAGAAGTTCACGGCAAATGTCTTTAGTGGAGGGCAAGATCAATTCTTCACCGATAGTAAATGCCTTTTTATTCTTAGCAATGCGGTTAGCCACCAAATATGATGCTCTCAGTGCATTCTCCCTTATTGATGTGGTGGCCCTCATAAATTTCTTCTGTGCTTCGTGCTCCCGTTTTTTTCTTTCAAAATACTCCAGGGGCTTGTCTTTTATGCCAGTGTGCTTGGCGGTCAAGTGGCGAAGCAGTTTTGAAGGTTTCATTGCCTCATTAGAGAGCTTCTCGCCGCAAACTATGCAGAGCGGTTTTGGTGCGTCGGAATCTCCTGTCCTGATAAATCCATATTTCAAATAGGACTCATGGTATTGTCTGTTAAAAGTTGCATGTTTCTTTGATGTTGAAGGCTCTTCTTCTGTCTGTTCACTGGGCCTTTTTTTCTACCCAAGGAAACTTTCTAACGATGTCTGTTTCATACTCATTTTTTCTAATTTGTGGGTTAAAGCAGACACAATAACACGTCAGTACACACATGAGTACCAGTGAACAGATAGAAGAGCTAGAAGAGTGATACCTTCTCTTTCTCTTCACTCCACTGCTGCTTGCAGCCGCTCAGCTCCAGACGTCACCTAAATCCGAATGTAAATCCAAAAACTATCAGCGCAAAAATGTGATCAGTGTTATAAATATATGACCAGTGTATCAAAAAAACATATAAATATTAATATAAAGTGAAAAAATAAGATAAAGTGCACAAATCCGGCAGCATACACTTAACTGTGCTCACACCTCACAATCGGAAACAATAGAAACATAAAATAGTGTTGCGCCAGATAAAATAACTGTGAAAAAAAACGGTATATAATATGTGTTGGTGCAATAAATAAGAAAAATGCAAACTGAGGTTGAACACAAACAGCCAAAAGTTACATAAATTGCTTGTGTCCTTAAGGGTAAGTCCAGTTTTTTTTTTTTATATATTCTTTATTTTTCGTGCAATAGGATTTACAAACCGGCCTGCGATGCCACGACAGCAGGAACAGGCGTATCAAGGCACATAACATCATGACAATTTTAAGTTGCACATTTTTTGTTTTTCTCCAACAGGATATATACTCATGGTCTACAGTGAAAGATTATGCATAGTGGCAATTGTAGTAAACTCGTACATGTAAGACAGACGAGTGTAACTTTTGCCATCATAGGAATAACAATAGTAAGATCAGTAGGACATATTAGGTTGAATTGGGGCAGCATAGAGCCTATATTGTGTTGATAAACTCATCGAGTACAAGCAGTTATATGGTTAATGATATAAAGTAATATTCAGCAAAAAGCTAGCCCCTGTATTAAGCATGCTGAGTAAGCCCGGAAGCTGTTTATGCTGTACATTGTTTTACGAATAGCTAATGTTGGCTGAGCGGTGGATGTATATGAGTGTCCCTGGGTGATCCAAGGTACTGTATGTACTAATAAACCTTCACTATGCCTGGGTCTGAGGCTCTCTCACTACATGGCTCCTATGTTTCTAACAGAGTTTGACCTATACCCTCCACCGATAGCCTGGTGGCCATGCAAAAATGAATAGGGTATTCGATGCTCTTATAAACTCTGATGGGGGAAATAGTGTAGGTACATACACTGGATGGCTTAAAGACTATTGAATGTGCCACCAGGTGTGTTATTTTAGGTAGCTCTATGCAGTAAAGGAGTCATGCTAGGTTAGGCATGCTCAGAGTGGCTGGTATATAGGCGATGGTGAAAACCTGGTGTATGATACAAGATAAGAAAAGAAAAGTAACCCCTGCCACCTGTGTTTCCCTCTCATGGCTTCACTAAACATTTGAAAATAATAATAAATCTGCAATCAGGGATGACATTTTTCTGATTATCGGCTCAGGAGTCCCGAGTGGCTTAGGTAGCTGTATGAGAAGCTTCCACTCAGAAACGGCCTTGTGCCCCAGGAGGGGAGACCAGTGTCAACCTACTCCCCTGCTCGGGAATAGGTGATGATCGCCGGGGGGTGCCGCAGGGAGACAAGTATTATGTAAGTGTCCCGATGTAGTGCTGGAGCTCACGTGTTCCCATGGGTCTCCAGTGTGGTATGCGTCATCTTGAGGGGGTGAGCAAGTCCCTGTCCCCAGTCTCCTCATGCTGGGTAGGTCTTGATTGGTTGCGGACTTTGCTGTTGGGTACTTGGGCTCTGGTTGTGGTGTGGAGCCGTGGTTCCTTGGCCTCCGCCGTGCAGGAAGTGAGGCTCTCCGCCTCTGCAGCTTACCCCGGGTTCTGGAAGGCGGGATGCGCCGATGTCTACTCTTTGGTGGAATTGGTGCCTCCAAGTTCTGTGGATATGTCGGCTGAGTATGTTGTTGTCTGGCCTCGAGTGTTGCCCAGAATTTGGCGAATATGTCATCTAGTTTGCTTATGGTTGTTGCGTAGTAGGCCTCGGCTGGACCTCCGGACGTGCTCGCCGCCATTTTGTAAGCCATGTGGCGTCTCTGCTTGCAGTTATCCGGGCTGTGTGATAGCGGTATGTCTGTTCTGGGAACTGAGATGACCCCCTCGGCTCGTTGGGGGGAGGGAGGGTTTGCGGCTTTGAGTTGCAAGGTGTGGTGTCTGGAGAGCGGCCGTCCCTCCAACGCCGGTCAGGCTGTTAGGCCGCAAGAGGCTGATGGCAGGCGTTCTGTGTCAGGGCAGTACCCTATTTGGTACCCTTCAAATCCTTAGGGTCCCCTCTTTGTGGTCAAGCTGGTTTGCGGTAAAACAGGTGGGTTGGCATGCGATAAAGGGCAAGCTTAAATCAGGAGCTCACCCTGCATGCGTCCGCTCGGCCCGCCAGTCAAGCCCCCGGTAAGTCCAGTTTTTGAAGCTGCATCCTTAAGGGGTTAAATGTTCATAGCTCTGTTTTTTTCTATAACTGGTTTTCAAATTAGAAATGTAAATCACAAAAGATGACTGTGCCCCCTTTCAATGCAGAGATGCCAGCGTTCCCCCTTTCAATACAGAGATGCCAGCGTTCCCCCTTTCAATACAGAGATCAGCATGCCCCTTTCAATACAGAGATCAGCATGCCCCTTTCAATACAGAGATCAGCATGCCCTTTCAATACAGAGATGCAGCATTCCACCTTTCAATACAGAGATGCCAGCGTTCCCCCTTTCAATACAGAGATCAGCATGCCCCTTTCAATACAGAGATGCCAGCATTCCCCATTTCAATACAGAGATGCCAGCGTTCCCCCTTTCAATACAGAGATCATCGTGCCCCTTTCAATTACAAAAAGAGAAGTCCTGCGCTAAAGCAGCAAGGACTACAACACACATCAGCCCCAATATATAGTAAAAACCAAAGAAAAAAAAAATGTTACTTGCGCTTTTTCCTTAATCCCTATGTATTAGACAAATGGAGGTCATTTAGTTGCTCCAATGGCCATTGGAGGGATGCCCGCCTGCCAACGTCAAGGCAGACCCCCCCTAAGCGGGTCCTAACACTGACCCTTCAGCCTGCTTCCTTGAGCTTCTGGCAAAGATATCTCTAATGAGACAGAAAGGGGTATTTTTTATATACACCCCTTTACTTATTAACCCTTAATAGGGAACACATGGGATGGGTAGCAGCATTGTAACCAGGCTGTGTGATACAAAGTAAATACAAATACAAAAAGAGAAGTCCTGCGCTAAAGCAGCAAGGACTACAACACACATCAGCCCCAATATATAGTAAAAACCAAAGAAAAAAAAAAAAATGTTACTTGCGCTTTTTCCTTAATCCCTATGTATACATAGGGATTAAGGAAAAAGCGCAAGTAACATTTTTTTTTTCTTTGGTGCCCCTTTCAATACAGAGATGCCAGCTTTCCCCCTTTCAATACAGAGATCATCGTGCCCCCTTTCAATACAGAGATCATCGTGCCCCCTTTCAATACAGAGATGCCAGCGTGGACTCTAGAGCCACCTTTACCATTAAAGTAACTCCTTACTTCATGTGGGCATTACACTTTGTGGACTCCCTCTTCACCTGTGCCCCACACACTCACCCACAAAATGGCTGCATCCCACTTCTTCAGCTGTTGGCTGGATCTTTTCCTATCTGCCCTGACACACAGACTCCATAGCATTTTGAGCAGTTAAAAGAGAAGTATTGCCAAAGTGTTTCCATCCATATTTCTCTCCCATGACTCAGTGCTCTCTCATGATCCAGAATCAGTCAACAGTGGACTGAAGTCCGCTGTCAACTGACGTCACAGAGCTGCTCCAGGGTCTGGAAGGATCCCAACCATTTTGTAAGGATCCACGCAGATGCCTGATTGATAGCTGGCTCCGGCTATTAGTGTGTGGCTGAGAGCCAAGGCCAGCTGCTCCTGCCTTCTCCCCAGTATGGTGCTCCAGTGTGTGGCGGAGGGGGATGGGGGGAGGCAGAGAAGAGAGCGGTGACTGACAGTCACTGCTCCTTGCTTGGAGCTTACTGAGAACTGAATGATTTGTGGTCATGTGATCACTCGGGCTTAGAGCCAGCGGCGGATAGCTGAAGCATTGGACCGATGCTGCAGCATGGGTTGAGTATGCATGTTTGTTCTTTTGTGAGCCCCAAACTTCTCCTTTAATGCTGAGCATGTATTATACTTTGTGACTTGACACATTACCCCTTAAGCACACAGGGAAGCCACCGTATTTCTTATTAGCAAGACGTAGCATAACGTGACCCCAGGACGGGTGCCTGAGCAAACCCTGTACTAAGTATAGCAGGCTGTATGATGCAAGAACCACTAGGTAGGGGACATGAAATACACACTGTGATTCTCTTCACCCACCACTGTCACCCACTTCCTCTGTGCACTTACCTCACGGCAGCTTCTCTTCAGTTCCCGCGTCTCCGACCTCGAGTCCTCAGTCCTCCCGCGGCGCCTCCTCCTCGGCCAATGGCATGGGGTTTGCCTTTTGGCCAATCAGGAAGCGGGTGGACCCGCTCCCTGATTGGCCAGGAGGAGGATCAGTGTAACAATAGCGAATTTTCATTCGCTATTGTCACACAATGGGTGGACTCGGGAGGGCGCAATGCTCTGTGCCTCGGCCGCCACAGTGAAATTAAAGTTCCTCGGGCAGCCCGGTACCGTTTGATCCACGGACCGGTACCGGTCCGCGGCCCGGGGGTTGGGGATCACTGCTCTAGGGGATTGAGATCTGGGGATGTGATGTACATTGAAGTACGCTGAACTCATTGTCATGATCATGAAACTAGCTTGAGTTGATGAGTACTTTGTGACATGTTGCACTTCCTGCTGCAAATAGCAATTTGAATTTAAGTAGACTGCAGCCATAAAGGAAATCAGGTCGGTTGTCCTTTTAAATGATGCTCAGTTGGTATTATAGGGCCTAATGATTGCCAAAGTCAATATTTCCCCATCATTACACCACAAACTGCCTGAGCCATTGACCCAAGGCTGGATGTATACATGGATTTATGCTGTTTATACCAAATTCTGGCCATGCCATATCCATGTCAGAGCAGAAATGAATATTCACCAGGTAAATTGCCTTTTTTTAGCCTTTGCAGCCTATTCTTATCTATAAGGATTGGAAACCATATGGTCTTCAGCTTATGTAGCTCACTCACTTCAAGGTTTAATGTGTTGTGTGGGCAGTAATGCTCTTATGCAAAGCACTGCTTAAAAGTAGGTATTTCAGTTGCCTTTCTCTCTTATTAATAAAGCATTTTTACACACAGAATTGCCGCTCACTATATATTTTTGGTTTTCACACCGTCCTCTGTAAACTTAACAGGTAGCTGTGAATGCAATTCCTAAGAGATCAACAGTTTCTGAGATACTCACACACCACCACATCTGGCCCCAAAAATCATTCCAAAGTTCCTGGTATCACATTTATTTTCCTTTATTATGTTTACTTTAAACAACTGGACCTCTTTAATATATCTGCATGCTTTTAGGACTCCAATTGTTGCCACTGATAATCAGCTTAGATTTTTGCATTAATAAACATGTGAAGAGGTGTACCTCATAATGTTGCCAATGAGAGTAACATATCTGAACATGTGTATGGCAACTGGGTGCACTGATAAAACCAAAAAACATAACCAACCCATAAGGCATCAGAAGAATCAATACTAAACAAGTTATACAAATCAGGGTTACATAGAAATACCTGTTTATCAGAATAAGATGTGATACATATTTTTTAGTTGAACAGTGGCATGTCTCAATAAAACTAGCAGTCATCTCTGTCATACTAAATAGGCTTCTGGTTATATAATATGTTTGACGATGCAGTGGAATGGCTTTGGCCCAGCAAGATATTTCTAACTTAAATAAAAATATTAAAATGTATTTGACAAACTTATCCTGATTGTCAACATGTTTAATTTATTGCTGGATCTACAAAAGGGCCCAAGTCTCTAATCCCTGTTTACCAAATTGAAACGGAGCATGGCCAGTCCCCAGTTTTGTCATCCCACCTTTTATTTTTATCCATACATGCTAATGTAATTTGACTGCATTTTTCTCAGCTTGTTCATGTCTGTTAACAGTGTCACTCTTGTCCAAGGCTTCATGATCCAAGCTTCGGAGAAAAGAAAACGCAAAAAAAAACAGAGCTAACCAGAGCTGGATTCAACACTTTGAGGTTAACTTTGGTAACATGTACTGAATTACAAGCATAACTCCCAAGTGTTCCGATATTCTATCTGAATGTCCCTGTTTTCTAGTAGCTCACTATTGTCGAAGTGCATCACAGAGCTCCACATCAATAATATAAACTACAATAAACTTGTTTAGAAATCAGTTTGTATATGTCTGACACATTGTTCTTGTTCTAAATTACATTATGGTTACATAGATTGTTATTAATAAATAAAAAATTTCAGAACAGCCCAATCCATGGCCACAACCCAACTCCGCCATCAAAATTAAAGTGTGTATTTTTGTCCATTTAAAATGCTGTGAGGAATGTGAAATGCAAGGCTACTCTGCACAAACAAATAGCAATCCCAGATTTTCATTTTTATCTAGTAGTTTTCAGTAAGAAAGATGCAACTGTCAGTGAAACACAGTTACCCTTTAGACCAGTGGTTTCCAAGCCTTTCTCAAGACTTTAGGGATTACCCAGTTGTATAAAAGCAAGAGGATATTCAGCGCTTGTCCAGTACTGGTACAGTCCAAAGGGCAGCAGGGTCGCCAAATCAGGAGTCTCTCTTGTCCCGTAGAGAAGCAGTTAAAAATAGAGAGGGAGGTGCAGTGCTTGGAATGACCTTGGAGTGTGTTTATATAACCATAAATAGGAGGAGAACTAGGATACTGACAGTGAAATATGTAAACACAGTAAGGTGAGGGTAAATAAAATGATACGCACTCACACTTTATAAGAACTTAGGTGCAGCTCCAAGTTAGACACTTTGGCAGAATAATCCTTGCCTGAGGATATGGTGGAGTACAGACTCTATAGGAGGTTCTTGTGGATGCAGCTTCTCTTGCAGATATGCAGGAGAAATGTGCACTCACGTGTACTGGAGCCTATGGAGTAACTCCACAGGTATGGTGTGAAGTGTTTTTTTTTTTCTTTCTAAAAACACCTTCGACACAACTTGATAATCCCTAAATTCAGGACTGTTAGGGGTGTCTTGAGGACTGGTTTCGGAACCACTGTTTTAAACCAGCGGTTAACAAACCAGTCTTCACAACCCAGCAGCAGTCCAGGTTTTGTAAGTTTCTCCACTGGAATATAAAAGAAATACATAAGTCCTGGATTGTTGGTGGGCCATGAGGACTGGTTTAGGAAGCACTGCTTTAGAGTTACCCTGGTCATATCCAAATAAAACAAGTTAACGTACAACTGAAAATAAATATTGATTATTCTGGTGATTAATCACCCCAAAATTACAGTCAAATCCTTGCTATATCTGTTGAAAAAAAGAAGAGTATGCCTCACATAAACAATTAATGGAACATACAACTAAAATATAATGCTTTAATAAATACTGTGGGGCTACAAAAAGTGTAGTGTTCTACTTTTGCACCACATAGTGCTTGAGGATAATAAGAGTTTTAGTCATGCAAGAAAAAGATGTACACGTACATCCCATAATAGCAACATTTCTCCACAAATATATGCCTTTCTACTTGTTTTCCGTTTGCCTGGTCACCACTGGTGTTTTCTCTTACTTCAAATCATTTTTAGTCCCTGTCTGGAAATCAGGAGGATCAATATTCCAATTTTTTTGTTTCTTTTGATCAATTGACTATCTTTTCTGGTTCAGCCTGTGTCAGCAAGCCATCGATTTTGTTTTATTTTTATTTTTTTCTCTAACATGCAACACAAAAAAAATAAATCTATCAATTCAAAGAACATTTCAACAAAATACCATTGTACCACAGAGGCAGACTATTTTTCATCCAGATGTAATATAATTTTCAGCAAATATTTTCTTTACTGTTTATTTACTTTGCAATATGGAAACACTGCTCCTGCTGTAGAGGAAATAAATGTGCTTATCCTAGAAACTAGGAATTAGATAATTTATCCAAGTTCCCCAACCTTTAATTTAAAGACTTTGAAAAGACACTCATTATTGTTTATTGCATGGATCATAGAAATAAAGAATACATTTAGCTGTAACGTGCTTGTCATATAAAAACATTATTTTATTAAACAGAGCACCAACAATTGTCTATATGTTGATATTGTGCATTTTAAACAATTCTGCATTTTTTAAAATTATACTTCAAATCAGGGCTGGATAGGAACTATAGTATTTATTTCCGGAGTAAATCACCAATAGTCTCTATATTTTTATCTCTGTACCAACATTTTGTTTAAAGCAATTGTCTGCCAAAACAACAGTGGCAAACAAAAAAAACATGTTTTTTTTTCTTTGTCATGACTGCATCACTTTTCATGTGAGCTATTGCTACTTACGTTTTATCAGAACCACCAACGGAACTTCATTGGAAATGCCCAAACTCTTCACTTATGGTGTGTCTTGACAATCATATGCAGCTATACTGTGTAAGGGATTAATCTTTGAAATAAGTTTTACTGATTTAAACAATTGGGTCGACTTACCAGAGTCAGTACTAACAATGTTGGCTGCATGGCAACAATGCTAGTTACCAGCTGGAGTCATTTTGCCATGACGGCAAACGGCAAAAGGTTCAGAATGTAGCAAAATTTCTACTTAGGAAACCATAGAAACTGAAACATTATTTGCTATTTGTGATGTAACATTGCTTCTAGACTTGCATAAAAATAAAATGTTTCTAAAATAAATTCTAACCCTAGTAAGAACCAAAAAGACCTGAGTGCAGGCCCAGACTGGCCATCGGGCAAACCTGGCAAATGCCTGTTTGGCCACGGATGACAGAAGAGATCAAAGGATCTCCCTGGCCAGCCCGTACAAGGATCCACAGTTGCTCAGATGCTGATGGGGAGGAGAGAGAAATTGTTCTCCCTCATACTGTATCAGAGTGTTGATGCTTGTAATTACGGCAATGCTCTGCTTCATGTCCCAGCCACTGACTGTCCCACTGAACCACTAGGGATCAGAATTTCCCCCTGCCTGGCTAAAGGCAAGCCTCAAAAAGGGCTTTCCCCCAAAAATATTTTACCTATCCCCCCCACTACTGCCCCTATGCCCCATCACAACCTCTATCCCCACTACTGTACAATTCACACATCACAGTCTCTATCCTGCATCACAGTTCATACCCCTCCCCTGCCTCAACTATTGCCCATATACTATTGCCCATATTACCCTTATCACAGGCCCTATCACTCATATTACTGCTGCTATCCCCTTTATGACAGCCCCTATCATTCCCTTTACTCCCCTTATCCTAATCACAACCTTGACCCTCCTACTACACCATTTCCACATCACAGTCCCTATCACAATCACAGCCTCCATCCCCCCACTACTGCACCATTTCCACATCAAAGTCCCTATCACAATCACAGCCTCCATCCCCCCACTACTGCACCATTTCCACATCACAGCCCCTATCCCCCAAATTACAGCCCGTATCACCTTAGCACAGCCCTATCCCTCACAGTACTGGCCCTATCCCCCATCACAGCCATTATGCCCCCTAGAACAGCTCATCTACAGTTCCAATCCCTCACTACTTCCCCTACCCACCAACAATGTCCCTATCCCCCATCACAGCCCCTATCCCCCATTAAAGCCTTTACCCCCCTTGTTACAGCCTCCATCTCACACCCAAACACTATAGCAATGAACCCACCACACAAAGCAATACAACAAGCTCTCTCCACACACATAGTCTTTGGGATATCAAATCGATTCCAGAGACTATCGGTCTACCAGATGGATTTTTCTGGTCTTTGTGTATTTTTGGTAGATGATTTAAAAAAAAAAAAAAACCTGTATTTTTGTGTCTTTATATTGAGGTAATTACCGTATATACTCGAGTATAAGCCGAGTTTTTGAGCACATTTTTTGTGCTGAAAAACCCCAACTCGGCTTATACTCGAGTCAGTGTCTGTATTATGGCAATTTGCATTGCCATAATACAGACAGGGGCTGTAGGGGCTGCAGAGATCTTTCTTACCTCTCCTGCAGCTCCTGTCAGCTCCCTTCTCCTCCGCACCGGTCCGTTCGGCACCACGGTCAGCTCCCAGTGTAAGTCTCGCGAGAGCCGCGGGGTCATAGTGCGACTCTCGCGAGACTTACACTGGGAGCTGACAGAGGAGCTGCACGGACCGGCGCGGAGGAGGAGGGAGCTGACAGGAGCTGCAGGACAGGTAAGTAACAGCTCTGCCAGCCCCCCTCTCCCCCCCACTGAACTGCCAATGCCACTGGACCACCAGGGAAGGAGAGCCCCCCTCCCTGCAATGTATCAAGCAGGGAGGGGGGACGAAAAAAATAATAATTAGTAAAATAAAATAATATATATTTAAAAAAAAAAATAATAATAATAATATATAATAACCCATTATTATAAATATATTATATTATATCCATCATTAATCACTGAGCTGGGAGTGGAAACCTGTCATTATATAATAATAATATAATAACCCATTATTATAATTATATTATATCAATCTATTAATCCATCATTAATCACTGAGCTGGGAGTGGAAACTCATACACACACACAGCACTCATATACACACACACTGCACTCATATACACACACACTGCACTCATACACACACATTGCATTCATACACATACATTGCACTCACACACGCTGCACTCATACACACACGCTGCACTCATACACACACGCTGCACTCATACACACACACACTGCATTCATACACACGCTGCACTCTCATACACACGCTGCACTCATACACACGCTGTACTCATACACACGCTGCACTCATACACACGCTGCACTCATACACACACACACTGCATTCATTATATACACACAGTGAAAATAAATATTCAATTAGTATATTTTTTTTTAGGATCTAATTTTATTTAGAAATTTACCAGTAGCTGCTGCATTTCCCACCCTAGTCTTATACTCGAGTCAATAAGTTTTCCCAGTTTTTTGGGGTAAAATTAGGGGCCTCGGCTTATATTCGGGTCGGCTTATACTCGAGTATATACGGTATATTCTTGGTTATTAAGGATTCCTTTTTCAAAAAAGTCCATAAATGTTGTGACCATATCCCTTGTAGGATCTCCCGGTAATTTTCTATATGTATTTACATCGTTAACCAATCTTAGACCTTCTCTAATGTACATACATATTCTGCATATATTGAGTTTCCATGACTACTAATCCTCCTCGTTTAATTGTTTTATTCTGGTCTTTCTGTAGTTTTTTTAGAACTAGCCATTATTCCATATTGAAAGACATATGAAAGATCTGACCTCAATCAGAATACGTACATACAGATTTAAAAAATCAAGTTTTTACCCTAATAATTTCATATCTCATGAAATGGTAGCTTTTGAAAAATCAGTTATGCAGGAAGCCAATAAAATCAAAAACGTAAAAGAAAAACAGTTGAACCTTAATGGAAATAAAAGGTATTTTCTATATAAGGTTTATATATATATATATATATATATATATATATATATATATATATATATATATATTTGCATATTTTGTTAGCATATTGTTTTTTTATAATGTAATATGTGTGAAAATGTTATACAAAAGTATGCCCTTGCACTATTTGTATATGTTTTGTTTTTTTCTTACATGTTTATACCCCATACAAATTGAGGGGTAAGTAAGAAATTCATTTAAAGAGCTGCACTTTTGTACTTTTCTGTTTTAAGTGATGGGGCTCATCACCTGAACATTGAGTGTTTGTTTTTATTCAACTTCTGGTTTTGTGGATGTTGGGGTATCCACTAAGTGTTATACAGCTGCTTATATTATATTTTTATTTTCACTAAGCACTTTTAAAACAGCCTTTGTTTTTTATCAAAGATGCATTTTGCCGCCCCCCTTAAAAAGAATGCGTCTTTACCTGTGTCTTGTAACCCCCCTTTAGATTTTCCTAACCTCCTTTATTTTACCCCCCTTTAGTATGTCTTACAGCCTCTTGTGTCTCTTATAACCCCCCTTGTGTATCTCTTTATTTCTCTAGCTCCTTTGTGTTTCTCCCCCCCCTTTCTTTTTGCGTGTCTCTTTCTTCCCCCCAGTCCCTTTCTGTGGCTCTCTCCCCTCAGTGCGTTTTGTGTCTTTTTCCATGCAGAGCAAGGGGGACTGGGGCAGAGCAAGGAGGACTGGGGCTGAGCAAAGGGACAGGGGCTGAGCAAGGATGACAGGGGCTACACAAAGGGGGACAGGGTCTGACTAAGGTGTGACAGGGGCTGAGGAAGGAGGACAGGGGCTGAGGAGGGGGATAAAAAAAAAACCCTCCCTGAGAATTACAGCAGTCAATGGAGTTGGCCGGCCTCTCCTGATGATATCAGGAGGAGGGGGCGTGACTTCCTCTGCTCTTCTCCCAGACTCCCCAGCTGGATTTTTGCACCCCCTCCTCTGGCGCCCTAAGGCAGGCCCATGGGGGGGGGGCTTATTTTTTTTGCTCGAAGCGGGCGGTCCTGTATGCGGACGGCACTGAATTTAGGGCGGCATGGGGGGGAAATGGCCTTTCTGCCCCCCCCGTCCCAGCCCAACCATGCTCAAGGCAGTTTGAATATCTGTACAATCGTCAATAGGCACAAATCAGATTTCAAGGAGCAGGAAATCTCTCAGATTCCACATGCTACAATCATTTTAATACATCATTTACTTTGTGTGATTGCATTTCACAGCTTTACATGCATAAAGTGGCATGATGATTGAATGACCTTTGTACTATGCAATCTGTCACGGGATATTTTGGAATGGGCATGCATTTATGTAGTACTACCACAGATAAATAATGTCGGGATTTATTTAAAAAGTCACATTTAAAACAAAATGCTGTTTAGGGTAAACTTAAAGGAATACGCAAAACACCTAATGCACTTTGTCTTATTGAAGTGCGTTATGTATGAAGAGTGTTTCCTATTTTTTTTTCATTTTGCAAAATCAGCATATTGCAAAAGAGAGAGGGCATTTTATAAATTAGACTTGCTACACCACCCCTCACAGCTCAATTAGAAGTATTTGCAAGGCAGGTGCTTTAGGCAATTGCTCAGCTCCAGTAAACAACCAGGAAGTAAAGGGACCAGTTTGATTGACAGCCAGGGGTTTTAAGAAGGTTAATTTATAGACATGTAAATTTCTACTGAAGTTTGCACTTTTTGTAAAATGGGAAAAAAAAAGAGCACACCCTCTTCCCATATGAAGCACTTCAGCAAGCCATATGCTTGAGGTGTGTGGAATTTCCTTTTAAATGTTCAGTTTTCTGTTATAAATACGGCTGCCAATGATTGGGCAGTGATGCAAATCATGCATTTCAAAAATATATTTTGTGTTTACTTCTCTTTTTTGTTCCACTTATCTTTTTTTTTTTAGCATATTTTTTTTTTCTAAAATATTACCCATTTTTAATAGCCTTTTACTGAATCATGAATGCTCATCTTGAGTAATGAAAAGTGATTACAATATTAAAGCAAATAATTGGTCTTCCATATTTCTTTAACCCCTTAAGGACCAAACTTCTGGAATAAAAGGGAATCATGACGTGTCACACATGTCATGTGTCCTTAAGGGGTTAAATAGGATGGAAACAACTGTGTGTTCTGAGAATAAGTGTTTTCAAACATTACTTCTGAAGAATATTTTTTTATCACTCAATGACACTGAAATGTGTAGCATGAAACGGGAGAAAAGTTGAATTATATTTTAATAGCATTTTTCTTCACGTGTATATTTTTGTTTAATTTCTCTTACTTTGTTGTAACATTTCTCAGGGGATTACAGAGGTGGAACAATTTATGGTACTAAATGTTTCCTTCCTATTAGTAATTGTAAATGAATGTGGCTTAATTGCAGATCTCAAAGTGAACAAATCAGTGTAAAATGGATTGACATAAAAGTTTATTGGACTGAGAGATTTGCAGTTGGATGGTACAATACAAGCTGTGGATTAACTGTGGGTTTATAAAAAAAATCTTTTTCATCAGCCAGGTCTTTAAGAAACAAAAAACAGTAAAGGGCAATTTGGCGCCTTTTTTTTCTACAAAAGTCCAAGCTTAGCCTTTCAGAATAAAATAGACCATTTTGTAGTGTGGAAATTTTGTCCAGATTCCTTGGGTGGTCTCTTTCTGTAGACTTAATTCATACTTTTGTTATATCAGGTTTCACCTAAGAAGATGAAGAAAACAGCATTTAACCTTGTAGAAATCAAATATATTTTATTTTGGGAAAAAAAAGATTTTTAAAAATGTTTTTAACAATGAACTACAATTGACAGTCTCTCCCTGTAGGTAATTTTGGGACAATTGCATAGAAATTGTGCACAGCTTTGTATTTATATTAATGTATCATATGTATAGTCACATGTGTATTGCGTTACATTTTTTGACTTGCAGAATGTATTTTTTTCCACGTTTTAAGTATTTTAAGGCAAAAGACATCTAAATCTCAAAATATGTGAATTGTTGTATATTAAAAAAAAATGTCATAATGTGAAAGAACCAAAGTTCACAAAAAGCACCTCTCCGGTGCTGGTCTACCTCATTCACTAAGTAGGGAGCACATTTGATATAAAGGACATATGTGATATCATGTACTGTCATTTTTGTTTTTTTCATAAAGATAGATACAATCTTTATGAACAATCCATATAGAATGAATTGTTTTTTATTTAAATAACACAATTACAAACTACCAAATATTTTATCCCATTAGATGTGTTGTTTCTTGCAAAATGTACCAAAGGCAGAGCTTCAAACATCTTCCACCTGCCGCATCTTGACATCACTTGTACCGGCAGATGAGAACAGACGTTGTTTTATTGAACGCACAAGACATACTTATGTCATCTAAATGTGTTTGTCAGATCTATGGATGATCCTTCATTCTTGTAGGATCTTGCATCCACCTTGTTTAAATACTACGAGTCCACGAGTGTTGCGGTAGATACAGCAGCCAGGAGATGAAGAGAGAACTTTACCTGAACATGGCAGTGCTCAGGAAGGAGAGCTTAAGGCAATGATATTGCTATTATTGTTCTCTCCCCAGGTGAAACTGCACAAGAATAAATGTCACCATCATCACCATGTGACAGTGTAGCTTTAAAGGAATAATTCCCTGTTTAACATACTGCACCTATGGAACTCATTATCACAAATTATAAAAATAATGAGACCCAATGAGACATAAAATATAGTGGTAAACTGTTACTGCATAAAAATGTCTTTGTTATTTTTTAAGCAGGTTGTGTTAAATTCTGTGCAGTTCATTCTACCTCATTAACCATACACATATGGGCCTAAGATCTAGTATGCAATTCACTGAGGAAACGATGGAAGAATTCTGCATCTGTGGAATATAAACAATGTCAAACTTTTAAGCTGTAGCAGTGATTTATCCTTTTTTTCTGCAGCAATCAGGCTATGTAGCTTGTTTATCTTATACATTGACTTTTAAGCCAGTGAGAACCAATGTGGACCTCTATGTTTATCTCCTGGACTTTTACTTGGTGTTTCTTAGTGTTTCAGTAGGTTTTCCTCCAAGGTCCACAGCAGTTTAAATTGATGTACTGAAATAAATGAACTGATCTCACTCCTGCTTGCCAGCCTTAGTTTTCATACATACATATAATAGTGATATAAAGAAAATGCATATGATGCATTCACATATTTAGATAATTTTGTCTTCGTATGGGTTTTCAAGATGATGATCCCTGGAATATCCCATCATAGGTACATTTCATCTTTAGGTCACCCAGAGTGAGATGGAATTGATAGATATGGTAAAAAAAAACAAAACCCAAGATCTCAAGATAAGCACAAACTATCACCTTAAATGTGGCAGCTCTAACCAACAGTAGTTCCAAATTGAATGGACCCAGGGAATATGCAATCAGTCATCCACTCAGATTTAAGAATAATTTAGTAAAGTAGTAATGAAGAAAAGCTAGAAATATTGAAGTCAATTACTCTATGAAAAAAGAGGATTTTGAAGTACAAAACACCCTTTTTTAAAACATTTGAATATATATACAGGCAGGGTCAATTCAAGCAGCTCTTTATGACCAGCTTTTATGACCTGTTCAGTAACATAACTGTACAAAATAACAAAAAGTCATCTACTGAGCAATAAGGGTTCTTTAGGGTGAATATAATAATAACATGGCAATTACTACCTCATGAAGTTGTGTTGTCAAGCTCATCATATGCATTTTAACACACATTGCTTTATATATATATATATATACATACAGAATAAATGAGAGAACTCAATGGATTTTGTTCAATCAAAGATTTGTGTTGTGAATAAAGGATCAACGTTTCGACCCGTAGGTCTTTATCATGATATGTATACCAATAAATACAGTGTTTATATAGGAAGTAAAATAATGACTTACCAAGTGCAGGTGTTTCTACAGTGCTCAAATGCCGTGGGAGGACATGAACGTAATGACGTGGATGACGTGATGACGTGACCGCGATTATGTGGCGAGGCTGTCATGATCGTGGCCCGTAACCATGGTGAAACTCGGAAGACACATGAGGAAAAAGGAAAAGTGGACAGTGTTTTTTTTTTTTCTTCTTATGTTTCATATTTTCTTCACTTCACACTTATCTTCTATGTGGAAGATTACTGTTTTTGATATGTTTAATTAATAATGTTACTTACACCATAGCCAAAGTATATTCATGAAAGGTCCATCAAAGGCGTTTACTTCATTAAATTCTCTATAACCTACAGCATATACAAGAGGGGATATTGATCACATGTGGGAACTTTTACCACATCTTGGACCAATACCTATACATAGTGGATGATCCATCCATTGCACAAGAAATAAAGAAAGCAATAACCCAGTACTTTGAGACAAACTAATTATCAGAAATAGATCCAGCAACCCTACGGCTAGCACACAAGCCAGTAATTAAAGGGTCTTTTATTAAAATTAACCACATATCTAAAAAAAATCCAATAAAACCGAAAACCCCTTACTTGCTCTGTCCAGATAAAAAAATCATGAAACCAAAAAATATATCGAATGAGTTCACAAAATACTATGCAGCTCTCTATATATTTTAACCACCGACCAGTCCCAAACACAACGTACATTAACAGTAATAAACAACTATTAGGCAATATTACTTTGCCAGCTCTCTACACAACAGCAATTGCTAACAGCTCCACTAACAGTAGAAGGACTTATCACCCTAATAACATCATTATGGTCCACATGTTTCATCTTGTTGATGTGAGTGGTAATGCTCCTTCTGAGTACCCAAGGGCACATGCAATTACACTGCAAAATCAGACAAATTTCCAGTGCATTGCCAAAATCCTAGACCATTATCTTAAACACAGATGCCAAACCTTTCACCAAACTTTATGCAGTTAGGCTGAGTAGAATCCTCTCACTTATCATCTATGATGATCAAGAAGGCTTCACTAAAAGAAGGCAAGAAGCAAACAACTCCAGAAAAGTTCTTGACACCATGCACACCCTACATCTTGTTCGATGCCAAAAAAGCATTTGACCACCTTAATTGATGCTTTCTTGAAGGAGTCATGCACAAATTTAACTTCCCTAAAGAATTTCACTCTTTAGTTAAACCCTTTATAGTCATTCATCAGCAAACGTAATGAATGCGGGCTTCATGTCCGATTCCTTTTACATCACAAATAGAACCTAACAAGGGTGCCCTTTGTCCCAACTACTTTATGTTATAGCCTTGGAGCCACTAGCAGAAGCCATTCAGGCAGGCCCAAATATCCATGGGGTATATATTCACAACTCTGTATACAAGTTGCATTTATTCACATTCACATTCACGACATTCTACTCACCCAGCCATTAATCTCCCTACCAAATCTCCCTATGTCAATTGCAGAGATACTATAAACTGAACATTATGAAAACCCAGACACTAGGTATAACCTTGGCTTCCTCGCTCCTCAATAATCCAAAAACAGCATTCAATTTCGACTGGAGATCAGACATCCTAACATTCCTAGGTATACAACTCACCAGAAAAATCCAGCAATTATTTTTTCAAAACTTTATAAAACTATACAAGGAACTGACCCAAAAAGTTGGGAGGACAGATGTATAACGTGTTTGGTTCACATCAGCTGTCATGTGATTATGCTTCCAAAAATGCAATATTTATTTAGAACTCTACAAATACCATTATAGAAACGTTTTATAGGATAATTGCAAACCCTGTTTAATAAATGTATATAGCAAAACATGTATTATGTACAAACAAGTAAACCAAGGGTAATTATGCCTCCAAAATATGAGAGCATGCCATAGGGCAGCCTTGCTAGCGACGATGGTCCCTCATATAGAGTCCTTCTAGGTGAACTGCTCAAATATCAATGATCTATTTTGGCTACCAGAAAAACCCCGACCAACTAATACAGCAATACTTACCACTACAAATTTACTGTTAAAAATGTGACACCTCCTCAGAGATAAAATATGTTAATATTTACCATGGTCATTAGCACTGATACACTCCATCACCTTGAGTATAGAATCCTTCCAATATAATACTTATACCACATTTTTCGTAATGGATCTCTGAGGCCATATGCTGAGCTCCTGTCCCTGATTCAACTAACTTTGGAGACAATATTGTCTAATCTACAAATTAAATTTCTGTTAGGAAAAATTACACCTGACATTAACCCTAGACTGGAAAACCCCCAGTTTACAAACTTTGAGCAACTTTGCCTGAACAATATACCATCCAAAAAGGTGCAATCTATATGTTACAATATGATGAATGAACTATCATCTCCATGTTGTTTAGCATTTGTTGATTCCTGACACAAAGATATAGGGTATAATTTATAACCGAAAGACTGTGCTCAAATATTTTAAATATACAAAAGCCTTACCCTCTGCATTTCTCATCTGGAACTCATAAGAAAAATCATTTACAGTTGGTACCTGGTGCCAGCTGGACTAACTCATGTAGACCCAGGAATGGACAATAAATGGTGGAGATGCAAGACATTCATAGGCACAATGAAACACATGTGGTGGTCAAAGGCTTTATAAGTAGTGTCGATGGTTACTAAAGTCACATTTACCCCATTGCTGGAATTATGTTTACTATTACGCATACCGAGTCAATCAAACAAAGCAACTAGAAAGCTAACTTCCCAGATATTAATTGCAGTTTTGCCATTGATGCCCAGCTATTGGACATCAAAATCGATCCTGTCACCTACTGAACTAATAAACCAGGTGAAAATTGC
This sequence comes from Pelobates fuscus, assembly GCF_036172605.1. NCBI lineage: Eukaryota > Metazoa > Chordata > Amphibia > Anura > Pelobatidae > Pelobates > Pelobates fuscus. The sequence continues at coordinate 160,696,695 of NC_086321.1, forward strand.
ATGTAGGAAAGAATGGTGCCAGACGAATTTCAGACGGGTAAAGCTTCTTACAGGCAAGTGAGATGTGGAATACTTTTACGCAATCGTAATTTCAGAATGCACTGAGAGACATAAAAAAAAGAGATGTGATATACTCATGCAATCAGGAAGCTTTTATCAAAAGTAATTAAGCATAAATTCCACCAAAACTGGGTAGCCTGTTATATATATTATATTCTGCATCTCAGATAACTAACGAACAATGATAACATGTTCAATGTTATATTTATTGTGCGACTACTCATTTTCTTACAGTACTGTATTTGCAAAGCTGTATGATTTTGTACTGCTTTGTTGTCTGTGATAAGTAAAACTTTAATAAAGTTTCATTTTTCTTGATTTCTGGTAACCTATTTTTCAGAAATTTTAAATATTCGGTTTTAAATGAGAAAAGTATATACTGGTGCGTGGTCTGAATTCTCAAAACACTATATATTGTAGTAGAATGCTAGACGAATGCTATATTTGTTTACTGCAAATTATTTTCCAAAATTGTTGCTCCTGTAATTGTACTTGTCAACAATGTTCTACTTGCATAATGTATTTAAATAACCTTTTAAGTAAAGTAACAAATTGAATAGGCAATCTTTCCTTTGAGGTTTTCATCCCTGTTGGGAAGCAAATTTGCTACCTATTTAGCAGCTGGTGAGACAAGCTTGTGTTTTTCTGGCTGTCTTCATGTCACCTCGGATCAACAGCAATATCCTTACTGCCAGTACATGAGCTTGAGACCCTTGCAATTATTTTAAGGCTGTTGGCTTTCCCCAACACAAAATCAGATTAGGAGACCCAGTGTTGACATGCTGACAGGTCAGGACTATTTCTTTACTATTGGGTTAAGTGTTTGATTCATCAGAGCACAAATCTAACTGTGTTGTCACTATTTTTTTTCTGTTTTGTTAGCAACAATGCGAATGGACATTCCTATTAATTATTGATTACTTTCATTCACACGATTAATTTTTGCGTGACTCCTACATTGCAAATAAAAATTGAGTCATGTCATTTAATGTTATTTCTTCCAGTGTACACTTGAAAGATTTTGTCTATTACTATACCGGTTTTGTTTATCTTTTCCTAGATGGGACATATGCATTATATCCATGCAGTGACAAACAACAGTGAGACATATTTTGTCTTTTTTTTTTTTGGAACACATGAAGGAGCTGGGAGGGAAAATGAGACACATGGAGGGGCTGGGGAGATGAGACACTCAGAGGGGCTGGAGGGAAGAGACACATAGATGGGCTGGGGGGAATGAGACACAGGGGAGTTCTGCAGGGGAATGTAAAACATAAAGGGTCTGGTGGGAATGAGACACATCGAGGGGTCTGGATGGATTTGAGACACATGGAGGTCCTGGGGGGATGAGACACACAGAGGGGCTGGGGGGATAAGGCACAAGAAAGGGCTGGAGGGAAATGGGACACATGGAAGGGCTGAGGGGAATGAGACACATGGAGGGGCTGAGGTGGATTTGAGACACATGCAGGAGGGTAGGGGAATGAGACACATGGAGGTGATGCGGGGGTGGGATGAGACACATGTAGGGAGCAGGGCAATTTTCGCACCAGGGCCCAGTTGTTTCTTGTTATGCCTCTGCTGTGAGGATATATGTGCTAGTAAAAAAATAAATATTTATTCAATTATCTATTTTAAAAGCACAAGTGACATATTTAAAACAGATGAAGTCAAGTATATGTTGGCCTTGACCAAGACAACACCAAGCGTGTCCAAAATGATTCTAACAAAGGTATCTAAAATTATTCTTCCATTTGATAGTTTTGAACAGGGCATGGCATTTTACCGGTTTAAGTGGGTAAAACGACACAAGTAAAAGGATGTAAGATCCCATAATTTTTAAACTCCTCCAGCCACCACTGCCAAGAACCAAAAAGCAGTTTGAGTACTGGGACCTAAAGACAGTCAGTAATCTGCTATAGATGAGGTGCTATACAGTGAGTAAATCTTGCTTGCAAACTGTAAGCAAAATGGGCATACAAAAAACAGTCAGTGGTATGCTACATAAGCTTTCTGCTATAAGACTGCTTAAAATAATCAAGACCAAAAAAGCACAAGGGGGGGCGAGGCACTAATTGTAGAACCACAGATGGTTTGAACTATAATATTCCTGATACTTACCAATTATAAAAGTTTGAAAAGCATCATGGAAGTTTTAGTTCTACAACATCTCGGGATCTACCTTTAGGGGCTACCTAATATATATATACATACAGTTTTGGTCTCACTACCCTGTGGCTTATGGTTAAGGTTAAATAAGGAATAATGATTAGATTTGTGTTCAATACATTTATAGCACACTTGTATATCAGTCTTTTTTTCCAAAATAAATATTGTGTTGACTGGAGCACCTTTAAGGTACACCATCATAGAAGAATGGTATTGTTCCATGAACCACGCCTGTTCCTCTAGCAAACTAGAGCGTATTTAAATGAAGGACAACAACAATCTATAATGTAGTTGTTCCCTATTCTGTCCCTTTCTTATGAGCGATAATATAGTTAGCTGTAATCCTGTACATTTGCCAACTAGCTACTAATACAATCTAGCAGAGACAGCACACAACACAATTCATTCCATAAATAGTTCATCAGAACTGCTCAAACATAGCAGACCGCTGACTGCTTTTAGGTCAATATACACACTCTGCTTATAGGTTGCAGAGGAAAATGTACTAAACTTGAAGCAGATTAAACTTGTTTGTATAAGTAGATTGATTTTTTTTTCTGTCTGTTTTATATAATTATGTTATTATTATAAAAAATGATAACTGGATACACGTTTTACTTGGTAATATTGTTTTCCTAACAGCCACAATAAATCCCTCTCTTGTATTTATCATTCCAATAGAATCTTTTTTCTGTTGATTTGAGATGACGATACAAATGCCATTTTTGTACTGTAACTGCACTATACATCTGTTCAATTAATTCATTTACAGCCAAGTCACACATCACTCATCAGTTAGACAATTAAATCCATTCAAATCGAATACAATCTGTATTGCACTTAACTTTCCACATCACTGAATAGATAAATAGCAACGGAATAGAAGTAAACGTGTTGTTCAGCCATCTGATACTCTAAGGGTTAAATACTTTAGCTTTTTTGTCTTTTTTTTACATGGCTATTTTCTATATACACAAAAAAATCATCTTTTTTTATTCTAATGGATTATCCTTTGTTAAAAAGCCTCTGGGCAAAGCCACAATAAAAAAAAAAGTGATCTATTGATGACTTCATAAGTACTATATGCTGGTTGAAAATGTAATGCAAGTTTGTGCAGGATTTAAAGGCAATCAATGGGGCTCTGTTTAAAAAACAGTGTTAGGACATGTATGTTAAAGTTAGATACGTGCTCACCCGTAAGTGAGATATTTCAGTAAACAGTCATGAGATGCCTTTCATTGTTCAGTTTGTTAACAGTGAGGTCAGGTTGTGAACAGAATCTCATAAGGTAATATTGCTCTTTATGTGCACAATGACTGACCATGTACATGACAGGTGCAGTGTCGCCATAAGGGCAGGTGAATCTGACCTAGAAAAAAACATAACCCCACACCCCGAATAAGACACAACACTACTAATGTATAGAAAAAAAATGTCCACAGCTTTAATGAATATAATAATATATATTAACATAACAAAAGTCATCCCACCCCTTGCCGTGTAATATTTGAACATAACCCAAATAATAACAGGGCCACATCCATAAATAACAATATAACAATACAGCACATAAGCAATAAAGTGCAAATACTTAACAGACCAGTGGTGGTGGTATACCCCCACAACCCTGAGGTTCTGTGCCACCGACGGATTCGAAAATTCCCAACACCATAATCGACTGTATAACCAAAATTATATTTAACAAACTGTGCTTATCTACCCCCTGCTCATTTCTCAACTCCAGAGACCATATTGTCTTTTTTTTTTCTTTTCAAAAAAACATTTAAGAAAGGCTTTTGTTCAATTCCTCTGAACCACCCCCAGAGGCCTCTGGTCTGGCGTCCATTTTGTGATATATCTAAAGTATATATTAAATTTATTTTTACTTACCGGTATTTCCCCCCTTTATCTTCAGCTTACCAGCCCTGCCACTGTGACCAAGCGGGAAAGGAAATGGAAAACAGCCCAATCCTGTTCAGCTACACCTATGCCCGCCTCCTAGCCCTGTCAGGGCCTCTTTCAACTGAACTTTGCTCCTTCCATGGGGCTACAGGAGTACTGTTCATTTAGGTTCTGGGTATTCTGGGCAGTGTTATACACTTACAATTCCCAATGATCAAAAAGACACCAATCATTGGAGAAACAATCTTTTTGATTGGAAGTGCTTTTTAAGTCCTTAGACACCAGCACACTAAACATAATCTGAAATGGGAGATGTAAGTCACCGCTCTTTGATTGATAGGGCTTTAAAGTGGTGCTACATGCTCCATTTCAAGCCTTATTTTGTCAGTTACGAGCAAACACACAAAACAAACAAACACTGTGTACACTGAAACAAGAAAACAAACAAACACACACAAAAAAACAGGAAGAGTAACTAAAGCAGATCTAAATAAACAAATTAAAATGTTTTCTGATTTGATTCAGTGGTAAAATAGTGCTATAATTGATTTTTTCAGAGTCTTTATAGCATGTATTACAGTTGTTCTGTTATCCATTTAAAATTTAGGTAGTATTTTTCTACAGCACTATTTTTGTAATGACCCTCCTGTTCCAAGGATGTTAATGAATGACATGTGGGAAATCCAATGACAATAAAGGGTAAAAAGAGGATGGAAAAGGGCAAACTACAGTTGAGAACAGGTAAATGAAGAGGCAGGAAATAGAATTAAAAGCAGCCAGGAATCACTCATCTTAAATTAATTCTGTCATGCAGTGTAGTATTATTATGTCATTTCCAGATTTATCACTGACCTTGGAACTGTTGACTATATTTATGCTAAACAAATAACAGTGTTTTCACATTTAGAAAGTTGAAGTGAAAAAAAGAGTAGATTGTCAGGTGGGTTTCTTTGGCAAAGCATTAATATATATAAAAGTGGCTAAACCACAGGGGAATCGTATCTAAAGGTTAACTGTGTCCTTATATCTGCATATCCCTTACTTGTACATAAGTATAGGTGGATTAGTGTGTTTAAAATAAAAATCTTGTACTCTCATAAAATGGTATGTGCAGGGAATCCTGTTTTCAGTATCGCAAAAGAGATTAGTGATACGAAGGACTTTTTTAATTTTAGTAGATGAGTGGTCTATGCTAATATTCTTACAAAATGAATATATTTTTATTTTGGTGTACACATTTGCATGCACTTTTTAGAACTGTGCATCTTACAACTAAACTTGGATTTATGTCGTTACAAGCTGGAATTCGTCCAAATTTGGGCTGGTCGGGCGATCGTCTGAACCAAGCCATGATATTTTATATTTTTGGAAGAAGTGGTTCGGCCGAAACAAATTTCCCCAAGTCTATTATTCATGTTTTGCAACACAACCAGAGAATATTAGATTGGAGAAACCCTATTGAGTAACACTTTGGTAAATCCCCACTCAGGTCTCGAACTATATTTTGCTCACTTGTGCCATTAGAGCATGAACCTATACTAATTGCATTTCAGAATTAAAAAGTGAAAGTAAAGGAAAATATTATAACCTTACATATTGAATTAACTTATGCTACTACACTCTAGTGGGTACCTCACTCACCCACATCTAGACATGCATATAGCAAAAGGTTTAGGGGGAAAAACCACTCCAACCTACAAAGTGGAGCAAAAATAGTGGTGTATATTTTTAGAGCACCTACCCCCAATTGAGGTATAGCAGGTTTTCAGATGCTATAAAAGAGAGAAGCACTCCATAGTGTAAAACATTTGATCAAAGGACTTGTGTATTACAAAGTACTTGTTCAACTCCATGTGAGTTTTTCCCCCTAAACCTTTTGTTTTAACCACTTGCATATCAGACTGAACCCGTCCATAAGGGCAGTTTAGATCTGCAATGCCTGGAAGAGATACAGCAAGCCTGGACAATTGTTTCAGCCCTCTTTGGGCCTCATCAGCAAAGTGTAGCTGATATCCCTCTAGGCACAGTGAGCACGAGTTCTACATCTGGATTACCCTTTTAACTAAAGTAGATCCTTAGTTAATGCATTGCATCAAAAGTAAAGAAATGCAAACTATGAGAACAGACAAAAGCTTAAAGAAACTAACTAGCTTGACCTTCGGTAAATCCCCGCTCAAATTTCAAACTAGTTTTTGCTCATTTGTACCATTACAGTGTGAACCTATACCATTTGCATATCAGACTGATCCTACTCATAAAGGCAGTCCAGATGCAAAATGCCAGCAAGTTCCCTGTGCACAAGAGATAAAGCAACTCCGGATGATTGTTTCAGCCTACCTTGGGCCTCGTCAGCGAGGTGTAGCTGACACCTCTCTAAGCACAATGAGCAAAGGGGTCCATGTCTGGATTATCCATTTAACATTCTACAATTAAAATAACAAAAGCATTCTACACAGATTAAATGCACCCTCCAATTGCCATACTCAACTTAAATGAAATGAGTCACCATATAATTTAAAGGGACACTCCAATCACATAACTAACTCAGTGTTGCATTTTAAGTTACCTAGTTGATGCCTAAAAACTGCTGTACAATTGAAAGCATTTTGACAATTTTTTTTTTTTTTATCAGGGTAAGGTAACGGTTTAGCAGCTGATAGGAAGGCTCTTTGCTGTGCCTGGAGAGTAACAGGAATCGTTAAGTACACATTTCATCCTAATAATCAATTATTTAATCTTCTTCACTCAGTTAATGTTATAGGAGTCTGTATTGTCAGTCCTATATTCAGGAATAGTTTGGTTCCCTCTGAGATGATACCTTTACATTCTATGTATAGGCAATAGCAATTAAGAATATAATTTTATTAAGATTTAGTTATATTAGTTAGATTGCTTCTGTTACTTAGGAGGAAACATTAGGCTATGCACAAGTCTTTTGTATACTGATTTGTAATTTGCACTTAGTTGTTTTATTTGCACTTTGCTTGTGAAAAATATACAACACTTTTTGTAAATGGCCACTATGCTCACATTTGTGCTTTATGCACATGGTTGTTAGGATCACATCTTGCACCTTTATGCATATGATTATGTGCTCATATTTTATACTTTATACAGTCTATGTGTTCACACTTGTACTTCAGGCTCATGGTTCCTGTGTTTGCATTATGTATATTTTTGCACGTGATCTACGTGCCCACATTTTGTACTTATGCACATGGTTTATGTGCTCACATCTTGCACTTTCCACATATTTGCTGATATTTTGCACTTTACACACATAGTTTACGTGCACACCTTATTGCACTTTATATGATCTATCTGCTCACATTAAGCACTTATGTTATTGGTCAATGTGCTACAGTTTTTAATGTATGATGGATGTGACTAATTGAATATGTGCTAGTTTTCACACAATAAAGGTATATTGTTGAAATGAAGTACTTTATTTGCACTTGAACAATAAAACCAGAATATGTGGTTGCTTTAATTACACTACACTACAATAAATGTAATGTTACAACATAAAAGATGGATTCTATTTAAGCAATTTAAGTAGTGGAGGATTGCTGGGCTTAAACATTAGCTCCTGGATTTGAAGGATATAGACTCCTTAATAGTTAATGCCTTCTTTTGTTGTTTTGTCTCAACGTTAATGGTTAGTGGTTTTCTAACTCTTGCAGAAGGATTATTTTGAGAACCTTGTTTTCTTATTTGTATCCCAGATCCAAGACATTTTATCCGAGAGTGCAAAGAACTAAAGATTTTACTACTTTGCAAACCACACCGAGTCTCTTTTTCTTTAGAAATATGCGCATAGCAAAATATATTGTGCAAAAATATATTTTATTGTTTTACACAATAATGATAGAATAAAGTTGTTTATTATAACTCATATGTTCTGATCAAAACAGTTACCACAACAATGAGGCGTGACGATGTAACGTCCGCATGTCTGCGCGCCAATAGGACCGGGCAGCGAGACGGTGATGAGAGTAGCGTCCGGAGCTGGAGCCTCGTGGTCGGAGACACTCTATCTGGAGGGGAGCTAAACTGGTGGAGAGAGAAAGCTGAGAATGTACCAACGGGCCGAGCAACCGGCTGACTACAGGTTGGACACTGAGTTCCTGCGGTCCTGCATTTCTGTACAATGGACTTTTGGGATGAACCTTGAAAATGTGTATAATGGAGAGGGGGGACCCCTCGGACTGCTGGAGAGAGCAGTGAGGGCAGTGGTGCCTTATTAGTTCGTAAGACATTATTTGAGATACTATCTATGCTTCATACTGAAAAAATAAGTCGGATGGACCGTGAGTAAAACAGCAGTCATTTTTCTTTGCTACATTTCCATTGTCATTGTCATAAAGCCCTTAAAAGCCCTCAAAACCCTTATGGGACAGAACAAGGGGAAATTAAGAGGAAAGGAGCAGAGAAGGGAAAGGATCTCTGAGAGTAAAAGGTTAGGAAAGGAGAAGGGAAAAAGAGGGAGAAAGAAAATGAAAAGGAAGAGAAAGTGAAAAAAGAAGAAGGGGGAAAAAGAGGAAAGGATAAACTCCCAGAAGTTGAAGTACTACTCGGGACTAAAATTGCTATTCTATAGCATTGATTGGCTGCAGGAGCAGCTGAAATATGCAGTGGTGAGAGTCACATTCTGGGAAATGACAGTAATGTTTAAAATGAAACTCTCAGGCATCTCTGCTGGTACTCTGTTACTCTTGTATTAGTTCCTAAAGCATACAGGAACATATGGGATGGGCAGCAGCATTGTAACAAGGCTGTGTGATGCAAAGTAAATACAAATACAAAAAGATAAGTCCTGAGCTCACTCCCATCACTACTGGGCCGGCAGCAATGACTACAGTATACATCAGCCCCAATATATAGTAAAAACCAAAGAAAAGAAAAAGTTACCTGCGCTCTCTCCACAAACCTCATCACAATACCCTACCCTTTACCCTCACTTACCAACATTCAGTGTGTGCTCTGGAGCGCCCGCTCTGTCTGCAGTAATTTAAAATCAACAACCATACACTACTTTTATATCTCAAACTCACTCACACTACTTGCACTTACAGAGACCTGGCTGTCCCCCTCTGTTAGCACTACTACTGCCTCTTTGTTTTGGTGGGCTACAATTCTCTCACACACCCAGACTCAAATGTAAAGTAGGTGTAGGTGTAGGCATCCTTGTCTCCCCTCAATGTACCTTTCAACCAATCATAACTCCCCCTGCCCTATCTTTTTTTCTTTTGAAGTTTACACTGTCCGCCTATATAAACCTACTCCTTTAACATTGAAACATAGAATGTGACGGCAGATAAGAACCATTCGGCCCATCTAATCTGCCCAATTTTCTAAATACTTTCATTAGTCCCTGGCCTTATCTTATAGTTAGGATAGCCTTATGCCAATCCCACACATGCTTAAACTAATTCACTGTGTTAACCTCTACCACTTCAGCTGGAAGGTTATTCCATGCATCCACTACCCTCTCAGTAAAGTAATACTTCCTGGTATTATTTTTAAACCTTTGCCCTTCATTTAAGACTATGTCCTCTTGTTGTGGTAGTTTTTCTTCTTTTAAATATAGTCTCCCCCTTTACTGTGTTGATTCCCTTTATGTATTTAAATATTTCTAGCATATCCCCCATCTCGGCTTTCCTCCAAGCTATACATGTTAAGTTCCTTTAACCTTTCCTTGTAAGTTTTATCCTGCAATCCATGAATCATTTTAGTGGCCCTTCTCTGAACTCTCTGTAAAGTATTAATATTAAGAATTGCTATCATCTACCACCCCCAGTCATGCTAGGCTATTCATTGAGCACTTTTCTTTCTGGCTTCCCCACTTCCTCTCATATAGCACTCCTTCCCTTATACTTGTGGCTTTCAATATCCCAATCAACAACCCCAACTGCACTGATGCCCCTCGTCTGCTCTCTGTAACCTCCTCCTTTGGCCTTACGCAATGGTGCAATTTAGCAACCCATACAGCGGGAAACACTCTTGATCTCGCCTTCACCAATCTTTGTACCACCTTTAATGTCTCCAATATCCCATTTTCCTCTATCTGACCATCATCTGCTGACAGGGCCGGCGCTACCATAAGGCGGCACAGGCGGCCGCCTTAGGGCGCACCGGCCCTGGGGGCGCAAAATCAGGCTGACCGGAAGGAGGGAAGCGCACTGCGCTCCCCTCCAACCGACGGCCTGTTGTAGCGTGGCCGAGCGCCCGGTTCTGCGGGCGCGCGAGGGAGCACTCTCCCATGTGTGCTTCCTCTTCAGCTCCCTCGCGCGCCGCATACTGATACCGGAGCCGGAAGATGACGTCATCTTCCGGCGCCGGCATCCCTACGCGGTGCGCGAGGGAGCTGAAGAGGAAGCACACATGGGAGAGTGCTCCCTCGCGCCCGCCCGGGAGCCAGTCAGCAAGTCAGCCAGCCAGCTAGCTAGCCAGCCAGCCAGCCAGCTAGCCAGCCAGGGAGGGAGCCAGCCAGCCAGCCCAGGAGCCCAGCAGCACCACTGGACCCCAGGGAATCCCTTCAGCACTCCAAAAAGGTAAGGAGGCTGAGGGATTAAATTAAAAAAAAATGTGTTAGTGTGAGTGTTAGTGTTAGTGTGTGTCTGTTAGTGAGTGTCAGTGTGTGTGTCTGCTAGTGAGTGTCAGTGTGTGTGTCTGCTAGTGAGTGTCAGTGAGTGTGTCTGCTAGTGTCAGTGAGTGTGTCTGCTAGTGTGTCAGTGAGTGTGTCTGCTAGTGTGTCAGTGAGTGTGTCTGCTAGTGTGTCAGTGAGTGTGTCTGCTAGTGAGTGTCTGCTAGTGAGTGTCAGTGTGTGTCTGCTAGTGTGTCAGTGAGTGTGTCTGCTAGTGTGTCAGTGAGTATGTCTGCTAGTGTGTCAGTGAGTGTGTCTGCTAGTGTGTCAGTGTGTGTCTGCTAGTGAGTGTCAGTGAGTGTGTCTGCTAGTGTGTCAGTGAGTGTGTCTGCTAGTGAGTGTCAGTGAGTGTGTCTGCTAGTGAGTGTCAGTGAGTGTGTCTGCTAGTGAGTGTCAGTGTGTGTCTGCTAGTGAGTGTCAGTGAGTTTGTCTGCTAGTGAGTGTCAGTAAGTGTGTTACTGTGGTCTCTTACTGAGTGTGTTTGTGTGTGTATTAGTGAGTCTGTTTGATGTCTGTTAGTGAGTGTGTGTTTGTCAGTGAGAGTGTATGTTTTGTAAGTGAGTGTGTATGTATGTCTGTCGCTGAGTGTGTCTGTCAGTAAATGTGTGTGTCTGTTAGCTGGTGTGTATGCATCTGTTCGTGAGAGTGTGTGTGTGTCTTCAGCACTTACCTTTCTGTAGCGCCGGACTCCCTTGGCGCTGGGGATCCCTCCGCCTCTCAGCTCCGAATGCTCTTGCCGCGCACGCATTCAAACCGCCCATAGGAAAGCATTACTCAATGCTTTCCTATGGACGTTCAGTGTTTTAGAATAGTGGAAGCTCCTCTAGCGGCTGTCAGTGAGACATCCACTAGAGGCTGGATTAACCCTCGGTGAAACATAGCAGTTTCTCTGAAACTGCTATGTTTTCAGCTGCAGGGTTAAAACTAGAGGGACCTGACACACAGACCACTTCATTGAGCTGATGTGATCTGGGTGTCTGTAGTGGTCCTTTAATTGTGTGTGCATCTGCATGCACTGGCGTACATACACAGCCCTGCAACCCCTGCGACCAGGTGCCCGCCGCCATGTGTTGGAGGGGGCGAGGATATGAATGACATCATATCCCTGCTCCCTGTGTACCACACAGCGCGGCTGGCGCCCTGTGATGGGGCTGGGCTGCAGGACAGGACTCCAAGGAGCCAGACAGCATGCATCCAGGGGACAAGATTGAACTGATGTAAGTATGTAATTGTGTATGTCTCTGTATGTATGTATGTATGTATGTATGTATGTATGTAGGTCTCTGTATGCCTGTATGTCTTTGTATGTATGTTTCTGTATGCATGTATGTGTCTGTATGTTTCTGTATACCTGTATGTCTCTGTATGTACAAATGTATGTGTCCGTATGCCTGTATGTCTCTGTATGTACAAATGTATGTGTCTGTATGCCTGTATGTCTTTGTACGTATGTGTCTGTATGCCTGTATGTCTCTGTATACCTGTATATATGTATGTGTCTGTATGACGGTATGTCTCTGTATGCGTGTATGTGTCTGTATGCCTGGATGTCTCTGTATGTATGTTTCTGTATGTCTGTCTATGTATGTATGTATGTATGTGTCTGTATGACGGTATGCCTCTGTATGTATGTCTATATGCCTGCATGTATGTCTCTGTCTGTGTCTGTATGTCTCTGTATGATTATTTCTGTGTTTGTATGAACCTTATTTTAAACGAGGGTGGGGGGCACCAAAATGCATCTTCGCCTGTGTAACTAAAAATCCTAGCACCGGTCCTGTCTGCTGACTTTTGACATCTTTGACATCTAAGACCCAGATGACACCACTGTCTGAACATCAATCTCACAGAAACCGCCAATGTCTTGACCTAGAGCATTTCTCCACTAATCTCCAAACTCTCCTTTTACCTATCTCAAACCTCACCTGTCCTAGCTCTGCAACCTCATTCTACAATTCCTCTCTCTCCTCTCAACTAGACATCATGGCACCTCCTATATTTAAACACAGCAAGCGCCCCCAACAACAACCTTGGCACACCAAGCTGACTCAATAGCTCCAAACATGCTCTTGAACTGCTGAATGCTGTTGGAGAAAGTCTCACTGTGCATCTGACTTTCTCCACTATAAATTTATACTGCACTCGTACAGCTTGGATCTTTCCTCTGCAAAAGTAAATTACTTCAATACCCTCATAACCACACTCTCCTGCGAACCCAAACTACTATTTCATACAGTTAACTCTCTTCTTCGCCCTATTGTTCCTCCTCCACCTACTAACTTGACCGCCTCAGACTTTGGAACTCACTTCACTGACAAGATCTCTACAATCAGGGAAGAGATCTCTCATCTGTCTTCTTCCCCTTACATTACTTCCTCTAACCTCACTCCCTCTGCTGTTCTATGTTCATTCGCACCCGCTACAACGGAAGAGGTTTCTGCTTTGCTCCAGTCCTCCCACCCCACCACCTGCTCACTAGATCCAATTCCCTCACATCTCATCCGTACTCTGTCTTCTTCTCTTTCTCTACCTCTCACTAAAATTCTAAATCTCTCTCTCTCCTCTGGCATATTTCCATCGCTCTTTAAACATGCAACTATAACCCTAATTCTAACGAAGCCCAACCTTGACCCTAACTCCCAATCCAACTAATCCAATCCTCCGCAATATCGGTCTACAAGATATTGCTCTCTCCTGGTGCTCCTCCTACCTCTCCCAGTGCTCGTTCAGGGATTCTTTCTCTGGTTCTGCTTCTTCTCCCCAACTCCTCTCTGTTGCTGTCCCCCAAGGTTCAGTCCTTGGTCCCCTACTGTTGTCCATCTATACTGCCTCCCTTGGTAAACTCATTAGATCCTTTGGCTTCCAATATCATTTCTATGTGGATGACACGCAAATCTATCTGTCCTTTCTTGATCTCTCCCCATCCCCCTTTTGGAGAGGATTACAGGAATTTGTATAATTTGAATCCCACAGCCCCCTCCATCCCGAAAATACAGCAATTCTTAGATAGGTTAAATCTTGTGATAACTTTTACTCTCACAGACCAATTGAGCTTGCCCTATAGAAAGCTGGACTAAAGAACATAGAACCTTTTCATCTTATAAGCTGTGATAGTGAGTTTGTCAAAAGCCTAAGTTCAGATAATCCAATTATTAAAGCATTACTTACAGTTAAATATCGAGAGAAAAATTTGGTACGCACAAAATGTTGTGTTACGCTCCCATAGAATGTTTAAAATACTATATGGAGGACTTAAATATCCATGAATGGCATAAACGTGTACTGAAAGATCTTTCAGAGATACTAGATGCTGAAATAATCCTTCCATTTCCCTTATTGCAGTTACCGTAAAATCTTCCTTCTAGTGAGCTATATAACTATTTGAGAATTAAATCCTTTCTAACTAGCAAATCACTGGCCGGGATAACTCTTATAGATCATTTCTTTGCTCAACATTCTAGTAATAAAATGGCCTCCAGGTTTGCTAGGTTTATAAAAACCCGTACCAAAATAAAATGGTTCCGGCAATGATGAAATGGGAACAAGAACTCCAATATTCTAGGTTCTCTGGAAGAATGGCTACAGGGCTGTTTTCTAGTAAAATGAAATATCCATTGTGTAAACATACAGGAAGTTGATCATAAACTTGTTTACCGTTGGTATTTGGTTCCCTCTCGTCTTTCTCGAATTGACTCTCAGGCATCCCCAGATTGCTGGCGATGCGGCAAGGCACTAGGCTCACTTCACCATATCTGGTGGCACTGTGATGAGTTGGATATAGTAAAAGAGATCTTGTCCAGAATGCAAAATTTTATTTTTAAGAGGAAAGTCAAGCTAACAGTGCATATGTTCCTGTTTCATATTGGCTTTCCTTCCGATAATATCAACGCTAAAAGCCTTTTGACTTATGTATTTTTGGCCTCGAAATTAGGTTTTGCCAGAAACTGGAGGACTATAGGTTCTCTAAACTGGTTGGAAATATCTTCCCAGGTAAACCTCCAGTATAGAATGGAAAAGGGCTTTTATCCAAACAGACTCTCCACGGATAAATACGAAGAGGTTTGGGATCCCTGGCTTAAATTTAATGGATCCTGTGATTATTAGATTCAATGCTCGAGCCAACCCCCTGCCGACTATTTGACTAGTATGCATGGAGTGTGAATGAAGGGATTTAGCTGGGGAAGTATAGGACCAAACACGCCTCTATTTGTGGAAGAGTTTTATATCTACTGTCCTCTAGTATGGAATAGCTCCATACTATTACTTCCAGTATTCCAACTTTAAATATTATGCACATTATAGTACTATTATGATCATTGTTAGTACTGTTTAATTCTCATTTATTTAATTTGAACTTTGTATAAAGATTGCTTTGTGAATCTGTATTGAAACATACAAATTTGCAAAATAAAGAAATATAAATAAATAACTCATATGTTATTACTATTAGCATTTATATTGTGCCAATACTTTTCTCAGTGTTTTACGATTTTACAACCTTCTTGATTTATAATCTTGCCTATAACAGCACTTTCTTAATTTTGTTCTTTAATCTGTGTGCCCAAACAGTACCTGCATTTGGAAACGCATTGCTTACTCATTCAGCCATTCACTTGCGAGCTAGATAATGGACAATACTTGGATGCCTACAATATAAACTGCATTAGCCCATATAATTTCACTGGGCAGTTTGTACACAGGATATTTAAGAGGTCAAGACCCATAACAATTTTGCATCATTAAAAAGTATATGATGCAGAGAGTACCCTGTTCACATACAAGAAAAACCTCCAGATGCTTAAATTCCCAGTTCTGGATTGCTTATTTCAAATTTGTCCAATTGGAGCATGCAGTGTAATTTGCCATATGCATAAATGGTAAGCATCTCCCTCTCCCGGAGAGAGAGAAACAAGACAGACAGTTGTCTGAGGTTACAGTTTAAGCAGTCCAGTCCAAGTGGAACTGCTAAGTAAGCTTTATGTAGCCAAAACTGTGAACAGGATGGTGCTTAGAGATCTCAAATTCTGATGACCACTCATGTAAGCATGCACAGTTCAGATGGAAGCAGTGGCTCATAAAATGCACTCTTGCCTAGTTGGATGCATCTTAAACGGTACAGGAAAAATGTTCGACACCATAGATCCAGGGGGCAGTCTTAAAGTTGGAGAGAGTTTTATAAATCTCTGCATTTATAAGCCACAGTGAGAAAGGAGAGTGGAGCCATGGAATGCTTTTCACTATAAACAAAGCAATGAGTACATGCAGTTATGGTATTCAAAGTGACAATGTGATTTTTTTTTAAAATAGAATATGAGCTGGCTAGCAATAAGTTGGATGTGATGTCAGTATTCCCCCACATTGTTTGGGAGTTCCTCCATTTTTTATTCCAGCCAGATCGACATTTAGCAACCAGGCCCCATATGTTTGTGATGTCATCCCTTCCTGAGTTATTATTTTTGTGTGTTATTATTTATATAGCGCCAACAAATTCTGCAGCGCTTTACAGTGGGTGGACGAACAAAACATGTAGCTGTAATCAGACAAGTTGGACACACAGGAACAGATAGGTTGAGGGCCCTGCATGATAGAGGTAGTGGGGTAAAGTGACACAAAAGGTAAGGATAGTATTAGACTAATGGCAGTTGCAAGAGAGGAATTAGTCGGGAGCTATTAACAGTTGAATTGATATGCTGAAGGAGTGAGCATCTAACGGAGGAGGGAAGTGAGTTCCACAGGAATCGTGCAGCCCTCGAGAAGTCCTGAAGACAAAAATATGGACAGAAAATAGACGTAAGTCTTCAGCAGAGCGTAAGGGCCTAGATGGGACATACTTGTGTATTAGGGAGGAGCAGCATTATGTAGAGATTTGAAAGGAAGAACAAGAATTTTAAATTGAGCCCTATATCTTACAGGAAGCCAATGTAGGAACTGACAGAAGGATGAGGAGTAGGAGGTGCGGGCAGACAGGAAGATGAGCCTCGCCACCGCATTCATTATGGACTGTTAAAAGGAAGCTGCACCAGATCTCAGGTGCTCAATCAGTCTCTCTTTCAATCTCCTGTGGCATGATGTGCTCTCTCTTCTTACTACATGGTTGCTGTTTCACTGCAGAACTCTGCTTATTTGAATTCCTGTGTACAGAACCTCTGGCTTTGTTCCTGGTTATGCTCCATTCTACTCTGCCACTCAAGAAACCGACTTAACTTAGGATTCCTGCATCTCTTCAGTTACTTCAAGGAACCATAAATCAATCTACTCTGAAAGGACTTCAACTCCCATCATTGACTAAGGAAAGGCACGTTCTCCTATTATTGTATTTACTAATTTGTTCTAGCCACAGGTTTCTGGGAAGGATAAGGGTTATACAAAGTCTGCCTCTGAGATTCTACTTGCTATATCTATTTGAAATACAATTTGCCAATCACTCAATGGTATTCATTTTTGCTATTGGAGCCTACTAACTACAACCACTATACATACCAGGATAATTACCAAGTTATTTCTTTATACTAAGAGACTGATACTTTGTACTAAATAAGTCACCTGCTTGGCAACCTTATTGAAGTCATATAATGATAATAACAAAGTATTTAACCAGGAAAGGTACATTCAGATTACTCTGGTTTCCAAGTACGTCCTGGGGATGTTACCTTAGCCCAACATCCAGGGGTTGTTACTATCACCCAATGTATGGACTATACTACTTACTGCTAATTAAGCATCCCTCATTGAAATCACGTGGACTATATTGTTTGCTGCTGACTAAGCATTTCCTTATTTTTATAATTGCTATATTCTTGTGTTGCAATTCTGAAACAAGATTTCAAGCATTCATGCATTATTATTTCAAAACCTATTTGCTGCAAAAGACTGCCAAAGTTAATTTCCTTTATTTAAATAAATTATATTTTCTTAAAGTGACAGTGTCAAATTTACTATTTCATCTGCAGTTGTGTTCCAAATTTTCTCCCGTGAGCATTACATGGACATATATTGATAAACAAGGAGAAACTAACAGCACTCTAATGAGCATTTAGATATATTTTTTAGCAGTTTTTTGATGCATCATATACAATAGACACAAGGCAGTAAGGCTTGGAAAACAAGTTATTTGTACTTGCACTACCAAAGAAAACCATACAAAATACATTGCCAAATATGACATGCTTTTACATATAGCAACATTAGTAAGTAGATAAATGTGGATGCAATCACGGTTTTTAACAGCCTGCAAAAATCAATCACCAAAGAGATGTGTTTTTGTTGAGAAGTCACTAGCTTACGAAAGAATTCAGAAACCACACAGATCCCAAGGAGGCTGAGCTTGATACAATTTCCAACTTACAAAAAGATTCTCCACTTTCTAAGTATTGGTTCAGTGCACTGGAAGCCTTTATTTTTTTATTCATATTTAAGAGACAAAGTGTGTAGATAAACAAATATACTCATCTAGACATTGAATATGTCAACAAAGCATGTATAGCAGAGGACATTTCAAGAACATAGTGTCTTAATTAAACATTTCCGAGTAATGTACAGTATAGAAGATCAAAGTAAAAAAGTAACACCATATAGGGAGAGGGAAGAAGGAGAAAGGGAAATCTGCATTAAAATGGAATTAATAAATGACCAAGATAGAAGACACATATCCCTAAAGGCCCTGTCCAAGTTCAAGAATAACTTGGCAAGATAATTAAGCCAATGGTCCCACACTGGTGGAACGATCAAGCAGTGGCTCATACAATTGCAGTTCATTTATGCACTGAAAAATTGTCCTCTGTTTTAACGACGATTTAATTAATGTAGCAATGGAGTTGGATCCTAAGGACTGTAGGTCCCCCCCCCCTCATTGTTATGTAGGGCCCCCACCCACCGCGCAGGGGTGGGGGCCGGGGAGAGGACAGTAGGCCCCCCATTCTTATTTAGGGCCCCCACTCACCGCTCAGGGGTGGGGGCATGGGGGAGGACAGTAGCCCCCCCCACCCACTAGCCCTTTCCAGGACTTTTTTAGAGCCATTTTAGTACCCAAAAGTTCTGGTCCCCATTGACTTCAATGGGGTTCGGGTTCGGGGTCAAGTTCGGGAACCCGGCGAACCCGAACATCCAGGTGTCCGCTCAACTCTAGTTACAAACTTGTGTTCAGAAATCGTATGAAACACCCCCCCCCCCACCAAAAAAAAAAAAAACAGCACAAAAAGCAAAGAGAAAAATAGCATTTACTATAAAAGTGTCATTGTTTGTGGTTAAAATGATGCCTGTCACAGCACACACAATTTTATTTTATGTTAGCGGCCAGAAAATGTGATTTTTACTTTATACAATTGCTAGAAAATTGGAGAAACATTCCTCAGAATACAGTTCTAAATGAAAGGCATAGCATGTATGCCATAGATTAAAGAGAGACAAGTGATTCTCCTTCTCTGGTGAGCCATCTTGTGCTGATACTGTTCTGCTACTGATGCATTGGTAATGGAGTCAACATGTCCTGGGAGAGGTGCTCACTGCTTGGGGAATCATTCCTAGCATAGGAGAATAGAGGGAATGAGATGTGGACTGGAGAATTGTAAATCACATATTTCAGGGCATTATGGCGGCATTATTTTATAATACCAACTCTTAAAGCAATTACTTATATAATTTATCTAGGGGATTAAATTATTTATTTATTGTCCAATTATTTATTTTTAATAAGCAATTGCAAACTCACAGATACAAGTAAACTATTCCACTTTTCACAAGAGTACAGTTTCCACCTTTAAGTAATTATGATATACTTCCCAAATGCTCACTAGGTTCAGCCATTCTCCAGTTGTGACCTCCTCATAATGGACTCCCCCCCCAAAAAGGAACACATGCTAATGATGACAATAAAGATACATACATAGTTTATTACAACATAAAAACCTGTATGAGCATATACACACTGGCAAACCATTGATGGTACATAAAATTGAGGCCAACTGAGATACAAGCAAATTGATAAAGCAGCAGATTGTATTGTTTTGATTTCATGTCTCAACCCCTCAACTCACTGTTATTATCTGTATATTGTAAGCCCACTAGTTATCTTGCTATGTACTTTTTATAAAAGTACTGTAGTTGCTAGATTGTATTCTCACGGGCTGGATACTCTGTTCCTCCTATATTATTTTATGTATATTGTCTGTATAATTACCAATGCTCTGTTTTTTAAAAATTGCAAAGTGCTCTGGGTAAGAGCGTTGTATAAGAACTGTTAATTAAATAAATGTCATGCCTCCTGTAAAACACAGCTAAGTAAGTGTATGTTTACAATGTTCTCTAACTCTTAATGACCTTTGCTGACTTCTTTAAAGGGATACACTGAGCACCAAAACAACTTTAGCTTAACCCCTTAAGGACCAAACTTCTGGAATAAAAGGGAATCATGACATGTCACACATGTCATGTGTCCTTAACCCCTTAAGAACACATGACATGTGTGACATGTCATGATTCCCTTTTATTCCAGAAGTTTGGTCCTTAAGGGGTTAAGGGGTTAATTAAGTTGTTTTGTTGTTTAGATTTTGGGTGCCCATTAGGTAGATCCCCAGATGTTTTAGAACTAAAACTCCCATGATGCTTTGCATGCCTTTAGAATGCCTTTAGAATGACAACGCATCATGCAAGGTGTAGTTTTAAAACATTTGGGGACTTCTGGTTTGTGGGCACTTCTGGTTTAAATCATGCCCCTGCATTTCTAACTGCATAGGGCTCAGCCTACTAGAGGTTAAATCACTTTCTTTATGCAGCCCTATTAACACCCCCTTGGCTGAAATTAAAAGAGTCTTCCTACATACTTCCTGAACAAGAATCTAATATTTTGTTTTTAGTTTCTCTTATTAATTTAGATTTTTTTTATCTGCTACTATGTTAATAGCCTGTTAGAACCTGCAGCACCCTTCTATGGGTAATTAAAGTTCATTTTATAGAGCAGGAGATCCAAACCTCTTTTGAATATGAAACCATTTTTCCATGCAGGCTGAGTCACAGACCGCCAGGTGGTTGAGGTTAGGGCTGCATAAAAAGCCATACAAGTGATTTAACTCCTATATAGCAGACAATTGAGCTGTGACACATCAGGTGCTCATCTACTCACCAAACTGATTTATTAAAGTAATTCTGTCACTGTCTGGGGTCTTTGCAAAGATATTTGCCCTAGAATAATGCCCAGTTTTCAGAAGCCACGTACCCTGAACTTGAAAAGTTCTGAGGACATAGTTGACTGGCTTACACAGGACACCCAATCTTGTACAGCCTCCGCTCGGAACCTTGACGCACCATCCTCCTCCAGCTTAGCTTCAGGCACCTCTCAAGATACCACTCACTCACCCGCCTGCCGCCACCACCAAAACTAGCACCACAGCCGCTTTACTTGGTATGTCAGAGGAGTTATTCACACACCCGTTTGAAGAAATGAGTGATGCGCAACCATTATTGCTAGAGGATGTAGATAACAGGGATATGTCTCAGGCAGGCAGCATTAAACACATGGAGGTACGGTGTGATGATGATGATGTTGTACCCGCTGCTGCTTCCTTTTCTGAGTTGTCAGATACAAGCAAAGCGGTTGATGATGACGATGCGTCCATGGATGTCACGTGGGTGCCCGCTCGGCAAGAAGAAGAACAGGGCGAAAGTTCAGATGGGGAGACAGAGAGGAGGAGGAGACGAGTTGGAAGCAGGGGGGGGTCGTCGCAAGGAGCTAGTGGCACAGTCAGACAGCATGCATTGGCACCCGGGGTCAGCCCGACAGCACGCCAATCAACGCATGCTGTGTCCACCATCAGAATGCCGTCATTGCAGAGCTCAGCAGTGTGGCATTTTTTTTGTGTGTCTGCCTCAGACAACAGCGATGCCATTTGCAACCTGTGCCAAAGGAGGTCCAACACCCACCCAGGTACAACTGCTTTGCGTAGGCACATGATCTCACATCACAAACGCCTATGGGATCAACACATGAGTACAAGCAGCACGCCTACTCTAAGCCGCCATCCTCCTCCTGGTCTAGCATCTTCAGCCACGTCAACCACTGCTGTCCTTCTTGCCCCCTCTCAACGATCCGCCACTCCGTCTCCCGCCTTGAGCAGTTCCCGCTCATCTGCCCACAGTCATGTGTCTGTCAAGGACATGTTTGAGCGTAAGAAGCCAATGTCACCAAGTCACCCCATTGCCCAGCGTCTGACAGCTGGCTTGTCCAAACTATTAGCCCGCCAGCTTTTACCATACAATCTGGTTGAGTCTGAGGCGTTCAAAAAATGTGTAGCTATTGGGACACCGCAGTGGAAGGTACCCGGCCGGAATTTCTTTTCACAAAAGGCAATCCCCAACTTGTACTCGATTGTGCAAAAGGAAGTCATGGCATGTCTGGCACACAGTGTTGGGGCAAGGGTCCATCTGACCACTGATACCTGGTCTGCAAAGCATGGTCAGGGCAGGTATATCACCTACACTGCGCATTGGGTAAACCTGCTGACGGCTGACAAGCAAGGAATGCGTGGCATTGCAGAGGAGTTGGTGACACCGCCACGACTTGCAGGCAGTCCTGCTGCCGCCTCCTCTACTCCTCCTACTCCATCCTCTTCCATAACCTCCTCGGCTGAGTCCTTTTGTGCTGCTGCGTCTTGCTCCACATCAACGGCACCCCCCCCAGCTCCCCAGGTACTATTCCACATCCCGGATACGGCAGTGTCACGCCGTCTTGGGTTTGATTTGCTTGAAAGCAGAGAGTCACACCGGACAAGCACTCCTGTCCGCCCTGAACGCACAGGTGGAAAAGTGGCTGACTCCGCAGCAACTGGATATCGGCAAAGTGGTGTGTGACAACGGAAAAAATTTGATAGCGGCATTGAAGTTGGGCAAGTTGACACATGTGCCGTGCATGGCACATGTGTGTAATCTGATCGTACAACGCTTTGTGCATAAGTACACAGGCTTACAGGACGTCCTGAAGCAGGCCAGGAAGGTGTGTGGCCATTTCAGGCGTTCCTACACGGCCATGGCTCACTTTGCCGATATCCAGCGGCGAAACAACATGCCAGTGAGGCGCTTGATTTGCGACAGCCCTACACGTTGGAATTCAACACTCCTAATGTTCGACCGCCTGCTCCAACAAGAAAAAGCTGTTAATGAATATTTGTATGACCAGGGTGCTAGGACAGCCTCTGGGGAGCTGGGAATTTTTTTGCCACGTTACTGGACGCTCATGCGCAATGCCTGTAGGCTCATGCGTCCTTTTGAGGAGGTGACAAACCTAGTCAGTCGCAACGAAGGCACCATCAGCGACATCATACCATTTGTTTTCTTCCTGGAGCGTGCCCTGCGAAGAGTGCTGGATCAGGCTGTAGATGAGCGTGAAGAGGAAGAGGAAGAGTTGTGGTCACCATCACCACCAGAAACAGCCTTATCAGCATCGCTTGCTGGACCTGCGGCAACGCTGGAAGAGGATTGTGAGGAAGAGGAGTCAGAGGAGGATTGTAGCTTTGAGGAGGAGGAGGAGGAGCAAGACCAAGCACAACAGGCATCCCAGGGTGCTCGTTGTCACCTATCAGGTACCCATGGTGTTGTACGTGGCTGTGGGGAAGAACATACCTTCAATGACATCAGTGAGGAGGAGGAACGGGAAATGAGTAGCTCGGCATCCAACCTTGTGCAAATGGGGTCTTTCATGCTGTCCTGCCTGTTGAGGGACCCTCGTATAAAAAGGCTGAAGGAGAACGACCTGTACTGGGTGTCCACGCTACTAGACCCCCGGTATAAGCAGAAAGTGGCGGAAATGTTACCCAATTACAACAAGTCGGAAAGGATGCAGCATTTGCAAAATAAATTCAAAAGTATGCTTTACACAGCGTATAAGGGTGATGTCACAGCACAACGGGAATCTAACAGGGGGAGAGGTGGAAGTCATCCTCCTCCTCCTCCCACGACCACGCCGGCAAGGACAGGACGCTTTAAAGACGTGTTGTTGATGGAGGACATGCGGACCTTTTTAAGTCCTATGCATCGCCACAGCCCTTCGGGATGCACCCTCAGAGAGCGACTCAACCGACAGGTAGCAGACTACCTCGCCTTAACTGTAGATATCGACACTCTGAGGAGCGATGAACCCCTTGACTACTGGGTGTGCAGGCTTGACCTGTGGTCTGAGCTATCCCAATTTGCGATAGAACTTCTGGCCTGCCCCGCTTCAAGTGTCCTGTCAGAAAGGACCTTCAGTGCAGCAGGAGGTATTGTCACTGAGAAGAGAAGTCGCCTAGGTCAAAAAAGTCTAGATTACCTCACCTTTATTAAGATGAATGAGGGATGGATCCCGAAGGGACTGACACTGGGCGATACATTCAATTAAAAAAGGCCTGATGAGATGAACTGCCTTGGGCTAAAAATGGTCCACACACTGCTGTATTTTAGCTCTGAATGACGTTTGACTTGCGTGACTTATCCGCCACCAACTAGGGTTCAAGCCGCCATGTTTTAGGGCATTTTCTGCCTGTGAAACAAACATAAATTTTTCTGGCCGCTGCTACAGCAGCGGCTGCTACAGCAGCGGCTGCAACAATACCACATTTTTCAGGCATGTGTACATGCCTAATTTTTAGGCCCACTGGTGCAGCACTGTGGCTTCAAAAACCAAACCAAAAAAAAATCCTCCAAGATGGAACCAATATACCAGTGGTCTAAGCATCTTCCCACCTTGGCCTAAAAAGGGGAGGTGATTCAACAATTAAAAATCTCCATTTACCATTAAAACAATTTAACAATTAAAAACCATGCCATTTACACGTCCATTGATAGGAGACGCGGAAGGTATTAAACTGATATGAACAATACTAAACTCACCACTCCTATCTGGTGGCACATTAGCTTGCCCGCGCAGTGCCCCAAATTTCAAGTAAGAGGACCGACCAAGCATCTTCTTCCATCTCCCTGTTACATAAATCAATGCCATATCCATAGAAATTGTAGAGAATATCCAGGATAGTTTTACAGGGCCAAATCATGTCGCCTGTTGAAAGAGGTGACCTTGCTCGGGTCCCAGGTGTGCGGTTCCTAAAATGGCTGCCATATACATGTCCACTGATAGGAGACGCGGAAGGTATTAAACTGATATGAACAATACTAAACTCACCACTCCTATCTGGTGGCACATTAGCTTGCCCGCGCAGTGCCCCAAATTTCAAGTAAGAGGACCGACCAAGCATCTTCTTCCATCTCCCTGTTACATAAATCAATGCCATATCCATAGAAATTGTAGAGAATATCCAGGATAGTTTTACAGGGCCAAATCATGTCGCCTGTTGAAAGAGGTGACCTTGCTCGGGTCCCAGGTGTGCGGTTCCTAAAATGGCTGCCATATACATGTCCACTGATAGGAGACGCGGAAGGTATTAAACTGATATGAACAATACTCCACTCCTATCAGTAGGTCCGTCCCATTGTGATTTATGCCCCCCACCCACCGCGCAGGGATGGGGACCGGGGGGAGGAAAGTAGGCCCCCCCATTGTGATTTATGGCCCCCACCCACCGCGCAGGGGTGGGGGCCGAGGGGGAGGACAGTAGGTCCCCCCATTGTGATTTATGGCCCCCACCCACCGCGCAGGGGTTGGGGAGGACAGTAGCTCCCCCCAGTGTGTATCATGGGCTTTGAGGACAGGTGTCAATCCATACCTGCCAAATGTAGGGGTAACAGTCCCTATTCTGCTCTGTGTCAGTGTGTATCATGGTATCTGTGGACGGGGAACAGTCTCTATTCTGCTCTGTGTCAGTGTGTATCATGGTCTCTGTGGACGGGGAACAGTCTCTATTCGGCTCTGTGTCAGTGTGTATCATGGACTCTGTGGACAGGGAACAGTCTCTATTCTGCTCTGTGTCAGTGTGTATCATGGTCTCTGTGGACGGGGAACAGTCTCTATTCTGCTCTGTGTCAGTGTGTATCATGGACTCTGTGGACAGGGAACAGTCTCTATTCTGCTCTGTGTCAGTGTGTATCAGGGGCTTTGAGGACAGGTGTCAATCCATACCTGCCAAGTGACCCTATGTAGGGGGAACAGTCCCTATTCTGCTCTGTGTCAGTGTGTATCATGGTCTCTGTGGACGGGGAACAGTCTCTATTCTGCTCTGTGTCAGTGTGTATCATGGTCTCTGTGGACGGTGAACAGTCTCTATTCTGCTCTGTGTCAGTGTGTATCATGGTCTCTGTGGACAGGGAACAGTCTCTATTCTGCTCTGTGTCAGTGTGTATCAGGGGCTTTGAGGACAGGTGTCAATCCATACCTGCCAAGTGACCCTATGTAGGGGGGACAGTCTCTATTCTGCTCTGTGTCAGTGTGTATCATGGTCTCTGTGGACGGGGAACAGTCTCTATTCTGCTCTGTGTCAGTGTGTATCATGGTCTCTGTGGACAGGGAACAGTCTCTATTCTGCTCTGTGTCAGTGTGTATCAGGGGCTTTGAGGACAGGTGTCAATTCATACCTGCCAAGTGACCCTATGTAGGGGGAACAGTCTCTATTCTGCTCTGTGTAAGTGTGTATTATGGTCTCTGTGGACAGGGAACAGTCTCTATTCTGCTCTGTGTCAGTGTGTATCAGGGGTTTTGAGGACAGGTGTCAATCCATATCTGCCAAGTGACCCTATGTAGGGGGAACAGTCCCTATTCTGCTCTGTGTCAGTGTGTATCACGGGTTTTGAGGACATGTGTCAATCCATATCTGCCAAGTGACCCTATGTAGGAGGAACAGTCCCTATTCTGCTCTGTGTCAGTGTGTATCAGGGGTTTTGAGGACAGGTGTCAATCCATATCTGCCAAGTGACCCTATGTAGGGGGAACAGTCCCTATTCTGCTCTGTGTCAGTGTGTATCAGGGGTTTTGAGGACAGGTGTCAATCCATATCTGCCAAGTGACCCTATGTAGGGGGAACAGTCTCTATTCTGCTCTGTGTCAGTGTGTATCAGGGATCATTAGGATAGGTGTCAATCCATATCTGCCAAGTGACCCTATGTAGGGGGAACAGTCCCTATTCTGCTCTGTGTCAGTGTGTATCAGGGATTTGACTATCTTTATTCAGATTGAAAAATTACAATTCCAGGAAAAATGTAACAAACATTTACAAGAACATGTTATGCACATCATAGAAACAACGTGAACCTCTTTAAAGCCACAAACTTAAGACAAAAAATACGTACACACAATGTGTAAGTGTTTGAAAGAATATTCTGAATCCTTACATGTTTACTTTATCGTTTGTTTGATTTTTGTGAACCATATATAAACTACAAGCAGCCTGAAAACTATAAAAACTCAAGTGGCCATGCTGATCAAATTAAATAGTATGCTTTACACAGCGTATAAGGGTGATGTCACAGCACAATGGGAATCTAACAGGGGAAGAGGTGAAAGTCATCCTCCCCCTCCCACGACCCCGCCATATCTGCCAAGTGACCCTATGTAGGGGTAACAGTCTCTATTCTGCTCTGTGTCAGTGTGTATCATGGTCTCTGAGGACGGGGAACAGTCTCTATTCTGCTCTGTGTCAGTGTGTATCAGGGGCTTTGAGGACAGGTGTCAATGTTAGGTGATTTCTGCCCTTTATGGATTAAAAGCAGACTCTGCATCAACTGTGTAATTTTCCATGGGAGTTTTGCCATGGATCCCCCTCCGGCATGCCACAGTCCAGGTATTAGTCCCCTTGAAACAACTTTTCCATCACTTTTGTGGCCAGAAAGAGTCCCTGTTGGTTTTAAAATTCGCCTGCCCATTGAAGTCAATGGCGGTTCGCGCGGTTCGCCGGTTCGCGAACATTTGCGGAAGTTCGCGTTCGGCGTTCGCGAACCGAAAATTTCGGGTTCGCGACAACACTAATGGCCAGCATTATATTTTTAAGCAATTTGAGCTACCATAGGTATTTTTTGTAATCAGACCAAATGGGATAGTCTTCACTCCCCACGTGCCAATTACTCTGGTGCCAATGACTCAGATGCCAATTCACCGGTTGTCCTTCCTTAACCACCTTTGGTAGGTACTAAATACTGCATACCGGGAACACCCCACAAGACTTGCTGTTTTGGAGATGCCCTGACCAAGTCATCTAGCCATCACGATTTTGCCCTTGTCAAAGTCATTCAGATGTTTTTGCTTACCGTATTACCATTACATACCTTTATTTTCTTGCTTCTAACACTTGAAATTTAAGAACTAACTTAATATAATTAACAGCTGTCATTGTAACTATATGTTCATGTTATTCATTTCACCTTTCAGTGGTTTTAATGTTGTGGCTGATCAGTGTACATTAATGCAAATTGTCCAAATAACATCATGTCAACAAAGAATCTTTTGAGGAGCACACCAGCAGTAGTCAGACACAGTGGCGTACATACCAGGGTCGCAGGGGTCGCCATCCCTGCGACCCGGTATGTACCCACAGGGCCAGCCTCTTCTGCTGGGGGGCCCAGGAGCCGGCCACCTCTGGGCCCCCCGAGGCTGGCCCTGCTGTCACCCGGCTGGCTGGCGGGCGCGCGAGGGAGCACTGTCCCCTGGGTGCTCCCTCTTCAGCTCCCTCGCACGCCGCACTGAAACCGGAGCCGGAAGATGACGTCATCTTCCGGCTCCGGTATCAGTACGCGGCGAGCGAGGGAGCTGAAGAGGGAGCACCCAGGGGACAGTGCTCCCTCGCGCGCCCGCCAGCCAGCCGGGTGACAGCAGGGCCAGCAACACCACTGGACCCCAGGGAATCCCCCCAGCTCTCCCACAGGTAAGGAGGCTGGGGGGATTAAATTTAAAAAACAAAAACAAAAAAAAAACGTGTGAGTGTGTTAGTGAGTGTGTTAGTGAGAGTGTTAGTGAGAGTGTTAAGTGAGAGTGTTAAGTGAGTGTGTTAGTTAGTGTGTTAGTGAGAGTGTTAGTGAGTGTGTAAGTGAGAGTGTTAGTGAGTGTGTTAGTGAGAGTGTTAGTGAGAGTGAGTGTGTTAGTGAGTGTGTTAGTGAGTGTGTTAGTGTTAGTGTGTGTGAGTGTTAGTGTGTGTGAGTGTTAGTGAGTGTGTTAGTGAGAGTGTTAGTGAGTGAGTGTGTTAGTGAGTGTGTTAGTGTGAGTGTGTTAGTGAGTGTGTTAGTGTGAGTGATTGTGTTAGTGAGTGTGTTAGTGAGTGTGTTAGTGTGAGTGATTGTGTTAGTGAGTGTGTTAGTGTGAGTGATTGTGTTAGTGAGTGTGTTAGTGTTAGTGAGTGTGTTAGTTTGTGTTAGTGAGTGTGTTAGTGAGTGTGTTAGTGTGTGTTAGTGTTAGTTTGTGTTAGTGTTAGTGTGTGTTAGTGTTAGTGAGTGTGTGTGTGTTAGTGAGTGTGTTAGTGTGTGTGTTAGTGAGTGTGTTAGTGTTAGAGTGTGTTAGTGTTAGTGTGTGTGTTAGTGTGTGTGTCTGTTACTGAGTATGTTTGTGTGCGTCTGTCACTGAGTGTGTGTCTGTCAGTAAATGTGTGCGTCTGTTCATGAGAGTGTGTGTGTGTGTGTGTGTGTGTCTAAAGCACTTACCTTTCTCCAGCGCCGGGCTCCCTTGGCGCTGGGGATCTCTCCGTCCCGATCCGCCTCTCAGCTGCGAATGCACATGCGTGGCAAGAGCCACGCGCGAATTCAAACCGCCCATAGGAAAGCATTACTCAATGCTTTCCTATGGACGTTCAGCGTCGTCTCACTGTTATTTTTACAGTGAGAATCGCAGAAAATCCTCTAGCGGCTGTCAATGAGACAGCCACTACAGGCTGGTTTAACCCTCAGTAAGACATAGCAGTTTCTCTGAAACTGCTATGTTTTCAGCTGCAGGGTTAAAACTAGAGAGACCTGGCACCCAGACAACTTCATTGAGCTGATTTGATCTGGGTGTCTGTAGTGGTCCTTTAAGTGTATGTGTTTATGCATGCACTGGCGTACATACCGCAGTCGCACGGGTCGCAGCCCTGCGACCAGGTGCCCGCCGCCATGTGTTGCGGCCCCAGCCCGCGCAGAGTAAGCGCGGGGGGGGGGGGCCCACAGATCAGTTTTCGCAACGGGGCCCCATGGGTTGTGTGTACGCCACTGGTCAGACAACAACTTCTCTCCAATGTATCTTAAAGGTAACTTCAAAAATATTTTACTATAATAATCCTTTCAGACAGTATTGAAAAGAAATAGATTTTTTTTTAAATTAAGCATTTGTAAAAATAAAAAAAACAGTGGTGTATTCTGGTTTTGTGCTGCCTAAGGCATGACAAAACTCGGGCACCCTGTCCCCCCTTCCAAATTTCTATTTCTGACAGACACACGCCCTCACTGATGCATGCACCGACATACACTCCCTGACAGATACACAGTCATTGTCACACACACTGTTTAACCAACAAACACTTTCACCGACACACACATTCACCGGCAGATACACATACATGTTAACTGACAGACACACATACACACTCACTGACAGATATGCATACACACTCACTCACAGATGCACACTAACTCAGTGCCAGACACACATACACTGAGACACACATATACTCACTGGCAGATAAACACTGACAAACACACATAGATACAAACTGACAAACACACATACACACTCACTGACAGACATATATACACTCAGTGTAAGACACACATCCACTCAGCATCAGACACATTTACTGACAGACATATACACTAGTTGACAGTCACACACTGACAGACATACACATTCACTAACAGACATATACACACTGACAGACACGCATACGCTCCATAATACGCATACATACACTGACAGACATGCATACACACACACACTCTCAGTAACAGATACACATACACTCTCACTGAAAAACACACACACACTCTCAGTGACAGACACACACTCACTAACAGACACACACTAACACACTCACTAAGAGACACACACTCACTTATAGACACACACACAAACACACTCACTATCAGACACACACACACACACTAACACACTCACTACCACACACACACAGTAGCAAACACACTAACAGACACACACACTAACACACTCACTAACAGACACAGACACTAACACACTCACAATTTTTTTTATTTTTTTATGTTCAATCAATCCTGCCTCCCTACCTTTGGTAGTGCTGGAGTTGATTCTTCCCAGGGGTCCAGTGGGGCTGGCTGCAGCTCAGTGGGCATGGACGGGCTGGCAGACAGGCGGGTGGGCGGCGAGGGAGCTGTAATCCTCCTGCTCAGCTCCTTAGTGATTCCGGGGCCGGAGTGATGTCATATTCCGGCTTCGACATCACTGCGGTGTGTGCAAGGGAAACGCTCAGGGGAGTGCTCCCTCACTGCCCGCCTACCAATAAAGGAGATGCCATGCTCGGGGGACCACAAGGACAAGAGGCTGACAAGGCATCTGCCAGGGTGATTGGGAGGCAGATTTTTTTTGCCGTCCCCTGAAACTGCCGCCCAATGCAAATGCCTTTAGTACATGACAGGATCCTGCAGCCATATACATGTACCTAGGGTTGTATAGTGTTGCACACCACATGTAAGTCTCTATGGTCTCTGCACAGAAGCAGGTATGAACATAGAGACCGTCGGTTTTCAAGCACTGTCTGACCAAAGGATCATGTATATGACTGAAGGGTCCTATCATATACTAAAGGTAGGGATGAATTTTTCTCATTTTTTTTTTTTTTACATATATGTTATTTTAAAAATAAACCAATTTCCTTTAAATACTTGACAAATGTTTGATATTTGAGGTGACAGTTGTCCTTTAAGGATAACCAGACAAGGATACAGAGTGATCACTGATCAAAGAGATTGTGGATGTGAGAAGGAATGCATTATTAGAAGTAAGAATTCTTGTTTAGTAAGTTGCTTGTCTTTCCTATCTCTTCTTACCCCTCCCCCTCCGCCTCCCCCTCCTCACTACCTTGGTATGTCTGGGCCATTGGGAATTGAACATGTCTGTCCTCAAAGCCAATGCATTCCACCAAATACATTCCATGATATCAGGTATCTTTTGGTTATGTGAATGGAAACTCTGATAAGAATGGTAGAAAGAGAGATAATAAGATCATCACAGAAACCACAGGTCACATTTCAGTTAGGGTATTTCATTTGCGGCATAAAATCAGATTTTTTATTTTTATTATTTTTTTCCAGTATCTTATCTTTAGGCAAACATTGTTTTTAGTTTATGGCATAATATAAAAAGCTTAACGTATACATGCCATGCAACATAAAATACGGAATCACATCATATAAAATAAAATGTAGTATACCCACAAACATGGTTACAATGCTTCATTCACCTACCTAGACGAAGCTTGCTGGTGGTGTTGTGCATTTAATGCAGCAACTGTTGGAGGAAGCAATAATGATCATCCAGTCGGAATATCATTTAATCCATATATTTTCTGAGATTTTGCCAGCATATTGTATAGATAATTGTTATTTATTTAACGTATGTTGTCTGTGTCATCCACACTTACTGTTATTTTTTTAGAAGACCTAAGGTTTAAGAAGAATACTATATAATATACCACCTTGTGCCCAAGTATGTATGGTGTTGTAAACAGTGAATACGAGTAATACAATATCAGTTACTGGCAACACATTTTTTAATAAGTCTCAAAACAAGAATTGCTGCATGCAGATCGCTCCATGTGCATCAATGCATTTCTTGACTGATGACTCACAAGAATGAATCAAGAGAACACGGTCATTGTTTTCTGTGTAATTTCAACTTTCTCAATATATTTTCCTGAGCAGTGAGATGGACTTTCAGTGTCTGGCAAAAGTTTTTGTTTCCTGTAATGCTTTTAGTTTCACCTTAACATTTAAAAGTTTCAGAAGCAGAGAGGTACCAATGGACACATCTACCTTTGGTGCCAAATATTCAAAGTACCTGTTTGCATCTAGGGAGTAAATGTAGAATAATTTAATGTGTCTTGCAAGAGTGGATTATTCAGAAGATGGAGTCTATTCAGCAAAGGTTGAGTAGTAAAACATATGCCATCAAGTTTCATAATAGAAACATAGAATGTGATGACCGATAAAAAACATTTAGCCCATCTGGTCTGCCTAATTTTCTAAATACTTTCATTAGTCCCTGACCTTAGCTTATATCTTGGATAGCCTTATGCTGATCCCAGGCATGCTTAAACTCCTTTACTGTGTTAACCTCTACCACTTCAGCTGGAAGCCTATTCCATGCATCCACTACCATCTCAGTAAAGTAATACTTCCTGATACTATTTTTAAACCTTTGGCCCTTTAATTTAAGACTATGTCCTCTTGTTGTGGTAGTTTTTCTTCTTTTAAATATAGTCTCCTCCTTTACTGTGTTGATTCCCTTTATGTATTTAAATGTTTCTATCATATCCCCCCGTGTCTCGTCTTTCCTCAAAGCTATACATGTTAAGATCCTTTAACCTTTCCTGGTAAGTTTTATCCTGCAATCCATGAACCATTTTAGTGGCCCTTCTATGAACTCTCTGTAAAGCATTAATATTAAGAATTGCTATCATCTACCACCCCCAGTCATCCTAGGCTATTCTTTGACTATGTCGTCTTGTTGTGGTAGTTTTTCCCTCTTTCTACTGTTAATATCTTTTGCTATAGAACCAATAATTCTGCTAGCATTTCCTACTGCTCTATTACATTCAACTAGGGGAAATACAGATAAAAACATAGTGCAACTGTGTATAACCCAGACAAGGTAATTTTTATTGCCAATGGGTCACTCACTAAAAATTACCTTGCCTGGGTTATACAGAATTCACTATGTTTTTATCTTTATTTCCCCTAGTTGGATTCACCCTATTTTGTTTGTATATTTGTTGAAGATTTGAGGAGATCTTCGGGTCATATCCATTAGTAGAAGGGAAGTTATAGATATATTTACTGTTTATGAGCACTTATTATTCACCTGAACACTATACAGTTGAAATGGTGTGACTTTATAGCAATTTGTGTATTGCATTGAATAATTAATTGTCTGTGAAATAGTGAAAGATTTTGCACTTTATTTTGCTCTAATACATTGTCTGCCTAATTACATCTGAAATAATTACCCATAAATCTCTTTCCTCAGACGTTGAGGTTAGGACTGTATCAAATATTCTGTACTCTACCTTTTGGTTTTTACACCCAAGATGCACTATCTTGCACGCATCCACATTAAATGTCAGTTTCCACAGCTCTGACCATTTTTCTAGTTTACCTAAATCATTTCACTTATCCCTCCTGGAATATCAACCCTGTTGCAGATCTTTGTAATATCAGTAAAAAGACATACCTTACCATCAAGACCTTCTGCAATATCAGCAATGAAAATATTTAAGAGAATGGATCCAAGTAGATCTCCCTGAGGTACCTCACTGGTAACGACCTTGCTTTGAATATACTCCATTGACTACAACTCACTCAGCCAAATTGTTGCAAGAATCTTGCACACTGCCATCTTACAGTTAAATTATGAAAAGTGTATCTTATCAGGTAATCTTAATGTTTCAAAATACGTTGTTTAATATTCTCTAGACATGTGCAATTCATTTCGGTCTGATTTAAATTCAGCTGAATTGCCGAATTTCAGAAGTGCCGAACCGAATTGCTGAATTACAGAATTGTCAAATTGCCGAATTTCGGAAGTGCTAAAGTGCTTCAGATTTCTGAAAAGTGGCAAAACAGGGGAGGGAGAATTAAGGGAATGATGACAGGAATCTAACCCTAACCCTACCCCTAACACTACTCTAACACCTAACCTAACCCCTAACCCTACCTCTAACCTAACCCCTAGGGGTAGGGGTAGGGATAAGGTTAGAGGTAGGGTTAGGGAATTGCAAAATTGATGAATTCCCGAATTTCGGAAGTGCCAAACCGAAGAGCCGAAGTGCCCAATTTGCCGAATTGCCGAAGTGCCGAATTGCGAAGTCCCGATATTTTGGAAGTGCTGAACTGAACCAAATTTTTTGCCCATGCACATCCCTAATATTCTCACACCTAAATATTTCAAATCAGCTATGATTTCCATTGAACAAAAAATGCAAGGTGTACAAACTATTTAGCCTTTGAGCGTCAGAGAAGTGAGCAATGTGTTAAGTAAGTTAATAAAAGGAAGCTGACCCTTTTCTAAACTGGTCATTGACATTTCTAATTATTTTGCTTGCTTGAAAGAATGACTTAAGCAAATTGTTCTTATCTTACACTTTTCAGCAAGCAACTAGGAAATGACTAATGGTGACTAATGAGCAATTATTGAAAACACTTTAAAATAGGTCTTTTTGTCTGATTCTTTGATGTAGTGTTACTTTTTACCTGCTATAACTATCATTCTGGTATAGTGTCTGAATTTATTTATATTTGTACATAATAGTGTCAGATTAAATATCCTAAAAGAGGAACTTAATTAGGTAAACAAAGAGATTAGCTTTGGGAAGCTAGCCACAGTTTTTCTTATGAAGTAAATTTTTCAGTGTCATGGGAAGTTTGGTCAAGTAGAGATTATAATACTATCATTTTATGAGGCTTAGCAAACACTGAGAGACCAAATTTAACTTTTCAATGTGACTTGAGAGCTACTGTTTTAGCAAAACATTCATCATTAACGAGCAATAAATAATATAATAAATTACAGGCTATTCTGGCACAATTTAAAAAGGGGCAACAGAAGTGAGAATTAAAAGGTTAAAAGGAATGTTGGGGAAAACGTGAATTTGATTGTTGAAAGAAAATGCTGGTAGCTTCAGTGTAGCTGTGCACTTTTTTGTTTTTGCCAAATAAAGTAGACACAATTTGAATTATTTTACATTAATAGTACTTAGGTTAATTTTAGTGATAACATAGGAATTCTGAAATAATGCATTATTAAGAGTTATTAAATAATTACTCATACACCTATTATTCACCTTTTGGACAGGGCAGTTTTTATTTTGATAATCTCAGTTTAGGTAAAGTGATTCAATCTTTGAGCTTTTTATGTATCATGAGCCTGTTATTTACACATGATTTATTATTTACTATTTTGTAAACTTGAAGATTCATTTAGGTCCGAACAGTAATTCGTTTGACTTGGGGAAGATTTTTTTTTAATTTTTTTAATTCTTTATTTTCGGTGCAATGTCAGAGGTACAAACATAGTATAGTGTGCCACAACAGCATATACATGTAACTTCACCTTTTTCATACGTTCTATTATTGGGGTTGAGTCATCTTATGCACCTTTTCAGAAATAATCGGCTGTCTGGTTATATTGAGTTAACCGTCTCTATCAGTGGTGGTATTTAGTCTGTGGCAGGTCGCGCCTTGGTTTGGCGCCTGAGTGGCGGTGGTTCTCTGGTACAGGGTGTGCACTGTTAAGCCACCCGACTCTGTGGATGGTGTAGTGTGTGCTTACATTCGTCTGCTTGAGAGTGGTGGGTGGTGTGGAGCGTGGTTGTCTGTGTCTTGCCAGGGTTTAGTCAGTATTGACTGTTTGGTGTTGTTGGTTTACCCCTGTGCTTTGAGCTAGTGGTGCTAGGTGTGATGCTCCTTTGTGTATCTTGCCCTCTATCCCCAGGGCAGTGGAGGGGGGGTGGGGTGTTGGGGTCATGGTGTTGGCTGTCCGTCATGTTACCTTCTAGATATCTATTCCATCTATGTGAGGTACCAGCTATATTAGGTCTGCTGAGCATTTCTCGGTACGTTTGACAAGAAAAAGCATAGGTGTTAACGAAAGGGAGAAAAATGAAAGATTAATAATTGAAAATTAAGTAAATTAAATTGTTGTCCACGTCTATCGACAGGGAAATAAGAGCACAACATTTATGCAAAGCAATGCATTAAGGTAAAAACGTTACGGCATGGATTGTCCCGGTTCAAGTGTCTAGTCCGGTCTTTGATCTCTTGGTTTTCCGGGCTCAGTTGTAAGGTGGGAGGCCGCTGTATCCGAGGGTGCGTTGTGTGTCCCTTGGTTGGCTGCGCTTTGTGGCAAGAGGCCCAGTGCTGTGAGTAGGGCGGGTATGTCCGCTGGGTCTGTGGCTTTGTATAAGTTCTCCTCCTTGGTAATCCACAGGGCCCTCGGTGTTGCCCATCTGTAGGTAAGGCCTGCTGTCTGTAGGATTTTCGTCAGGGGTTGCATGGATTTTCTCCACAGCAGTGTGGCTCTGCATAGGTCTTGGAAGAATGATATGTGGCCGATTTCAAATTTGTAAGGGGATTGTCCCTTCAGTGCTGCTAACAGGTTTATCTTGTCGGTTATTGTTTGACATCTGAGTATCATGTCGCGTGATACAGCAGCTGGTGCTTGTGATGGCTTTGATATTCTGTATACCCCATCGAAGGTGAAGCGTTTGGCTTGTTTTGCCATCCCCCTTCTCATAATATTGTAAAGCGCTACGGAATCTGTTGGCGCTATATAAATGGCAATAATAAATAAATAAATAAAAATCAGGAGGGAGGCTACTAGTCGCCGTATGTAGTGTGGTAATTCTTCTAGGGTGATAGATTCTGGTACTCCCCGTATTTAAATTTTCTTCCTTCTCCCCATGTCGTCCAGTATGTTCATCTGTTTGCATGTTTCTGTTTGGGTTGCTTGTATGTGTTGGACCTGGTCTCTCAGTGCCTTTAAGTCTTTCTTAAGGTCAGACACCTCTTTTTCATTGACTTGGGTGCGCGCCTTAACCGCCTTTACCTCAGTGGTGAGTACCCCTAAATCCGCTTCCCATATGCTCCTGAGGTTACGCTGTAGGCTGGCAAGCATATCCTGGATGTCTTGCTTTGAGGCCGGAGCTAATACCTCCTGTGTGTGTTGATGTCCTCCTTCAGACCGTGCTGGGCTCTGTAGTGAGACCCGTCCGTCTGATTGTGTGGGTGGTGAGTCTTGCGGGGGTGAGTGCTCCCGGGAACACGTTGCCGTGACCGTTACCGGGAATTGCAGCATCTGGCCTATGTCACGCTGCGTCCCGGGGTAGCTCGCCGGCGGTTTATTGGACCTTCTGCCCATCTCTACGGCAGTGTAGGGTTCAGGCTGGGCTGGTAGCAGTTCTGTCGTGTCCGGGTCGCACCACTTTGTGAGGCCGCCTAGGGTAACTGGAGGCTGGCTGCTCACGTGGTAGGCCTTAGTGCCGCGGTTGCGGTATTTCTTGGTTTGGGGTTGAAAAAAAGGCATCGGCCTTTTCGGGTCTGTGTGTCGATGGTGATGCTGTCGTTGGGCTGGTCGTTGGAGCTGATACCCCGGAGAGCGGCCGTCTCCCCGCGGCTCGGTCTCAGGTAGGCCGCAGGCCTCGTGTCGTCTGATTGGCTACGCAGGGGTTCGTGAGGGGCACCGTTCGAATCAGCAGCCCCCCCTGAGTAGCGGTACTTTGGGCTTTTGGCTGTAGTCGGTTGCGTTCCGGGGCTGTACCCCGTTTTCCCTCTCCCAGACGCGGGAGCTCTGTCCAGACACGTCTGGTCTGCTTGGCTCCGCCCCTGAATTCCCATTTTTTTTAACCATCATATGGACTAATCACAAAACAATGACTAGCGCAATGGACAAACATTTTTGTTAGATTTATCATTCAGAGTTCTGCCCATTGTGCCCAAAAAAGTGATACTTGATGGGAAAAAAAAGATTATTGACAGCTACTATATGTTAATTTTATTCACAGATCAAGTGAAAAGTGACCAATAGAAAGATTTTAGAAAGATATTCATATTATCCTAAAGGGAACAAATCAGTCAATAGTGGAATTGTCACCAGAACTATGCTTTTTTTTTACTTTATAAAGAAGTTTTTTACTTGATCTTGATGAAAGTCCTCTATGGAGGACTGAAACGTTGATTGTCGGTTTTTAACATTTATCAATAAACTTTGAACTTTTAAAATCCGTGAGTGCAGCTACCTACTTGGATGATTGGATAATACAGCCGTCTCTTGCTTGCACCCGGTCATTAAGGGACACTAAAGCGTGAGTGCAGGAGCATCATTTTATTTTTATTTTATTTTTATATATATATATATATATATATAAATATTACTATAACATATGTATTATTTAGAAGACATTGCAGAGTTTATGCAATTTCAGTCTCACTTTCTAGTGCTTGCGTAATACTTCTGGGAATCCTATAAGTTCCTTTAGAAAAAAAAAAAATCTCATGGAATTTATTTTTCATTTCTTTGAAAAACAATTCTTGTGGAATAATATTATAGAAAAATAAATGGATCATAGTTGAACTAATTTAAGGGAAGACACATTTCCAGGGGTCAAAAAACATTTGTTTCCCCTAGAGGGATCCTATATGCACATAGAAGATTCCAAAGATTTTTTTTAGGTTTCCTCACGAACAATGCAAAAATAGGGCACGACTTCCACCTTTAACCTTAAGTACTTAGTTAATCTTGTTATTTATCAAAGCTGGCCTACTTGACCTTTGAGGATTTGATTCTGTATTGACTGACATTCTTTTTTTTTCCAGAAAAGTTTTGTGTGAGGGGTAAGATCCCCTTTTGTTGAATGTATACATAGAAATGCCTCGCAGTGTCCTAGCATCCTAATTCTACTGTATAAACGCAAAACGTAAGATAAACTAGCTCATTGCTAATCCCCTCTTACTCTTTTAGTTGCTATATGTAAATCAACAGATTACTCTAGTTTCCTGTCTTTGGAAAGGAAGCCTCCATGTTTAACTTGAAATAACACTCCTCTGGGCAAAGCAAACAAACAAACAGGAAAGATATTTAATATGATGACAAAGGAATATCTTCTGAGCAACCAAGGAGAAAAGATGGACTTTCAGGAACATCTATGTTTGGTTAGTTCCTATTTCACCAGAAGAACGTATGTATTACTAGTCTTTTTGAACTTTGTGAACGTCAAAGGAAATTCTTTGTAAAGTATATATATATATATATTACAAAACACATAAGAAGAAATGACATAGTAGAGATACTGTTTAATTGTTTTAAGGGAGTGAAATACATTTGAAAGGTATGCATTAATAAAATGTATTCAATCAAATGGTCTCACAGACAAAGCAATGCAAGAACACATTGTACATTGTTACAGAATGTGTTAGAAATAACTAAACTAAACTATCACCACAATAACTAATTGTAAACAGTATAGTCATCACTTCGTATAAAACTGCTTGTAAACACAGACATGACTAAGGTTGGTCATATATTAATTGTGACTAGGTTTCAGAAAATCAGTCCACATAATGTGGGCTCGCCCCATGTGTTTCTTTTTCATAAACACAATTGAGAGTTATTTGTTTTATGAGGAGCTCTCAGGTTGTGGCTACTGATTTTTTCCAGAGCCTTGCGATGACTGTGTTGGCTGATATGAGTACGTGGTACATGGCTGCCCATGTGGCTTTGGGGGTCTTTTCAGGAGGGATGAATAGGATTCATAGTTCCAAGGTTAGTGATACCTGTGTGTGTACCATGTCTGATATGATAGTTTGCACTTCGTGCCAAAAGGGTTGGAGGGTTTCACATGTGCACCATGTATGTGTCATGGTGCCTATTTGATGTCCGCATCTCCATCATTTATCTGTGGATTGTGGCCAAATGTGGTGGATTCTGGCTGGTACTAGGTACCAGCGGTACATCAGTTTGCATTGCAGTTCCAAGTGTGTGGCGCAAGAGGTTGTTCCCTTATGTGGAGTATGCTTTTTCCCATTTATCTTTTGTTATTATGCTCCCTAGTTCCTTTTGCCAAGAGTGTATGTGCGTGTCTCTGGACGGGTCCGAAATCTGAGTAGTCGGTAGCTAATAGATATCAATTTCTTGAGTGGTCTTCTATGTATGCAGATAAGTTCAAATTCGGACATTGGTGTTTGTAGTTCTGTGTTATGAGTGCGAGGATTATTCTTAGATAGGTAAGATCTGATCTGCAGGTAAGGGAAGAGCAGTCTGGATGGGAGGTTGTATTCTGTTTGTATGTCCAGGAAGGGACGGAGGCCTCTGTCCTTATATAGCTGCATTATTTTGCTTATCCCCCCCTTGTATCCATGGTTGTTTATCTAGTGTTGGAATTAAGGTGACCAGAATATCTAGCGTGGTGGCCAAGGGAACTGGAAGGAAATGCTTGGAGACATCCCAGTATTGCATGATGTGTTGCATCGTGGGTAGTAGGTGTGTGGTGTCTGGTCTATGAGTGTTGGAGGTCCAGAATAGTGTATGTAGTGTTAGAGGTCTTGCTCAGTAGTTTTCTATATACAGCCACTGTGGCGATAAGGGGCTCGGTTTTGGTTGAGGTACCAATGTCAGCACTGCTGTTCGGTAGTACTCTGCTATATCAGGGAAACCCAATCCCCCTTGAATTTAACTTCTTTGTAGGAGTTTTGTTGCAACCCTTGGTTTCTTGTTCTTCCATGTGAAATGTATTAGCTGTTTCAATAGGGTTTTTAGGTAGTTCCCAGGTAGGGGGATTTGTAGCGTTCTGTATATATATATATATATATAGATATTGTAGTTTCGGTAGTAGGGACATTTTGATGGCAGCTATGCAGCGAACCCAGGACAGGTATTTCACCTCCCAGGACGCTAGCATGGTTTTGAAGACAGTTGCTAGGGGGATGTAGTTGGTTTTAAATAGTGTGGCAGGATTTTTTGCCATTTTTATGTCCAAGAAGGTTAAATAGTCATCCCGCCAATCCAGGGGAAATGGCCCCTTGATGGTTTCTAGTTGTGCATTGGGTATGTTGACTTCCATCGCCTGTTTCTTAGTGACATTTAGTTTATAGCACGACAGTTGTCCAGATATTGTAATGTGTTTCATTAGGTTTGGCAGGGATAGGTGTGGTTGTGTTAAGGTCAGGAATACGTCATCTGCAAATATGCTTAGTTTATATTCTCTCTGGTTTAGTGACACCCCGTGTATAGATGGTTCTGCTCTTATCATGGACTCTAAGGGCTCCAGTACTAGGATGTAAAGCAGTGGGGACAGGGGGCAGCCCTGGTGTGAGCCATTGGTTCTCGTAAACATGTCGGAGCAAAAGCTCGCGTTTAGGACTCTCGCTGTTGGGTGGCTGTATAGGGCTTCTACCGTGTTTATGAACTGGATAAGGATTTCACCAGGACTGCTATCAGAAATCCCTAGTTCAGCCTGACAAAGGCCTTCTCCGCGTCTAATGACACAAGGACGCCTCCCAAACCCATCCTTCATATGCTGTGTACCAGGTCCAGGACTTTCCGAGTATTGTCAGCCCCCTGTCTCCATGCCACAAACCCCACCTGGTCGTTGTGAATCAGAGAAGGTAGTATGGAGCTTAGCCGGCGGGTGTATATTTTCGCATATAGTGTGCGTCCGTGTTGAGTAGGGATATTGGTCTGTAATTGGGGCAATGGGTCAGTGGATTACTGGGTTTCGGGAGTGTTATGATGTGTGCTAGCCTTTTCTCTAGCCTTTTCTCCTGAGTAGCTGAGTTGAAGATTGATGCTAGGGGTAAGGCTATGTTTGTTTTGAATTTTTTGTAGTAAAGATTTGTAAACCCATCTGGGCCTGGGACTTTGTTGGTCGGTAAGAACTGTATGGCGTCTTTCACTTCTGTGGTCGTGACAAGACCCTGGAGTGTGGTGACTTGGTCCGTGGTGAGGCTAGGTAATTAGGTGTTTTGGAGGTAGGTTGCTATTTCCTGATCGGTTGGTATGTGCATTTGGACAGATTGCGCGAGGTTATAGAGCTTTTCGTAGTAGTCTGCGAATGTATTGCTTATGTCTATTGGTTGATACTACCTTTGTGTTGTTGGGTACATATACACATGGTATTTTGGTGTTTGCCTCTCCTCGTTTCAGTGTAGCTGCTAATGTTCTGCTGGCTTTGTTTCCTTGAGTGTAGTGTGTGACTTTGAGTTTGCGGAGGTTGTCGCCAACTTGTTGTAAGGTATATGCTTTGATTTTGTCTGCAATTTCCCTGATTTCCTTTTGTGTAGTCGCTGTCGGTTGTGTTTTGTTTCTGTTCGTGAGGTTTGTCAGTTGTTTGTGCCAGGCCATTTTGTTCATTTTGTGTGGGATGCTTGCCTGATTAGGAGATCTCTGATTACAGATGTATGTGCCTGCCATGTGGTTCAGATGGAGGTGTCTTCTGTTTTGTTTAGTGTAAAGAATTAATCTATGGCTTTCTCAATGTCTTTTGCAAAGAAGTGTTCTGACAGTAGGGACTCATTAAGTCTCCAGGGGCTCTTATGTTTGTAATCATAGCTGTCTTTAAGGGTTAGTGTCAGGGGAGCGTGATCCGATCACAAGATATGACCTATGGAGCATTCACGGATTTGGTCTGTCGGCCATCCATGTGGAATCTGTCTATTATGGTGTATGTGTTGTGGGTGGGGGAGAAGTAGGTGTAATCCCTCTCATGTGGATGTAGGACTCTCCATTCATCGTATAGTCTGTGTTCATCCAGCAATTTGAGGTAGGTTGTGCATGCTTTTTGTTGGCGGGCTCGTGTCATTTGGTGGTGCCTGTGTTGTAGTGTCCAAGCCAGGGTCTAAGATGTGGTTGAAGTCTCCACACAGAATCACTATTCTCTCCTGGACTGGTCAGAGGAGGGTTAGGATTCTGTGCAGGAAGTTTCTCTGGTTTGTGTTCGGGGCATAAACATTGGCGATTGTGTATTTAGTGTTGTTGATCGTGCATACCACTATGAGGTATCTACCGTCAGAGTCTGCGTGGGATGAATGGTGTTGGAAGGAAACATCGTTGCTGATCATAATTGACACTCCTCTGACTTTCCGCTTTGATGTGGCGTGATACTGGTGTGGGAACTGGGATAGTTTGATGGTGAGTGGCGTTTTGAAAAGTGTCTCCTGCAGGCATATCACATCATGTTGAGCCTGTTTGAGGTCCCAAAATAGACAGTGTCTTTTGTATGGGGTGTTTAGGCCCCTGACATTTTGGCTCTGTATTTTCATACTGTGGTGGGTAGGGTGAGACTGCTAGTGTAGATTTGTGTAGTACTAGGTATACATGTGCTTCCAAGGTTATTCCCCTGGTTCCAACTCTTGCTAACCTCCCCAAGATCTATCGGATTTGCGTATGTCTGAATTTGGCGGGTGGTATATTGAGTTTTTTTTAGTTCCTGATTTTGTCCTACTGTAATGTATGACATCCTAGCCTTTTTGTCCTGGGCAGCTGGTGCCTGAAATATACTTATTCACAAGTACATAACAAAATGTGGTTAAATTTGCACAAGACTGTTTCATAGAACTTCGATCATGTTTAGAACTTGCTGGCTGGTTGGCAAAATTACTATAAGCACAGGCCAAACATGAGGGATGGACCTCGCGGCTCAGGATAATGTTTGAAAATGCTAATGAGCATGTATTCCAGACAC
Organism: Pelobates fuscus; assembly: GCF_036172605.1. Taxonomy (NCBI): domain Eukaryota; kingdom Metazoa; phylum Chordata; class Amphibia; order Anura; family Pelobatidae; genus Pelobates; species Pelobates fuscus. The sequence goes on from NC_086321.1 coordinate 160,740,759, forward strand.
TGTGGATTATGATTCCCAGATAAGCACAAAAGAACATATAAGAGGAAACTACTGGAATTGTCTAAAAATGTAAAAGGATTAAGCATAACCCAATAAGTTCTAATATAGTAAATAAGTCCTTATAATAAATCACTGCAATTGCTAAACATCTGTAAAATGGTAAGACTAGCAAAAAATAGATAACACAAGTCCATATAGCAGAGAAGCACCATCAGTGCACAATGGTTCACAGGAACAATTACAAAGTCTCCAACTGAAATTATATCCAAGGTCCTGCACCCTAAATAGAATCCTAAATAGAATCCTATGTATATTTTGTAGAAGTGCATCTACAATCCTGGCTTTTCACAGGAGTTGGGGCAATAGCTAGTGCTCTCGATGGCATTTGCTTCACACAAGGCCGGCGCAACCATAATGTGGCACAGGTGGCTGCCTTAGTGTGCTCCCGGTGGGTGCAAGATCACTTTGACCAACAGGAGGAGAGCACACTGCACAGCACTACCTATTTAGCCAGTCAGTCATTGTACCATGGCTGAGCCGCGGACTGCGATAGAGGATACAGAAGCTCTTCTACTGCAGTCTGCTTGGCCATGCACAGTAAGGTGATCAGGCATAGGATGGAGGTAGAGACCTCAAGGGGGAAGGGGGAAGGAAAACCCCCCAAGAGGTTCGGGGGACACAAAGACACACAACAGTGCTGGGGAAGGGGCAAAGTAGACAGACAGGAGCTGGCAGACAAAAAGAGGCACAGAGAGGTTGGGGAATGGTACCAACCAAAAAAGGGGTGTCAGTAGAACTAAAGCAGCTTCAATATATTACATGAACACAGTGTACAGTTGTGCAGCCATCACCATTTAACTTGTTGCACTCCTATAAGAGCTTAATAATGTATCTAATCATGAATAACTTGTGATTAAGAACTTATATGTGTGAATTGCATTAAGTGGTGATGGATGCAGGACAATAAACCATCATTATCGTAATATTTTCTTCCTCCCTCTCTCTCTCTCTCTCTCTCTCTTTCTTTCTTTCTTTCTTTCTTTCTTTTCTCAACAGTGACATAGCTGTCATTGGAGAGAATTTTTGCGTTCACCTAATAACTGTTTTGTGTAACAGAATACAGACACACTTAAGTAAATGGAGAAACATTTTTCAAAGATATGTCCTTTTTTGATCTGCAGCATTAAATGTGCTGAATTTTGTCTTGTAACAACTTCTTGTTTCAACTGATGCCATATTTTTCCTGGAGCCCTTGCTGTTTCCTGTACAGTGTTTTAGTATATACGAAATGACCACAGACCTTATGGGAAAGGGCTTGTACATCTGCCATCCTACTATTTATGGCTTTAAGAGCTCTGCATGTGTATGAAGTTAGATATGTGTAACCAGCTTGAAACATAAAAGGCCTGTTTATTTCACTTTTTTTCAAAGTGTTCTTGATAAAAGCAGAAAATGCCTTTTTTAACCTTTACTTATCAAACAGTATTAAGCAAGTCAGCTGCATTTTACAATATGTACTACTGATTTATATTTATAAAGGATGTATAATACTTAGTACTGAAACTGAATATTTTTACTGTTAACCCCTTCACTATCGAACAAATTGCCTATTAAATATTTGTCTATTGTAAAATGAAAATATTTTTTTGCTTCAAAATGCATAGATATCATATTAGCTCATGTAACAAAGCAAACAAGGTTCCTGTTCTACCAAACCTCTTCAATCATATAGTAGAATAAAAACTTCCATTTCACCTAATTTCTGGTGCTGAGGATTTCATTTTTCCATATATTACCCACCATTGTATAGACCATGGGTCGTCAACCTGGTCCCTACCGCCCACTAGTGGGCGTTGATTCCAGGTGGGCGGTAGGGGTTTCAGCGCCACAACAAGCTAATGCTAAATCCTACTTTTGAGAGAGTGGGCGGGCGCGAGTGCACCGGCGTGAGTGCACAAACACACATGAAAGTACGAACGCGCGCAAACTCATGCAAACACGAGAATGCGGACACGCGAACAAGAGACCACGTGCATGCGCGCGAATGTGCCAACACGAGCGAGTGTAACACGTGGGAAGAGGAAGGGGAGGAGTGGGAGCTGATGCACAATAGCAGGGACAGGCAGAAGCAGGCAGAAGCTGAGTTTTTTTACAGTTGTAAAATAGGAGAAAGAAAAGTTATAGGCAGGACAAGGAGAGAATTGTTGTTGGCTAATAATATAAAAGTGGACTAACTAGCTCAGCCTTACTTTTGTACATTGCCATAAGGAATTTTAAAGAAAAACATAAAAAAGGAGATAAAAAGGAAAAGATCAAAAAAATTGAAAAAAAGGGAAGAAAAATAGAAAAAAGGGGATAAAATAAAGGAGGAAAGTACTTGTAAAAAAGGAGAAAGAAGTAGCAGAGTACTTGTAAAAAGGAGAAAGAAGGAGCAGAGTACTTGTAAAATAGGAGAAAGAAGGAAAATAAAAAATATAAAAAGGAAAAGGAGAGAATTGTTGTTGGCTAATAATAGTAAGTGGGCTACCTAGCTCAGCCTTCCTGCTGGGCATTGCTATAAAGAAGGTAAAAAAAAATAGAAAAAAGGTGGGGAGGGAAATTGAGGAGGGAGAGGAGGGGAGCTGATGCACAGATGAGAAATCATATCATGAGCAAACAGAGAAATCGTCTGAATATCACCGAAAGAGGAGACCTTAATTTGTTCCTTACTAAAATCGAACCAGATATCAAATATTTAGTCTCGCAGCATAAACCTCAAGGATCTCATTAATCACTAGTTAAAGGTAATTTCAATTTACTTTATTGTTTTTTCATTAAACTTTCTAAAGTTAAAAACATTATAAACATGCATAAAGTAGAAATAAAAAGATAAATGTACGTACATTTTTTTTTTTTTTTTAAAACACCCTCCTTTCTAAAAAATATTCTGCACTTGCGTGAAAACTGGTGGGCGGTAAGGAAATGTTTCCATCAAGAAACATGCATTAGTGGGCGGTAGAAAAAGGTTGACTACCCCTGGTATAGACGGTATAGAGTGGGGATTTGTGGTGTGTTGCAAATGTAGCAAATTACATCAGTGGTGTTGCCAAAACAGATGGGTCTGACTAAAAAACACAATGGGGTTCACTTTTGAAGAGGTGTGTCAGCATGGCGTCAAACATGCCAAATTGACAGACAACCTGACAGCCATCGCCAGCATGCAGTACCATACAGAGAGTACTCCTGATGCACTCTCTACATGGCCCTACTGCACGCCACACTAATGATGCTCTCACGGTGTCCTTGGGACAGGAACACAAAAAAGCATCACTCGATTTATGGGCAGCAAGCGATTCAGGATGACATGCCCCATGTATGGGCATGTACTTAGTCTGTTCCTTTGATTGCTTCATGGATGCACTACATTTTCCACTACAACACACTCACCTGGTTCCAGACCTCAAAGTTGCCAATTGTTCTGTTTTTGGTGCTTGGACACATACACTGCACTTTGTGCAGAGAGCTAGATATTTTGCTGCAAGCCGTCTACAGTACATTAGGTCACAATTTGAATACAAAATTAATATACCATAAATTAATTTCATTTGCAGTTCTGCAAATTATTTATACATGCTTCTGATGTGTGGGAGCACACCCCTTTGAAATCATGCATACATGTTTCTGGTAGTGAAGAAATTAAACAGAATTCCAATGAAGCATATTACATATAGTAATATAGGGGCAAGCATGATTCTTTAACCCCTTAAGGACCAAACTTCTGGAATAAAAGGGAATCATGACATGTCACACATGTCATGTGTCCTTAAGGGGTTAAAGGGACACTCCAGGCACCCAGACCACTTCTGCTCATTGGAGTGGTCTGGGTGCCAACTCCCACTACCCTTAACCCTGAACGTGTAATTATTGCAGTTTTTCATAAACTGCAATAATTACATTGCAGGGTTAACTCCACCTCTAGTGGCTGTCTACTAGACAGCCACTAGAGGTCACTTCCTGGTCCATAGCACAGGAAACCTGTGCTAGAGCGTCGCTGGACGTCCTCACGCTGTGTGAGGACCTCCAGCGTCGCTCAAAACCCCATAGGAAAGCATTGAAATGATTTTTCAATGCTTTCCTATGGGGAGACGTAATGCGCATGCGCTGCATTTCCACGCATGCGCATTAGGTCTCCTCGGTCGGTGGGCGAGATCAGTCTCGCCCACCGGCCGACGCAATCACAACGAGGAGCGTCGTGGAGGAGGAGACAGCGACGAGGGACATCGCCGCTGCCTCAGGTAAGTCACTGAAGGGGTTTTCACCCCTTCAGTAACCGGGGATTGGTGGGTGGGAGGGAGAGGGACCCTCCAGTGCCAGGAAAACGGATCGTTTTCCTGGCACTGCAGTTTCCCTTTAATTTGGTGACAGAGTTGAATAGAGTATACCAAACTGCAAGACATCGCTCATTTGGTTAATTGGACACAGTCAACATTATTATACGTGATAAATGTAGAATGGGTTAAACAGAAATAGTGAATTTTGTTTTGTGTTTTCCATCATGGTTTGTATGAACATTGAAACAAAAAAAAACATCAAATACTTATTTTTCTATTTTATTGATTATTTATTACTTTGGGGCACTTTGTAAAAATTCAGATATTACAAAAGAAAACATCCAAAAGTACTCACCATTCACCGTAGCAGTGGGTGCAGAAATTCTGGTGCTCTCAAACTTGCTACAACTGCAGAAGAAATTAGAAATAGTTTAGCACTCACTCAGTTATTTTTGAAAAAACTATTTTTTTTACTTCACATTTTTGTACTTCACAAGGTGAAGGTCAGAGTCTGCCTGTTGCCTCTATGGAGGCCTCTGGAAACAAATTCACAAAATAATACATTTATCAAAGTATTGTGATCAGAAAAGTTGTAAATACCTGGCAGTCTCCATGGCAATCAAATGGAAGCAGCAAATACATTGTATGATTGATTCTATAATCACTCCACTTTTACAGCTTTGCTCTGTCATTTTGGTATCAGCATTTTGAATGCTATTAGTGGTCTGTAATAAAATCTTGGAAAGTATTGTAAATATTAAGCTCGATGTTTGATTTTATGTCTCGGCTAATTTAGTTGTTTTTCTATATTATCTAATGACAAAATATATTTAAAAAGATGAGTATCTACAACATATAATGTAAATTAAGGCTTCACTTAACAGAACTACTTGCACATGTATTATGTATTACACTAAAACTGCTAGCACTGAAAATAAATAATAATGTTAAGTGTCCAATAGGCAAAAAGTTGAACCTAAGAAGGAACTGAGCTATATGCTACAACAATTACAAGGGGTAGTTGATGCAATAACTAAAGGGCTAGTTGTCTAGCCGAGGAATGAGGATATGAGGATTATCCATCCACAAACAGAAATAGAGTTGACCTCTATGTTTCACTAATTTGTTATTCCAACTTTTTGATTATTCATGGACTAATTGTAAATTTGACAACAGTATTGGGTTGGGTATATGGAGCAAATAGATGTTAAAGGTATACAATTGCTGCTGTATTTGAATCATGAATAAGCTAGCAATAAAAGCAATGTTCAGTTTGTGGACTATTAAAATATGAGTGTGACAGACCGCGTGGCACCCCGAATGGGTACCTCCGCCAATCGATGCTTCCTAGCTGACACTGAGGACCATAAGCACCTCACCGGACACCATAAGCACCGTAGACCCCACAAACCGCTACAGCTTGGTTGGGGTCTTGCTGTCTGTAATGGACCAGCTGGCACCCCGACTGGGTACCTCCACCAATCGATGCTTCCTAGCTGACACTGAGGACTGTGAGCACTGCACTGGACACTGGATAAGCACCATAGACCTCACAAACCACCGCAGCTTGGTTGGGGTCTCGTCATCCCTTCCCATCCTGGACCAAACCCCTGGATCCAGGGACTCAGTGGGAAGGCCTCTCCAGAGAGTATAGCTGTGAAGCTCTTACAAGAGCTAGTGATATAGCTGTGAAGCAGGTTCCCTACAAGCACGAAACGAGGCTACATGTTGAGGGTTAAGCAGGAACTGAATTTTAATGGTGCCACACTGGCCTTTTATGATAATCCCCAAGCAAGGTGTATGTCCACATGGACCTTGTTGGGGACAGGGACCCAAACTTACAAACCAATGATAACACGTTTACAATGTATGACACTCCCATATACAATACAATAAGCCTTCCCCTTTGAATAGGAGATAGTTGAGTCAAGCATAATACTGAACTCAATTATCTCCAAACACAAAAAACTAATTTCTAAAAAAGTCCCAAAAGTACCCCAAATCCCCTGATAGCCCTGATCTGGGTGATCAACATATCCAAAATTCACTTAGATCAGTTCAGGGGTTCAGAAATTTTATGGAAGTCATAGTTTTTACCGACCGCAGGCATGGTCCTATAGCCGAAAATAGTTCCATAGAATCGCGGCTAAGTGCTGCTGGAGGACCAATCGTGAACCGCGAGGTTTTTAGGCCCAAATTAGTTCCATAGAATCGCGACTAAGTGCCGCTAGGGAACCGCAAAGTTTTCATGCCAAAAATAGTTCCAGGGCATTCGCGGCTAAATCCCCCTGAAGTCTATTCGCGGTTTTGGTCCATGCGAACAAGCTGACCGCCACCACGTGTTTGAATGCCATTTCTAATGGCTTTGTAAGTTCTAATGGTTTTTGTTACCAGTCCAAGAGGCACAAATAGTGTTTTCAATTAGGGTTTAACAAAGGGGCCATAGTCACAGGGTAAGAGGCTGGCGAGTATGCCCCTCCAAGAACCCGTGACGAGGTCCAGTTTGTCACAATGAGTTTATGAAAGTTCATGGTTGCCTATTATTGTTATTTACATTTTTTTATGGATGCTAACACTCATGTATACTTTATAAAGACCAGAATACTTTGTTTGTGTGCTTTGCCTGTGTGCTGAGTGCCTCGAGGGGTTGTGGCACTCAGTGAAGATAAAATAATAAAAAAAGTAATTAAAAAATCAATAAAAAGAAAATATATGTATTAAACCCCCCCCAGGACCGTGGACGTACCTAGTATGTCCGTGGTATACCTATTCACTTACCTGATCGCCGGCGTTCCCCCGTCAGCGATCAGTGTTCCTCTCTATCTGGGGAGACTTTCTGACAGCCCAGACAGTCCCCCCTCGGCAAATTAGGACCATGCGGGCCATGTGATCACTCTGAAAGAGCGGTCACATGGCCGCAATAGGCTTCCATAGTGCTGCCTGCAGGGGGACAGCCTGAACTGACAAAAAAAAGATAAAAAAGTGATAAAAAAGTGGTGAAAAAAGATTTTAAAAAGGTTTAAAATAAAAAATAATTTTTTAATAATATATATATATATATATATATATATATATATATACATATATTATATCTATATATAATATGAAAATATATATCTTATATATAACATCATACTAAGTGTATTATTTTATTGATATATACACATATTAATATAAAATTACACACATACATATAATATTTATATATATAACTATATATATTGTGTATATATATATATATATTTATATATATATATATATATATATATATATATATATATATATATATATATGTTTTTTTATTCTAACTATATTTTGATAATTATTATTATTATTATTATTATTGCCATTTATATAGCGCCAACAGATTCCGTAGCGCTTTACAATATTATGAGAGGGGGATTTAACTATAAATAGGACAATTACAATAATATATATATATATATATATGTATATATCACAAAATACACTTAGAATGAAATTATATCTATATTCTATGTATAAATCAGTCAATGAAAATAATAATAATGTCCATATACATAATTACATAAATAATTTCATAAATATACACGTAGACTTCAAATATATAAATATGTATATATATAAATATATATATATACGTATTTAAATTCTACGTGCCTATTTATGTAATATTTTTGCATAATTAAGTGATTTTATTGATTGCAATTTGGGGTACCTACCTGACAACCCTGGCCGAAAGTCCAGAGAATTTAATTTGCTAGCACTATATTTAACCCGGTAACTTTCCAAGACACCCTAAAACCTGTACATGGGGGGTACTGTTTTACTTTGTAGACATCGCTAAACACAAATATTAGTGTTTCAAAACAGTAAAACATATCACAGCGATAATATTGTCAGTGAAAGTGAATTTTTTTGCATTTTTCACACACAAATGGCACGTTTTAACTGATGATATTGTTGTGATATGTTTTACTGTCTTGAAACACTAATATTTGTGTTTAGCTAAGTCTCACGAGTATAACAGCACCCCCGTGTACAGGTTTTATAGTGTTTTTGAAAGTTACAGAGTAAAATATAAGGCTTGGTTTTAGTTTTTTACCCGTTGAAATTTGTCAGACTGCTTATGTAGCCTTTGCGAGTGTATGGTAACCCAGGAATGAAAATTACCCCCATGATGGCATACCACTTGCAAAAGAAGACATATTGAAAATGGGGTATGTTCAGTCGTTTTTAGTGGCCACTTAGTCACAAACACTGGCCAAAGTTAGCGTTCATAATTGTTTTTTGCATTTTTAACACACAAACAAATATATATGCTAACTTTGGCCAGTGTTTGTGACTAAGTGGCTACTAAAAAAGACTGGACATACCCAATATTAAAATCCCTGGGTTGTCTACTTTAAAAAAAAATATGTACATGTGAGGTGTGATTCAGAAATGTATGACAGATAGTGTTAGAATGTCACTATTAATACATTTTAAAAATACATGTTTTGAAACATCAATGTCCTACTTGTACTTATAACTGTATAACTTGCAAAAAAAAGCTAAGAACTTGTTAACATTGGGTATTTCTAAACTCAGCACAACATTTTGAAACTATTTAGCATGGGTGTTTTTTGACGGTTGTAGATGCGTAATAGAGTTTCAGGGTAAAAGTTAGAAAAGTGTGTTTTTTAAAAATGTTTCGTCATATTTTATAATTTTAGTTATTATAGTATATTATATGATATGCAGCTTAATGTAGTTGTTCTGATGTCTACAATCTTTCCCTGCAGGCTCTACTGGCAGTAACTCAGGCGGCCACTAGAGATGCTTCCTGGGTCAGTGTTACACAGTGTGCGGCACTGATATCCAGCATCTCCATGCTCTTAATGGAAAACATTGAACATTCCTCATAGGAATACATTCATTCAATGGATCTGTATTATTATTATTATTATTATTATTGCAATTTATATAGCGCCAACAGATTCCGTAGCGCTTTACAATATTATGAGAGGGGATTTAACTATAAATAGGACAATTACAAATAAACTTACAGGAAACAATAGGTTGAACAGGACCCTGCTCGATCGAGCTTACATTCTATAGGAGGTGGGGTGTAAAACACATTAGGACAGGAATTTGCAATCAAATAAGGTGGACTGCCCTTTAGGAGAGGGCAAGAGACAGGTATGTGAGGTATTGGTTAGTCTTGGAGGCCATAAGCTCTCCTAAAGAGATGGGTTTTAAGGCACTTCTTAAAAGATGCAAGACTAGGGGAGAGTCTGATGGCGGTAGGCAGGCTATTCCATAGGAAGGGAGCCGCCCGCGAGAAGTCCTGCAAGCGCGAGTTGGCCGTACGAGTGCGGACAACGGACAGGAGGTGGTCACGGGCAGAGCGGAGAGACCGAGAAGGGACATACCTATGGATCTGTGAGGAGATATAAGAGGGGCTAGAGTTGTTCAGTGCTTTATAGGTGTGAGTTAGTACCTTGAATTGACTCCTATAGCATACAGGAAGCCGATGTAAGGACTGGCAGAGGGGTGAGGTGTGAGAGAAACGACTAGAGAGGAAAATCAGTCTAGCAGCAGCATTCATTACGGACTGTAGGGGTGCAGTACGGCTATTGGGAAGACCAATCAGGAGAGGGTTACAATAATCCATGCGGGAAATTACTAGAGCATGGACAAGCTCCTTGGTAGTATCTGGTGCAAGAAAGGGGCGGATGCGGGCTATGTTTTTAAGATGGAATCTACAGGATTTGGCAACATGCTGGATGTGAGGCTCAAAGGTGAGACCAGAGTCAAGTATGACGCCAAGACAGCGTGCTTGCAAGGATGGACTGATGTTGGTACCACAAACTTGAAGGGAGAGCGAAAGAGGAGGATCAGTATTAGGAGGAGGAAAGACAAGGAGCTCAGTTTTTGAGAGATTGAGTTTCAGAAAGCGGGAGGACATCCAGTCAGAGATGGAAGAAAGGCAAGCAGTGACACGTTGCAGGACAGCAAGGGAGAGGTCCGGGGAGGAGAGATATAGCTGGGTGTCATCAGCGTACAGGTGGTAGTGGAATCCAAAAGAGGTAATACGTTTGCCAAGAGAGGCAGTATAAAGAGAAAATAGAAGGGGACCAAGGACGGAGCCTTGGGGGACTCCAACCGAGACAGGGCGAGGGGAGGAGGTGTCATTAGAAAAGGAGACACTGAATTTAGCTGTGATTAGGTCGTTAGTGACTTTGATAAGGGCAGTCTCTGTAGAGTGGAGAGGGCGGAAGCCAGATTGAAGGGGGTCAAGGAGAGAGTTGGAATTGAGGAAATGAGACACACGGGTAAAGACAAGTCTTTCCAGAAGCTTTGAGGAAAAAGGGAGCAGGGATATGGGACGGTAGTTAGAAAGGGTGGATGGGTCGAGGGATGGTTTTTTTAGTATAGGTACTACAGTGGCATGTTTAAGGTCAGCAGGGACGATGCCAGAAGAGAGCGAGCAGTTGAAGATGTGTGTTAGAGAAGGCACGAGACAAGTGGAGAGAGATCTGATAAGGTGAGATGGGACAGGATCGAGCGGGCAAGTGGTGGGGCGAGAGGAGCAAAGAAGAGCAGCCACCTCTTGGTCAGTAGCTGGGGAGAATGTCTGAAGGGTAGGAAAGGCATGATTTATGTGTGATTGAGAAACAGAAAGGCAAGGAGGGGAGAATTCTTTCCTTAGCTGTTCAATCTTGTCAGTGAAGTAACATGCAAAGTTATCAGAAGTAAGGTTAGTTTTGGGGGTGGCCACAGCAGGGCGAAGAAGAGAATTAAAGGTGTCAAAGAGACGCCTGGGGTTGCGGGAACATGAACTAATGAGAGAGGAAAAATAGGACTGTTTGGCAAGGGCAAGGGCTGCACTGTATGAACACAATATGAATCTATAATGGAGAAAGTCTGATTGGGTACGAGACTTCCTCCAGGAGCGTTCAGCACAACGGGAGCATCTTTGCAGGTAGCGCGTTGATTTAGTATGCCATGGTTGGGGGCGGGTCCTCCTCGAGGTGCTGGTTTGGAGTGGTGCTGCAGTGTTCAAGGCAGATGTAAGAGTAGAGTTATATATGGAGATGGCCAGTGAAGGACAGGAGAGGGAAGGGATGGACAGCAGTTGTGAATCAATGTCAGCTGACAACTGTTGGAGATCAAGAGAATTAAGGTCCCTCCTGAGTTGAGGGGGGTTAGGCTGAGGTTGTTGGGTGAGGGGGTACGCAAGAGCAAATGATAAGAGGTGGTGATCAGAGAGTGGATATGGAGTGTTGCAGATATTAGTTACTGTACATGCATAAGTGAAGATTAGGTCAAGGGTATTGCCAGCTACATGGGTGGGAGAATCTGCCCACTGCGATAGCCCGAGGGAGGAAGTCATTGAAAGTAGTTTAGTGGCTGCAGAGGTCAAAGGTGGGTTTATAGGAATATTGAAGTCCCCGAGAATTAGGGATGGAATGTTAGAAGAGAGGAAATAGGGCAGCCAGGCAGCAAAGTGGTCAAGGAAGAGAAGAGGGGAACCAGGGGGACGGTAAATAACAGCAATGTTAGCAGAGAAGGGTTTGAAAAGGCGAATTGAGTGTATTTCAAATGATGGGAAAGAGAGGGAAGGGGGGGGGGGGTGGGAAGAGGTTTAAAAGAGCAGTGAGGGGAGAGGAGAAACCCAACACCACCACCTTTACATTCAGAGTATGTATGATTGGTGCAGCATTGTGTTTTGCTTTGCATGCGTAATAGCCTCCAAATGCTTTCCTATGGGAAAGCATTGGATGTCTGATATCATCAAATTTGATGATCTCAGCCAAAGAGGCTGAGCAGGGGTGGGGCTAGCCACATAGAGAATGGTGCAACACTGGAAATATGGTGAATAATCTCACTTTTTAAAGGTAGGAGAGGGGGGCCAGAGCCTAAATTGTGATCTTAAAACTATAGTGTCATGAATACATGTTTATATTCCTGACACTGTAGTGTCTCTTCAATAAAACAGCTGAATTAAAAAAAAAATGCTAGACAATTGACATATAATGCTTGTTAGAAAAATGAGAGAGAAAGTCTAGCAACTTTCACGAGATATGAATATAATGTTATTCATTATTTTTTTAATAAGACAGAAGAACAGGGGAAACTTTAGAAAGTCTATATACTCCCCCTGGGATTTAGGAAATGTTGTACTCTTCATGTGAGTTGATTGGATGTCATTACAATGAAGTACTGTTCTAGAAGTGGAGAAACATTACAGCTGTTCTATACATTTGGTTCGTTCAGCTGTTGCAACAGAATAGTTAAGACTAAGAAAACAATCCACTAGACTGGATTTGATAGGATAACATTGCAAGAGGCACTAGCTTGACCCTATTGTGTCTAAGTTTATATGTACTAGTCTGTGGGAAATGAGGTATTTCCTCCGTTACTTGCATTTAACTTTAGGTGTCTGGGAAGCTATGACCTTGTGGTCATTTTAGCAAAATCGAAATAATTTGTTTTAATGAGGCAGGTTTCACATTTAAAAAAAAAAGTTAAACGATTTCCCTTTTAATAATCACTTTTAGTTAGGTTTACAAATAAACACATGAATTTGTTAAACATTTGAATTTGTTATAGAGAAGAAATACAGACATAATAAAGAGTTCACTGTAAAAAGCAAAGTTGTATTAACAAGCTATTAGTATATTAACCTTTTCAGTAAAAATAAGCATGATATCTATTTAAAGCAAATAATGTTCAATTAGCACACAAATTGAGAACTAAACAGAACGTTGCGGTTCACTGGTTTTTCAGTTTATACTTTGTTGGATAGTTGGGGGATATAGTCGCACTACAGGCAACAGTTAATTCAATGAACACATAGAAACTGCGTTTAGAATATGTATTTGCTTATTTAAAACAAGAATTACTGTAAGATTGAAAGCAATGTAATATCATACAGTGTATAAGAGTCTATAAGCAGATTGTGTTTATTATACCCCATTTGTTATGTTTTTTTTTTTCATGCACCATAACAATCACTGGTCCTTGGACAGATTATGGTATCTGTTTCCATTTCTCAGTTTTGCCACAAACTAGAAATAAAAACATTCTTGACCCCAGAATGGCAGTCAGATATCTCCATGTATCAAGAAGCTATTACCCCACTAATTGAAAGTGAATGCAAAGTTCTGTAGTTAATACCACAGACAGGTGCAAAAATTATATCTTCGATAGTTCCATTCATTGAAAAACATGAACAAGGATATTGCCAAACTATCTGGTATAACTTTTTTTTTCCATATTCATAATTGCCAGCTTTATCAAGCATGAAACCAGGTCAAGAATGAGACAGGTGACTGTGGGATGGCATGTAGTATAGCATTGAAACATTGTTATGTAAGTGACAAGCTATCCAACAAGGTCAAGACAGAAAAACAATGGCATTCTTGCCTAAGCACTGTGAGGTCATTTTAACTTATTTCAGTGGACACCTGAGAATACACTCAGTTGTTGCGGTAGAAATCCAAAACAGGAGCTGCCAGGACAAATTGAGCACTGTTAGTACACTGATCAGCCACAACATTAAAACCAACTGCATAATATTGTGTAGGCTCCCTCATGCTGCCAAAACAGCTCTGATGTGTTGAGGCATGGACTACACAGACATCTGAATGTGTCCCGTGATATCTGGCACGAGGGCAGATCCTTTAAATCATGCAAGATGGGAAATGGGGTCTCCATGGATTGGAATTGTTGTTCCAGCACATCCCACAGATGCTCAATCAGTTTGAGATCTGGGGAATTTGGAGGCCACGAACACCTTGAATTCTTTGTCATGTTCCTCAAACTGTTCCTTTACAATTTTTGCAGTGTAGCAGGGTGTATTATCCTGCTGAAATTTGAAAGAGGCCCCTGATAACAGGGAACACATTGCCCTGGAGGGCTGTACATGGTCTGCAACAATCTCTAGGTAGGTGGTGCATGTCAAAGTAATGTTCACATGAATGCCAAGACCCAAGGTTTCCGGTCTGCCTTCTTCCCATAGTGCATCTTGCTGTAATTTCTTCCCCAGGTAAATGACACACCCAGTGACCCACCTGATTTAAAATAAAAGTAATTAATAAAGCAGGCAATCTTCTTCCATTGCTCCATGGTCAAGTTTTGAAGGCTCACATCTCCATTAAAGGCCCTTTTGGCAGTGGACAGGGGGCATCATGATCAGTTTGACCAGTCTGCGGCTATGAAACTCCATGAGCAGCAAACTGCAATGCACTGTGTGTTCTAACACCTTTTGATTATAGCCAGCATTACGTTTTGAGCAATTTAAGCTACAGTACCTCTTCTGTGTGGTTGGACCACACAAACTAGTTTTCACTACCCACATGCATTAATGAGCTTTGGTAACCCATGATCCTGTTGTCGGATTACCATTTGTCCTTCCTTGCACCACATTTGGTAAGTACTAATCACTGTATACCAGGGAACACCCCACAAGACTTGCCATTTTGGAGATGATATTACCCAACCATCTAGGCATCATTATTTGGCAATTGTTAAAATCACTCAGATTTTTTTTTTCTTGACAATGTTTCCTGATTTCAGAACATTCAATTCAAGAACTGACCACTTTCTGTCTAATATATCCCACCCCTTGACAGGTACCATTGTAACGATTTAATAATTGTATTCACTTCATCTGTCAGTGGTTTTAATATTGTGGTTGATCAGTGCTTATTATGATATAATAATAGATATTGAGGGTCAGCTCCCAACAAGAAAACTTTTAGTCTGTTTGTTTAAAGGAACACTATCATGTTAGTATTAAAAGTGTGTATTACTAATGCCATATCACTCTGGCAACTGTTTAGGTCCTGGTCCCAAATTGAAGGGAGCAAAACATTTTGCTTACCTTTTCTTCATAACAGCACTGGTCTCCAACCGGCCATCCCACCTTCTTGGCTGAGATAAATAATATTGATGATCTCAGCCAATCCAATGTTTTCCCAACTATTTCTGCAGAAGCTCCAAGAGTATCTGTCTCAACAACCACTAGAGGTATTTAAATTTTATTTATAAAAGCATTGCTGTTTCTTCAGAATGACAATGATTTCATTTGCAAGGTAAAACTGGGATGAGGGGGTGAGAGTAAAATGGCACCCAATTCACTTCAATTAGATAAAGTGGTCTGGATGACTGTAGTTTCCCTTTAGTGAAATGGCACCCAGTTCACTTCAATGAGATAAAGTGGTCTGGGTGACTGTAGTATCCCTTTAATTGCTTTTGTAATTACAGGGTTGCATTTTTGTTATAGGTTATGCAAGTAATCCTCATTATTCCCAGTCAGTATATTATTTTTAGCATCAGTATGAAAATAAGAAAAATCTGCATTTGATGACATTGATTGTTTCATGCAGAATAATTTGAGTCAAGCCACAATATCTGTGCTTTGCAGTAAGACCTCATGCTATTCCCAGGCAACACAACAGAAAGATTGTAGAATGCCATTTGTTTTTTTGTTTTTTTTTACATTTCTTTATTTGGGGGCTTAAACTCGTGTGCCCTTTGTGTGAGGTATCTGACTCTCTCATCAAATATAAAAAGGGCATTTTAACATTTAGCGAATTATAAAATAAACATACTTTAAGAAACAGCTGGAGGTAATACTGCTATATTACTGATCTCTGTAAATAAGCATTCTGAAATACCGATTTTTTTTTCACATTACTCAATGTTTTTCTCTGCTACCACCATACTGATTTAGTATATGACATCTCGTTGTCTATCAAACAATCCATTCAAAAGTTAAATTGTCTGCTTCTAAAGCATCTACTACTAAGTTTAAACATTTTGATAATGTGGTTATTGACCCAAGTGAACGATGTCTTGGTATAAGTATGGTTAGAAATGGAAGAAATTAACATTGAATCCAAAATAAATCTACTGGGCTGACCACCTACCTTGTTTTCTTTTCCTCCATGCCTATTCAGTTGACATGAGGATGATCATCTTGAATAGATTGTTGTCTTTGTTGGTGCCTATCTTAAGCAGTGGATGTATGTTGATGTCATTATTTTTGGGTCCATTAAATAAACACTTAACTAAATAGCAGCCAAATGTCGTTTGGTTTTTTCAATTTAGCAGTTTTAACCAATCCGATAATTCAATTTGCACCTATATTTGGCTGAAGTTCATCTGTTTGTTGAAATTTGCCAATTTTCCATCTATGAACTCAGTCAGATCTCCATGGCTGATTTAACTTTCACAAACAGAAGCACTGCAGCCAAATCCTGACTGAATTGGCTTCATTTAATGGGTAAAGTCCCCCTGACCTGACCAAGGAATTGTCACCTAAAACAGATTGTTCATTACCATTGTTTGGCACTACCTTTTATGTAGATAAATCCCCCATGGCATTTTGTGGCCATAGCAGACTGCCTGGAGCCAGGGCATTGCCCACTTCCTAACCAAGCGAGTGACCAGCAGATGGATGAGAACAGCCACGAGGAGGAGCTGCCATTGCCTGTCAGGTTGAACATTGATAGTATCTTGAGACATGCTTTGTATTGGCTGCTTGTCTGACAGCAGCCTCAGCTCCTTCTTATTTTGACCAGTGATTTCCATTCTTTGTTTCATAATCCGCTGGATGCTCACCCCCCACTCACTGATTGTGTACTTAACCCTATCTTGTTTCTATCTTCCTATGCATCCTTTATTCTTCTGTGACGCTCCCCCTGTAATTATGCTTCACAGTAAGATGGTGCTTTATGCATCCATAAACAATCAGCTGTTATTTCCTTGCAGTTCAGGTCAGCTATTTTCAAATGATTATCATGAGATCCATTTGAAAATAGAGTGGATCCATTCAGCTCACTTTATTTAGTATTTTTTTTAAGTGAATATATTGAATATTGTGAACCACAGAGGAATTGAAACAGTTGAATGAAGGAGAATTGAGCTGAATGAAATCAGACAATTTTAAAAACCAAATTTGGCATTTAGTGAAAAGATCCCAGTTGTCTTTAAAACGTCTCAAGCTCAAAAGAAAAGGATGCATAAATATCAGCTTTCTTTTTAAAGTATCCCAATGTCATCAACCGCAAGGTCTGGCAAAGAGGAGAGCATCCAGGGGATATGGGCTGCAGCATCACACCGTTTGTTTGTGGATTCGGATACCAGGATATATGCTGGGGTGTTGTTGAAGAATTTTGCAGGGTTTTGGCTAACCCAACATTGTGTGAGTTTGTGCATATTTCAATGTTCTCCGTTCCTGTACCAGTTCACTTGGATATTTCCTAATACTGTAGTGTCTGGGTTGGCCAGACTGCCAGACTATGATAAGTATGTATGATGACCCTCTAGGTCTTTGCAAGTGACAGCAGAATGAGATGAGACAGTGTTCAATACATTCATTAAACTTGCTGGCTGTCACAGGTGGCAATCAAGCAATAGGAAACAGAGTCTGTGTTAGAAAGTCTCAGATATATGTGAATTCTCCATCCAGCTGTGCAGGTATTATGGATGGAGATATTTGATGTCACACCTCATAACTCTGGCATAGTACCTCTACCAAACCCATACATTGCATGCTGTGTGTAAGTATGGCCATGCAGCAGAGATCTGTACATTTTGTATACAAAAAAAGCCATTTGTACTTGCCTCTTAGACTAAACGTTGTTAGACCTCATGAACGTCCACTTAATCATTACCAAGTTGGTAATGAAAAGGTGTCTTATTAAAAACAGAAAAAATGTGTCTCTCAGCTCTCATTACTTGAGGCACATAAACTAGGTGTCTCTGATTAATCCATAACTAAATACTTTATAGTGATAGTAGGGATAAAACTAAAACCTGCAATAATTTTCGTCCAAGTCTTGGAGGCTGAGAACATTTTTCCAAAAGATCTTCTTGAGCTCTCAGGAATCAAACGATGATAAAAGCCTACTGCTAGGAACTACTTCTTAGATCTCTATTAGACAAAAAAAGGGAATGTAAGTAAACACAGTAATTGAGCAACAGGGAGATACAAATCCAGAACCTCTGCACTTTAACCCCTTAAGGACCAAACTTCTGGAATAAAAGGGAATCATGACGTGTCACACACGTCATGTGTCCTTAAGGGGTTAAATAAAGTAAGGAAGCCAATCATTATTACAAACAGCATATCCTTTAAACATACAACACAGAAGTGCACATTAATGAAGGTATTGATTCCATTATTCATTGATTGCACCGTTACTATGCATACATAATGGTTAAATTAGAGAGACAACGGGATAATTTATTGAGGGAAACAGAGCTAAATGATAAATAAAAATGATATAACGTAAGAGAATATATAAATAAAATTACAAAAAACATGGAAATGAATGACTTGAAACATCCTCAAATTGCATTTTGATAAAAATTTAAAACACATGAAATGTGTTTTGAACTATATGACTTAATATATTTTATAAATAACAGTTTTCTTTTTTTAATGTTTTAATGCATATAATGAATTTTGCATGTGTGATATAACTACAGTATTGCACACCAAGCACCTTATGTAGGGGCCCAAGTTCCATATTTAAAGACTGGAGTGAAACCTGTATTTGAGCGACTAGACACTGGATAGTGATGATGGGGCATGGAGTGGTGGTACTGCCAAGAGGTGATGTGCTTTTACAGAAAGGGGAAGTTATACTGTACTGAGAAGTGACATTCGGTTGACGTGGATGTATAATTATGAAGCAGGAAGTCATTTTAGAGAGGGTTAAATTGGAAATGTGCTGAAAGGTTATTGACGAGAGTGGATGCAATATTAGAGAGTGGTTGTTCCATTTGGGGAGAATAATTCATTTTGGGCAGTGCAATGTTGGTGGTTGGGAAGAAATAGAAAGCACTGTTGCAGGTAGGGAAACCTAGGTCGGAAGGATAGTGATTTAAAATAATTTATTATTATTCATTATTATTATTTTTATGCACATGCATCATGTACACCACACATACATTTATGTATCTCACAAATACTCATGCAATGCATTACGCTCATTAACACATAGTGCCACAGTATTAAAATTACAAAATGAAGAGCAATTAGAAAAGAGGCACAGAGAAGACTACAAAAAAGTGCAATGCAGTACTTCTATGGTGACATGAATTTAAATGACCTATGCTGCCTCGATGTTTGTAGTGGAGCTTTTTTTATGATGTTGCTCCTGTTAGTTTAAATCCTGGCTGCTCCCCTTTATGACATTATTGCTTGATACAGTTTTAACTTATCTGAAAATTACTGAAACATTTCATTGCAAATTACTGTTTATTCTATGTCACTTTATGTAATGTGAAAAACATATTTCCATTTTTAGATCTTTACAATGGGGGATAATGCATGCATAACTTATATCAATATTCCCGTACAGAATGTAAATCAGTGCATCTATGATTTTACTAAATATGCATATGTATGTAATGAACGGGAGAACAGATAGTGTGAACGTCAGAGCTACAGGGTAAAATCATATTTTGTTTGTCCAAAATGCTGATCACCAAATATACACATTTTATATTTTGTATTAAGGTACTCCACAGCTTTCTCATGGCTTAATAATGAATCCAATTTGAATATAATTGTTATTTTAAAAAGAAATATCTGTATCATGTTCTATGAAGTTTTAAACATGGCAATGAAAAGGATGGACAAAAATGGAAAGAATGAATCTCTGGTGCTATGACGTATAAGATGAAGAAAGAAAAGGTCAATGAGCTTCTTACATCATAACCTGTGAAAGAACCTTAGGTGTTGGAGTGTCCTTTTCATTGGGAAGATTTAAAATAATCTCAAAAGTGGTCTGCCCGCTTCAGGACCCCCCCCCCCCCCCCCCTGCAGTTAGAGAAATGAGAGATGTAATAGTACATAGAATAGGTGGCAGAGCTAAATGGCTTAAAATGGGGCATGGTTTAAAATGTGTGTAATTGGGGGTAAAGTTCTTTGGAAAAAAAGCAAATTATAGAAGAAGAAGAGAAGACACATCCTTATAGGAACATCGGGAAGGTATTATTTAATGGCATATATTTCTTTGTACTTTGCCCTGGGCTCCTCTGCACCTTAAAACAGATTTGTACATAAACATGTTCAGGCAAAGTATAGTTAGAGGAACATGCATAAACCTGACACCTATCATTAAGACAATTCTAAATTTCTGCTACATCTCCATTTGTGCAGCTACATCGACTCATGTGCATTCCAGAAACAAAAAGAGATGAAGACAGAAAACTTGCATACAGACCATATGCTTAACGTTAACCACAAAGGCGAAACGGAAAGCTGGTTTCTTAGTACTTCAGGTCAACATTTGTTTCCAGTTGTGGTCAGGGTAAACCTGTAGGATCAAAACTAATGATTAACGAGGATTTAAAAAAAAAAAAAAAAAAAGGTTCTGTTAACCCTGAAAATATGTTTCTTAACCTTCTTGCTCTTTAACCATAGAGCATTTATGCTCGGGATCAAATTAACCTTTTCTGAATTTGAATGAGTTCTTTGGGAGCTAGAATTTAATTGTATCTAATTAATTAGTCCTAATTATGTAAGTAACCTAACATTTTTTTATATATTGTATTTAATTATGCATATGCAATTATAATTAAATTTGGCAATTGTGAATATTGTGATTTTTGTGCTGATATTTCCATTTAGTTTTAATGCCCATGTACTACAATTCACAAGGGCTTACTATTTCATGTTTTTTGTTACTTAACTCTAAACATGAGACAGATGTTATATTTTCATTGCTTTACTTTTTATTTAATGCTAATTAACCTTTTACACCTATTTGACCATTTTACACTTTTTTATTTGCCTTTGAACATAAGGTATCGACATCACATTTCTATTGCTTTTCATTTAATGTTAATTAACCTTGTACAGCTTTACTATTTTATTCATATTTCATTGATATAACCATTTTATTTGCTCTGATTAGCTCAATAAAGATGATATCTTACACATGCTTCATGATGAATGTCTGGACATGTCTGCTGACTCCTTCGATCACCAAATCCCGTTACCCTTCCATTCCCAATGAGTAACGCAACACCATGTTAAGTGGGTAGAGGAAACGGCCACAGCTTTATTTAAACCAGCACAACCAAATACTGTCAGCTGCTGGTTTTACTCAACAGACAGGTGCACTTTAAACTTCTTCCAGAGCATCTTCAGCCTGTCAACCAGATTCAGGCTGCGACTCCCCAAGCCCATCTGGACATTATTCATTTACCAAACTTGCTGGCACAGGAAACCTGCAGCTGTGTCAAAATGAAAAACAGGGAAAACACAACACAACACAATCAACAATTCCAGAACAGTTGGGGAGGGTGGGTGGGGAAAGACACTGCCAGGCTCCCTCAGCATTGTTCACCAGTAGTCTGGTAATTTTCACAGAATTCCATGCTTTCAACTGTAAAACCAACTGTGTCCTTTGGGCTGCTATGCCAACCCCTCAGGGCAGCAGTCAAGCTCCCCCCTCCCTATTCGCTCTGGGGGTTGGCCTTTCTCACTGAATGATCATTAAGGCAGGTGAGGACAGAGTCAGGTGCATCAACATAATGGAATACTCTAACAATTTGAAGTAACCTTATCTAACTGGCCCCACTTGTCCCAAGAACTGGCCATACAGATCAATTACATCAGCCTATCAATGCTTAGCCTTCTTGCGTTACCTTTACACATTGAGCAAGGGGTTCATGCGTGGATAACACTGTTACCTTTGGCAATTGAATAAATACATGTACTCAATTGCATTGCTGCTGTCTTGAACTTTAACAGCCTGATGTGTTATCGTAATGGAGAACCCAGTTCTGTAATGAACTACATCTATCATTAGCAGCAATCTCTCCCACATTTTAAAGGACCACTCTAGGCACCCAGACCACTTCAGCTTAATGAAGTGGTCTGGGTGCCAGGTCCAGCTAGCTTTTACCCTTTTTTTTATAAACATAGCAGTTTCAGAGAAACTGCTATGTTTATACTGATGGTTAAGCCAGCCTCCAGAGCCTCTAGTGGCTGTCTCATTGACAGCCGCTAGAGGCGCTTGCGTGCTTCTCACTGTAAAAATCACAGTGAGAGCACGCAAGCGTCCATAGGAAAGCATTATGAATGCTTTCCTATGCGACCGGCTGAATGCGCATTCAGCCGATGACATCGCGAGAAAGAAGAGGAGGAGGAGGAAAGCTCCGCGCCCGGCGCTGGAGAAAGAGGTAAGTTTAACCCCTTCCTCCCCCCAGAGCCCGGCGGGAGTGGGTCCCTGAGGGTGGGGGCACCCTCAGGGCACTCTAGTGCCAGGAAAACGAGTATGTTTTCCTGGCACTAGAGTGGTCCTTTAATGTAACAGTTTTTGTAATACCCAAATTGCAGACGTGTTCATTTCAGTTTCCAAGATATGAGGTTTCATACTTGGTTACGTCTTATGCCTATGTCTTGGGTCTGTTTTGCAGCTCACTAATTAAAAATATCCCTGAAAAATATTAATTTTTAAATGAAACCACACTAATGTATTTCATTCACATTCATCCACTGTGCTTAACTGACATAATTGTATCTTTTTAAAAATGGGTTTAGAACTTATAGGACGTTTGGCCATTATATGCCTTTTTTATATAAGGAAGTCATCCTCCAGTTTGACTTTTGTTGGGGTTTGGAAGAACCATATACTCATTCTAGTACTATTAGGAATAGGAGAGGGAGGGCATTCCTTGATTTGTTGATTTAATTGGTTAATAAGAAGTCAGGGATATGTCTAGAATTACTTGTAGGATTTAGAATAGGGGACAGTTCGAAGGAAACGAGCACGAACTCTCCAAGTTAAGATACTCAATTATTTTTTTAAGCATATTTATTTTAAAAGTTAAGGGCTGACTTTATTAATGCCGACATAATTTCTCTTATGTCACGGACAAGCACATTATAAATTTATGAAACATTTAAATAGGTTGTAGAGCTCTAGTAAACTTTTTGGTTTATGGGAGAATTAAGCTTTCTGAATCCTGAATATGTATTCACAAATGATAAATTGCAACTTTCATGATCATCTGCCAAATGTGAATGTGACCCTGGTGGAGGATCATTGGAGTTGTAGTACATTAACTGCTGGATGGGCACAATTGTCTACACCTTCTCTGCGGTAAACCATCTAATGCTAATATCTACATAAATTAAAATATCATTGGGTGAAAAAAAAATGAGTGTCTAATACAAAATTAATGCTTTTATTTTCTTTTCAGCCTCTAAATGTTAGTGGGAAGCATTATCAGTTTCTGTCATTTTAAGCATAATATTTATTGTAGAAAAGCATGTTTTTTCTTTGTAAGTATAAAGTAATCTTTAATTTTCATGACTTAACAAAGTTGGTATGTGATTACGCACAGTTCATAAGGATCATTTTAGTAACTTAGCCATGGCTTCTATGATCCTGTGCAAGATACTCATAAATTACGATAAAGAAGGAACTAAGAGGTGTGTGGCTGATAAGAAAAATATGAGGAAAAGAAAACATGAACCAGGAGAGCATTAATGAAAGAAAAATGTTTTATGAGTGAGAAGTGTGTTAGTTTAAGGAATAACGTTTTTCATGGTCATTTTAAATTAAATGTACTGTTTAAAAATCCTAAACAATTATCTCTCTTTCTGTGTGTCTGTCTATACACCATCCACTAATCTATCAAATGCATGAGATGCGCATTATTGTGACTCTTGCATATTTGTTTCAAATCTCAGAACTAATGGAAAACACGTCATACCTGTTGATTAAATCCTGTAATTTACAGCATGATGTCATCCACATGAATTACATTTTTTAAACCTACTGAGAAAATAAAAACAGCAAAATCAGTCATTTAGTATTGGTAGCCCTTCTATTTAGTTATTTATTACTGGTATTTATAAAGCGCCAAACACATTCTGTACAATTGGGGAAAAGACAATACAATAAGAACAGACCGATACAACAGGTAGATTGTTCTGATGCGACAGACTTTCACTGTCTATCAGACATGATAGAAATGGAAACTCACTCATTTGCAGTATGACATAGTCCCATCAATAATAATGAAGAAAGTTGGACTGGACACAGATAGATGGTTTTGGCAGAATGCATTGGAAAACCATACAACGTTTTGGCTCCCACAGGAGACTTAATAGTCCCATCAATAGGGCACAGATCTAAGAGCCTAACAAATATAAAGTAAGTAAAAGGTAAAAAAAAAAAAAATTGCCTTAGCTATTGGTGCATTTTAGCAAACATTTACATTTAGGGAAAAGGTCAACAATGCTAATAGAATCAATTGTCCACCAAAAAAAACCTTACCTACTATTTGCTTCCTCTGTGGCTATATGTATATATACAACCCTGGAGATGCTGCTTCTGAGTACTCATTTGCTAAGTGAAGGTGGGAGCAGCACTTTTTAAATAAAAAGAGAATACTTCACTCCTGGCCAGCACTGAATGAGAAGGGGAGCAGATTTGCAGCAACGGTCTCATATCTATCTATCTGACCAAACCAGCATACAAACTAGCCTGTGAGCTTCAAACAAGGCTTAAGAACCTTTAGGAATGTAAAGGGAGTAATCGTGAGGAGGAATAATGGAATAAAAGTGGTACACATGTTGTCTACCACAGCAGATACCTAATGGGGGAGGTGATTCACTACCCTAAAAGGGGTTTAAGCCCTAGAAAATATTGGTGGAAAACATAGAATGTGGTGAAACACCAAATAAAATGATTAAATATAACCTTTAATGAAACCTGATAAAAACTATCCAATGAATGGATATATAAATGTAACAATAAAGTACTCTATAGTTGGAATTTGGAACAGTGACAAAGAGAAGGGGGGACGAGTACAGCTAAGCAATAACATAACTTGTCCTGTGACAAGGAGAAAAACGTAATCCTATGACTCTGAGTAAATATTCCCAAGGAAAACCTGGATGTTGAAATCCTAAGGACTGAGTACCAGCATATTCCTACCAAAGTTTGAAACGGGAAAAATATGACTGAAGGATATTGGTACAGAAATACCCAAAAGTGTGAGGAAGAGGCAACCAGGAACAAATACTAAAAATACATGCAAACACATATTAGCTCTCTATAGCTCAAATATATGAAAAAAGTATCAAGTGGGCTAGAAAGCCACTGAAAGCATAAAAATAAGTATACATATCAGAAAACCGATATATAGTTTGAACCTATGGTCCTAAGGTTGTCAGTTGTTGCAAGCTAGAAAATTTCTCTCAGTATAAATGCAGGTGTATAAAAATATCAGGGAGCGAGTTTGTGGTATAAGTCAGCAGTCCATAGACTGTCCTATAGTATCTGGGGTCATATAAAGAGGTAAGTGTGTCGGTTGGTCCCTGTGCTAGTATAAAGTTAGTCAGAATAGATTTCTGATCCCTAAATATTGGCCGCCGACACATGTTCCCCCACACGAGTAACCAAAGATGGATACAAATATCCCAACAAATATAACTAAGAGTTGTGAAAATTGCTAAAAAGGCTAAGTACGTAAATAAGAAGTCTAATAGGAGTCCTGAGCGGAGGAGTTCGAGTACAGCTAAAGCTTAACAAATCATAAGTAAGAAAAAAACGCCAGCTTTAAGGAAAACCTAAAGTCCGCACTCTACGCGCGTTTCACCCGACGATTAAGCAGGAGTGCGTATTGCTTAGCTCTTCCCCTCTTCTTTTTGTCACTGTTTTTCTTTCTGTATTGATATTTTCTTCCAACTATAGAGTACTTTAATGCTACATATATATATCCATTCATTGGATAGTTTTTACCAGGCTTCATTAAAGGTTATATTTTATCATGTTTTTGTTGTTTCACCACAATCTATGTTTTCCACCGAGGAATAATGGGAAACCCAGAACAGAAGGAGACATAGAGACAATGGTAATAGGAGACACAGTTAAGCCGGACAGAAACACAAGGGCAAGTATGACAGCATGAAGAGAGAAGGGTGACATGGTAAACAATAATGGATTAAAGATAATTGGTTGGAGTGGGAAAATTGGGTGAGTGGAGAATCGTCTGAATCATTAGGGGTTGGGAAGAAACATAAATAGGGAATAGGGACACCAGGAAGTCAAAGGAAAATGCATTTAGTCTCTTACAACACAGACATGCACCACACACTAATACTTCATGAATCTACACAAATGTAACACATATATACTTATATGTACCACATATGCTCTGGGGAGGCAGATTCAAGCCACAAAATATTTTTTTCTAACCTAGCAAAAAAATTAAAAAATAATCTCTGTAACTCCAAGGATGTTTGAAAGATTCACAGTTGATTAAGGAGAAACTTTCCATCAGTCAGCTATAACCCAGATACTTAAAAATGTTAGGCTTCATGAACACAAATGAGAAGTGATCTATTGGTAAAAACTATTAATATCTCATTTGGAGTTTGCCAGAAGTCGTGAGACACAGCAAATGGGGAAAAAAGTTTTTGGGCTGATGAGATCAAAACTGAACTTCTTGAACTTAATGTAAAGGACTGTAGATACAGCAAAATACAGAGGAAAGTCCCAACATTAATAATGGTGCAACAAATAGGGTATATGTGATAGGACTAAAACCTGAATAGGATTCTATATAAGACAATACCATAGCAAAACCAATGCTTTATTGTGAGGAATTCCTTTATTATCGCTTGGACATATGGTGCATGGTATGTCTACTAAATGTTAAAAGACAAAAGAGAGGGAAGGCAAAGAAACAAGATGGATAGTGGCAATTCCAAAAGGGACCTAAATGCCCAAAGAAACACTTAAGTAAGAGCTTGAAAATAGCTCATCCTAGAGAATCTCCAGAGTATATATCCACTTGTAAATAGATACAATAATTAGTCTGCTACCTAAAGTAGCAGAGTGGTCTAAGACCCAAGAGTAATCACCAAAGACACATACAACTTTGAGTCTGGTTAGTGTCTCCTCTTTCCAGAATCTCAGTCAGAGTGCAGCGCTATATCAGTAATTTAAAGTGCACATACAACAGAACACAAATATATAAGCATATAAGCATTTACCCCTTTAAGAGTGTATCTTAAGGGGTTTACATGAAAATAAAAAGAGAGAGACACATAGAATAATTCTGTAGAATATAGGTGAATTAATGTTGATCAAGCGGGTGAAAATACACTCACTTTTTTAAGAGCCTTTTTTTAGGTATAGGCTCTAAACTTTAGCGTGTCTGTGTCTTTAAGGTAGACAGCATTACCCCTCTTGTAGCTCTAATTTCTTAACAGTTGCTTTTCACAATATGCATAGGTGAGAAAAAAACAGAATAGACAATCTCTAGGTGTATCACCCGTAATTGCAGACTATATTATAAACAGGTAACAGAAATAACTGCTCACCTTTTCAAGAGCCTTTTAACAACTGGCTCTAAGTATCCTTGCTTGGTGTCAAATTGCAGGGTGACACTACCCTTACTGGAACCAGGTACAACATGCAGGTAGTATGGTCTAAAAATGTATTCTATATGAATTAAAATAACACATACAATAAAAAAATAAAAAACATGTATATAGATATAATATACAGAACTTTCTCCTATCGCCAAGACGCGTTTCACCTCTACTTCCGGCTTCCTCAGTTGGCATAATCTTCATTGTACTCTTTCCCAGTTTTATGGCGTTCATTTTCCCGCCATTTTTTTGTCCTCCAATAGGCGTCCTCCTGTAGTCCTCATATCGTTCTCTAGCTGTTGCGTCACTTCCAGTACTTCTCGGGAACTCCAAGTACCAAGATGCATTTCTCTTCCTGTTCCTCCTTGTTAAGGGTTGCTGGATTCTATCCATGCTATGTTTACATAGCTTAAATGTCCGTTATTCTTATTCAGACCTCACGCATAAATACATAAGGAGGGCGGAAGCAAATAGAATTATATATATGAATATTAAAGAGAACATTATGCTGCATAAAAGCTGCATATAATGTTCTCTTTAATATTCATATATAGGTGGCTGGGTACCAAGAAGTCACGTAGGTTTTTTCCCCTCCTGGCTGTTAGTGATGCATAGGGAGTCAATGCGTTTTTGAGATGTGTATCTTGTGTGAGTATGGGCCAAAATCGATTCAGAACGGATTTTGCCGGTTCCCACCCCAGATTAAAATCCGCAATGCATCTAATCTGCAGATTTTCTTAATTTTTCTGGACATTTTTTAACATGACCTCTCTATCCATGTCCAAAGCTATTTTTATTTATTTTTTTCGATTGGGATATCCTCGTTCTTTGAAGTGTCTAATGTTGAGTAGTTCCTGCATACTCTAAGGTACTGTCCTATTGGTATACCCTTTTTAAGGGGTTTAGGGTGGTAACTCTCCCATTCCAAAAAGCTATTTGTGGCCGTAGGTTTCCTAAACAATGTAGTTTGAAGATGATTATTTTCATCATTGTGAGGTCCAAGATATTGAGAGTGAACTTCAGATTCATCTCATTACAGTTAAGGAGGTCCACAATTCATCGAATGTTTCCAGGGTGCCTGTCCATATCACCAACACATCATCAATATAAAGTTTCCACGTGTGTATAAATTTGGTGAGATGGGTAAGCTCCCTGGAAAAAAAACACAGATTTTTCCCACCATCCCAGGTGCAGGTTGGCATACGATGGGTCACAAGATGTCACCATTGCAATCACATGTAGATAGCAGGAATTGTTGAACAGAAAGAAATTATGAGTGAGAACAAAATTGTAACAGTTTCATTACACATTCTGTATGTACTTGGTGGCTTTCACCTCTTTGTTCTAGGAAGTTCCTGGTGTGTCCCAATCCAATCATATGTGGTATAGATGAATAAATAGACTCCACATCTAAACTGCATAGATGTGCCCCTGTTGGTGGCTGTATAGTAGATAAGTAGCTTAGGGTTTCTTTAATGTCCTTCAGGTATGAAGGTAAGGTCACAACAAAGTTCCTTAGTACCTGATCTATGTACAGACTTCCATTTTGGGATTTTCTACCCCTGAAACGATTGGTCTTCCCGTTAGTTGTGCATATTATTTGTTTATTTTTGGTAGACAGTAGAAAGTTTAGATTTTTGGAGATTTATTATAGATTAAGTTATATTCCTCTTTGGAAAGTATCCTATTGTCCAGAGCTTCATCTAGTAGAGATTTATATTCAGTTAGATATTGTAGAGTTGGGTTCTTTTTCAGGATTCTGTAAGTTGATTCCCCTTTCAGAACCCTTTCCACCATTAAGGTATATTCATCCCTATTCATCACCACTATGTTATCCCCCGTATCAGCGGGTTTAATTATAAGTGATTGATTCTTTTTCAGATCATTCAGGGCAAACCATTCATGTTTGGGACATTACCTTTTACACCGAGCAAGCGGATCTTTTATAATGTAATTTTTATGTCCAGTGGATTGGATGTCCAGTGGAGAGCAGAGCAGTGTATCTTATATTGAGAGATCTCATTACAGTAAACTGTGATGAATAACAGGTATGCATCTTTAGAATCGATTAGGACAGTTTTTTACATTTATTTCTTCCACGCTGTATTGTTTAGGGGAGGTGATTCTCTCTAAACACACGCCTTGTTTATTGGGATTGGATGACCCATCTAGAGGGGCGTACCTAATGGATTGGCGTGGACTTTTAAAAATTGAGTCCTGGGAGACGACTTTACTAGCCCCAGACAAAGGCACAACACAGTAGCGCCGAAACGCGCATCGGGCATTTTTCATTCTTATTTTTTTTATTATTTTCCTTATTTATTTTGGGCTTTAGGGTGATGGAGCTTTTGGGTGTATAGATGTAATTTTTTTGCTTTGGGTTTCTAGACAAAAAGGGGGCATATGAGCTTTTTTAGACTGTAGGTAGCCTAGCAAGCTTGTATGAGTCAGAGCTTTCACCCATAAGACTTTCAATTTATGCAAGGAAATACCTATAACTATTTCGTCATTTTGGCAGATCGTAGAGTGGGTTATATTTACAAGTACTCTCTACCTACTTATTGGTGTTTAGACTTAGTGATTAGACATCTGTTGGATAATTACAATATTTTGTTGCCAGCAGCATGTTATGGTTAATACAAGTGTCAGTTTCGCTCATCTGATAGTCTTGGTGTATATATTCTCAATTGTGTGACCTTATCGGCAGTTAAAATGAGTTGCAGGGATCAGCCTATTATAGCACGACCCATTCTAGACCGAGTCCATATAGAGAATTCAGGGTAGACTGACTTTGAGTTCATTGTTTGCACTGCTGCTTAGTTATTGTTCCTCTAGATACTCTTAGGTCTTAGACCACTCTGCTACTTTAGGTAGCAGACTAATTATTGTACCATGCAATATATGTCCAAGCGATAATAAAGGAATTCCTCACAATAAAGCATTGGTTTTACTATGGTATTGTCTTATATAGAATCATATTCAGGTTTTAGTCCTATCACATATACCCTATTTTTTGCACTGTTATTAAAGTTGGGACTTTGTGCATAGGCGTTACTCCAATATTGTGGTTCCTTTTGGGAACAATTAAATTTAGATTTCCACTTTAGGGTTAGGCCCTTAAAATTAGAGGACACAATTCAAGGACCTTATTTGTTTATTCTCTTTGCAATTCTAGAGGAAAACCTGCTTTAATGTGTTTTAAGACTGAGGGGGACTAAAGATATACAGGAGAACCTAAATGTCTTAGCATAGCTCAGTCAAAGTTCAGAGCTCAATCGGATTAAAGATCTCTGGCAACACTTGAAAATTGCCATCCACCAATGGTCCCCATACGAGTTGTAAGAGCAAAGCTGCCAACAATAATGGTCAAAATTTCAGAGTCTAGATGTACAATACTGGTAGATATGACAAAGCTGCAATTGCAACAAAAGGTTGTTGTACAAGTACTGGTCCCAACATTTCACAAGTTATGTGTCAAAATAATAAAATGTATTTCCATCTTTGTGTAAAGCTAATGCCAACAACTTTTTAATTTCCAAATTGAACACTGTACAATATATAAATCTGTAAAAGCAGGTTTACTATTTGAAAAGGCACTGAATGAGAATATATTCTTTAGTGTTGTATTTTAACAGTGTATTGTCATAGACATATCTAAATAAAATCGTGAACTCTACATGTATGTTAGCTTTAAAACTCTGAACATTTGAATTAATATTTCTTTCATAATACTTTACGCTTGGTATGCACATGCCTGATTCTTGACTTTGTGATTTTAGACAATCATCAAAATGTATTTTGCATTCGGAATTTTTTTCGTGTGTTACCCATAGCTTTTGTCTTCAAGTGCCCCTGTTTATTTGACTTGAGTTTTGATCTCTAATCATTCTCTGGTTTCCCTCACCCATGACTGTATTATATTGACTGCTGTGTTTGGATATGCTTCTGATTTATAACTATTCTAAACTGACACTCCATCCTGAGGTGAAAATGTATTATCCTATACAGACACCATGCTTGTCCGAAAGCTGCAAAAGGGTTCAAAGAATAAGTGCATTTAACAACCGAGTATAGCAGGGATGTTTAATGTTTGACTAAATGTATGTAAGATATTATTTAGGATTTCCCTTCTGTAAATTTCCATTGCATCATTTGTTTAAGGAAATACCCATATTAAAATAAAAGATTACATGTATCATATGTATTTTTTGTAATGCATACATTTAAGTTAACCCCTCTTTTCAAGCTTACCTTTTTTCTATAGTAATACGTCAAGCCCTCTATTGTCAGTACTAATGCTTATCCAGCTAAAAAAAACAGGCATCACTTAAGGGTTACTCCAGGAACAATGACCACTACAGTGATTTGAAGTGATCAAGGTGCCTAAAATATTTAGTTTACACAGCCACACATACAAAGTGTAATCTCTTTGCTGCTGAAAGTGTAACTCAGCTCACTGTAGCTCATCGGGGTGTCATTAGCCATCCCAACAAGAGTTATTATTATAATTGACATTTATTTAGTGTCAAATTATTCTGCAGTACTTTACAATGTTATAAAGGAGAGAAGTTAACAACAAATGAGAAAAAGTATTACATATTTTGACCGGAGTGCTAGGTTGATGAGGACCCTGCTCAAACAAGCTTACAATCTAGAGGAGGTGGGTATAAAAGTACAATAGAAAGGGCAGCATGGAGGATAGTAACCAGATGAGACTGTGTCAGCACTGGAAGGTGAGAATTAAAGGACCACTCTAGGCACCCAGACCACTTCAGCTTAATGAAGTGGTCTGGGTGCCAGGTACCTCTAGGATTAACCCTTTTTTTTATAAACATAGCAGTTTCAGAGAAACTGCTATGTTTATAATGAGGGTTAATCCAGCCTCCAAATCCTCTAGTGGCTGTCTCATTGACAGCCGCTAGAGGCGCTTGCGTGCTTCTCACTGTGAAAATCACAGTGAGAGCACGCAAGCGTCCATAGGAAAGCATTGTAAATGCTTTCCTATGCGACCGGCTGAATGCGAGCGCGGCTCCTGCCGCGCATGCGCATTCAGCCGATGACGTCGCGATCAAGATGGAGAGGAGGAGGAAAGCTCCCCGCCCGGCGCTGGAAAAAGAGGTAAGTTTAACCCCTTCCTCTCTCCAGAGCCCGGCGGGAGGGGGTCCCTGAGGGTGGGGGCACCCTCAGGGTACTCTAGTGCCAGGAAAACGAGTATGTTTTCCTGGCACTAGAGTGGTCCTTTAATTTGAAAGTGTCCAAGATAGGTTTGAAGAATGACAGTTATTCTGGGAGGCAATAGGCAATTATGAAGAGATTGAAGGACTTCTTAAGGATTGAAGACTAGGTGAGAGTCTCATGGAATGAGTCAGGCTGTTCCATACTAATGGCACGATCCACAAGAAGTCTTTTAATTGTGAGATAGCAACACTGGTTTGAGCAGTGGATAAGACAAACTCACCTTTACCGTGGAGTAACTGAGAAGTGGTGTACATATGTGGTGTACCTAGGAATTATCAATGAGAGTCCAGAGAGACCAATAAGCAAATAACTACAATAGTCAATGCATGAAAAAGCTCGTTAGTAGCACCTTGCAAAAGAAAGGCTGAAATGCAGGGAACGTTTCTAAGGTGAAATTAGCATGTT
Organism: Pelobates fuscus; assembly: GCF_036172605.1. NCBI lineage: Eukaryota > Metazoa > Chordata > Amphibia > Anura > Pelobatidae > Pelobates > Pelobates fuscus. Next base: position 160,774,101 of record NC_086321.1, read on the forward strand.
TTTTTTTTGACTGGCTGGATATGAGGTGTAAACATGAGGCTGGAAACTACGATAGCACTAAGGCAGCAAGTTTGCAAGGACAGGCGGATGTGCTTACCATCAACTTGCAAGGAGAGTGACAATATAGGATTAATAGTAAAAGAAGGGGAAGATAAGATCCATAGGTTTAAAAAAAATGAGTTTTAGAAGGTGGAAGGACATTAGTGAAGCAATCTACGACAGTGGGAGATGGATTGGGAGAGGAAAGGTATATATGGGTGTCATCGTCATACATGTGGTAGCAGAACCCAAAAGAATGAATAAATTTGCCAAGAGAGTCAGTAAAAAGAAAAAACAGAAAGGGTTGAGGACAGAGCCTGCTGAGACTGCATGAGGGGAAAAGGTGTTACCAGAAAAAGAGGCACTGAAGGATCTTTGGGAGTGATAGGATGAGAAACATGAATGTACAGTGCCATGAAGGTCAAGGGTTTAAAGAATTTGAAAAAGGAGAGCATGTGAAAGGCAACAGAGAGATCTACAAGAATAGTTATGTATCAGTGGCCTTAAGATTCAGCCACAATTACAATGAGCAGTCTCAGTAGAATGAAGTAAGCCAGAGGGTCGAGGAGGGAGTAAGAGTAGAAAAGGTGTTTTAGACGGTTATAGACAAGACCAGAAGCTTTGAAGAAAAAAGGAATTAGAGATATGGGATGGTAGCTGGATGGGGAAGATGGGTCAAGATATATTTTTTTAGGATGGCTATGACAGTGGCATGTTTAAGGTGAGCAGGGATGATGCCAGTAGATATGTAAATATATGTACGATGGGCAGCACAAAGCAAGGGGAGAAAGATCTGATATCATGAGTGGGAACGGAATCAAAAGGATAAGTGGTAGTGTGAAACTATAGGAGAATCACAGACACCTTCTGTTTAGTCCAAGTCCGATTAAGAGATAGAAGTCAAGGGGGAAAATTATTTCTTCAACTGATTGTTCTTGTCAGTAAAAGAGCATGTAAAGTTATGAGCTGAAATATTAGTAAGGAGGTGGCCACATCAGAGAGTGGCAGGTTAGATAGTTAAAAGTATCAAAGTAAAGCCTGGGGTTGTGAAAGTAAGTAATAATGAGAGAGGAAAAGTATGATTTTCTAACAAAGAAGATGACTGTGCTATACGAGCATAGCATGACTTTGTAATGGAAAAAGTCTTACAAGATGTAAGACTTCCCCCTGCAGCACTCAGCTGAACAGGATATTCTTTGTAGGTAGTGGGTCATGGTTGGAGACTTATCTGCCTTGAGGTGCATGTTTTGAGCCAGCTGTTTGTCTGGGGCAGAGGTGGATGTACTTTTGTACAATAAGATAGCCAGAGAAGGACAGATGAAAGTAGAGATGAGCTGAGAATGTGTTATAGAGATGGGAGACTGAGTATGCATCTGAAAAAAGGAGGTTGAGTACATTGCCATCAACATGTATGGGTAAGTTAGCCCAGGGTGATAGTCCAAGAAAGAAAGTAACAGAAATAAGTTTTGAAGAGTTTGAAGGAGATTAAATTAGGATGTTGAAGTCCCAAAAAATTGAAGATGGAATATTAGCGGAAAGGAAGTGGGGGAAGCTGCTCCCCTCTTACCCTCCACAAACTCCCATATCCTACCCGAAAGACACACACACACACACACACACACAATGTAGCCCTACACGCATACAGTGCATCCCTCACACAAACACACCCTGCATGTATCTCTTGTACACAAACACACAGCATGCACTTACCACACACTCATCCACTATACACACATACTGCATTCACTATGCACACACACTCCCTCCCTTACACACAATGTATTCCCAGTACACACACTACATCCCCTAAAACTAACTTGAATCCCTATGCTTGACATTCCATAAACTCACACATTACATCATGTACAATAATACACAACACATCTCCTACACAACACATCTCCTACACACATACACTCCACACACACTGCATCCACTACACACACACACTTCCTTCCTTACACAGACACACACTGTATTATTTATAATATAAAATAAATAATAAATACATTTACGTATTGTATCTCTGAGCAAACAGTGAGTAGCGAGATCTCAACTGGATCCTAACATTTACAATACCATGATAACCAATATATCAACTAGTAAAAACTTATTAGAAAATAAAGAGGTAACTTGGTAACGGAGCTGAACAGTAAATCTTAGTTTAAGTGAATTTAACCAATTATACTTTTATAATCCTAGCATGTTATAGTCCTAGGTGATGTGACTTTAAATCAGGCAACAGACCAACCATAGAAAAGAAAGTTTGGATAATGATGCTGTTGATGTAGTGTTCCATAGAAAACTTTATTTTATTTAAATCCAATTTTAGATCCCTGCTGGTTTCAGCTTTCACCTAAGCCTTCATCAGTATAGAATAAAATCCCAATTCACTGATCGGTTTCTAAAAAAATAAAACAAATACCCTTGGAGCAGCATTAGAACATCTACCTCCAGGCTACATTGTGCACTTTTGGCTAAATTACTACATCCTTTAAGATATTGTTGAATAAACTTAAAAGGAAAATGCCCTAAAGTATACCTATTTCAGCTAGAAGGCCACAGGCCATGTGTGACACGTAGGCAGATATTGATGGCTGCAGAACTTCATAAACTTTATAACAAAACACCTTACTTTTGGTTCACCAACAGTAAGAATAATCATAAGTCCATCATTAGAAAAACATGGAGAGACAGAATGCTACTATTTTTAACAAAAATCAATCTGGACATTGTTAAGTAGTATGAACACTGTCTGAATTTTGCAGTCGGAATGGCCCCATGTGCAGTCATATAGTTTTACACCATTATGAAGGGGCCATTTGGACTTTATTGAAACCACTAAGTGTACTGTGTGTTACAACAGACGCAAATGTTGCAAAAAAATAAATAAAAAGGTATTGCTAGCCAGGAAAAGAGTATTCCAATTTGTTGACTGACAGCCCAGGAGGCAGAGCTGCAAACACACACACACAAAATGTATTAAACATTTAAAAAAAAAATGCAGGTACAGGGTATTTGTACTATAACGCTTTATGTAAGATGAAGTTAATAAGCTGATGTGACCAAAATAATTAATAAAAAAAATTGTCATTGGTTGTAAACTTTGTAAAACCACTTATTTTGTTGCAGAAATACTTGGGTAATACTTGGTTGAACCATATTTGCATGTAACTAGAACTAGCTTTCTTCCTGTCAAAATTATTTACGATTAGACTTAGTGGCTAGGGATCATTGATGGAAAGACATTTTTAATTGTTTCTATAAATTCTTAATCACTCTGAAATCTGGACTTTTTAAAACATAAACGGGCTATTTAAATTATTTAGATTCTCAGTTTTATATTATTTTAGTGTAGCTATAATTGAGAACTGCTGGAAAGTGAATATCTACCACAAACTTAGCTATCTTTCAGACTGAAACATATTTCCCCCTAGAATTTCCCAAGATTTTCCTCAATTTTGTTCTCATCTGGTTCTCATTTCTGACCAGTTTTTCAGTCTCATCTATGAAAAGCACCATAACACCATTGATGAGTAGTGTTGGCTTGTGGCACTTGTATTCTTCCAAAAAGAGCTTGAATGTCAATTATGGTTTCTTAGATCGAGGACCCTACACCATATATTTTATTTTTATTCCATTTGGCAAACTCAGAATGTGATTAATCATTACTTTCTTCATCAAAATCTCTCTTCTTGCCATGGGTCCATCAAAATTAACATTTATAGAGGTTCAGGATGCAATTGTCCTATAAACTGTCATTCCTATATCAGCTGTGGATCTCTCTTGCACCAGTCATTGCATTTTAGTGGAAAGATTTCCTTCGTTAGGCAGAATTACATGTGTGCTATTTTCTTTCCATATTTTAAAAACATATATTCAATAGTAGTGATGTTCAAAACATGGAAGATTGT